>NW_028274808.1:166741440-167053940 GCF_037043125.1 Eumetopias jubatus
AGTAAGTGGGCACTATATCTAGTAGTTACTTCTGTTGTCTCTCGAATATGTTGATTTATTTCCTTGTGTGTTGGGGATATTCACTGTCTCATATTCTCTTGACCATAATCTTAGGAATCCTAAAGGCCTGAGTTGGTGATCTTTTACTCCAGAAAAATTCTTATTTGCTTGTGATGGAAATCAAGGGTAAGTGCCAGTCTGGGACCACATTAATGTCCTTTGAAAATCATAGACCTAATTCAAGAACCTCAGATTTAATTCTTTCCCTTGGCAGATGGGCCTGCTGTAGTGCTAATGTTTTCTTTGTCCCTTGAGATAGCACTACTCAGTTTATGTTTAGGTGTATGTGAAGAGCGGCAGTCCTTATTTCCCTTACTTCTTGGGAGTGAACAAATATATGAAAAGGAGTTGTATATTGAAGGTCTAGTCTTAGAGTAAGAAGCACTTCACAGTATATAGTCCATCAAATTGCTGAAAGCAGACATTTTTTGGGTTCTTAGTTACTTCATATTATTCAATCACATGATTTTGCTTATTGCATTTATATAACAACACTCACAGCTGGGCGCTGAAGTTCTTCTCTTTTTCACTTTTATGGTAACCTTGTGATATAGATTTTTGTGCATCAGTTCTATCTCTGACTATATCCTTGGGATAGAGCTTTACAAATTTAATTACTGGATTGAAACATACATCATATCTAAAGATTTGAAAATATATTGTCAGGGGGTGCCTGGGTGGCTCAGTCGGTTGAGCATCTACCTTTGGCTCAGATAGTGATCCCAGGGTCCTGGGATCGAGCCCCGCACTGGGCTCCCTGCTCAGGGGGGAGCCTGCTTCTCCCTCTCCCTCTGCTGCTCTCCCAGTTTGTACTCTGTCTCTGTCAAATAAATAAATAATTTAAAAAAACAAAATATATTGTCAGATTTATTCTAGAAAGCATCTACCAATCTGTACTCTCAACCAGCAGTGTGTGATAGTTCATGTGTTTAATTTTAGTGTGATTGTTTATCCAAATTATTTTCCTTTGGTATGTGAGCTTTAGTACATATGGTTAGTTAATTAGAATGGTGAATATGGCAGAGGGAAGTTAGATGGTTTCCCTGTTCTATGTGATTAAGGCTCTTCAAGGGTACCCTTTTCTGATCACCTGGAGATGGTCCTGGAGCACCTGACAGAAGATTTATAAAGGAATGTGAGAAGACAGGGTCACAAAATTAACTGCAAAAAATAAACCATACCTATTTGGGAGATTTGCTGAAAGCTGACCCAATTTATAGGATGAGAAATCTTAATAAATTAACCATCCTCTAGATCACATACACATAAAAATAAAAAGTAATTTTCCCAAGGAAAAAAAATCTGTACAGGAATTTATTTCTCTTAACTAAGGGGAGGAAAAATGGTTGTATTAAGAAAACCACTTTTACTTGTATTACTGCTGACAGGGCCCAAACTAGCAAAACAAACATGTTGGATTTCAGCTGTCTAAATGATTAACTTGGCAAAAGTAGAGGCTGCTGACACACTAATAAGAAAAGATTTATTTGCAAAAGATCTGTTGTTGCCTCTGCATAAGATTATGTAACTGTATCTTTTTTTTCTTTCTCTAAAAAATATTCCTTAACTCTGAAATATCTCTAGAAGATTGGAAACTCTTAAAAAGACTGAGGGTTATGCAAGAAAAATACATAAAACGATATTTTTTATCTTTCTACTTGTCTTCCTGTAAGCTATCTACTAAGTGAGGTAATATTCACTTCAGAGTATAAGCATAAAAATGTCCTCTTCATTTCAAATTGGTTTTGACCCATGTACATGTATAAAATGTGGCCTAAACAAATATTCAATATTCTAGAGCCTATTTCTGATTACTCTAACTTATTCATGTGATGGGAGCCTTCCTTTGTCTGGATGCTCTTACAATTTTTGAAATTGAAAGAACTATATTAGCATGTAACCAGTCATAGAGTCATTGGTACCCAGCCTAGGATCTAGATGTTTGGTTTACCAACCTCTTTGCCTATGATTGTAAAAATGTATCCTATGATTAATCGTCTCTGGAAACAAAGTTCAACAAATAAGAAGGTTGACCCATACTTGTGGAAGTGTCACATATTCCTGCTTTGAAGAAGAATTTTGTGTCCAAGAGATTCATGTCTCCTGATGGCTATCATCCAGGAAGTTTGCCCTTCCTCAACTGCTATCTGAGTACAAGGCTAGACACATTTTAATGTTTTCTCTTTTGTAACATTTTTTAAAGTAACTTTAAATACTTTAGGGGCACCTGGGTGGCTCAGTCAGTTAAATGTCTGTCTTCTGCTCAGGTCATGATCTCTGGGTCCTGGAATCCAGCCCTGTGTCAGTCTCCCTGCTCAGCAGGGAGTCTGCTCCTCCCTCTCCTTCTGCTCCTCCCCCCACTGGTGCCCTCCTGCACGCTCGCTCCCAAATAAATAAATAAAATCTTTTTTTAAAAAGTACTTTAGGGGCGCCTGGGTGGTTCAGTTGGTTAAACCGCTGCCTTCAGCTCAGGCCATGATCCCAGGGTCCTGGGATTGAGCCCCACATCGGGCTCCCTGCTCATGCAGGAAGCCTGCTTCTCCCTCTGCCTGCCGCTCCCCCTGCTTGTGCTCTCTCTCTCTCTCTGTGTGTGTCAAATAAATAAATAAAATCTTTAAAAAAAAGTACTTTAAAAATACTTTATTATTTTAAAATAAACTGAAAAAGTTAGCTGAAGATTCTTAAAGAACAAAAACAATTGTTATACCATGAAGCATGTGAACTATATCTGACATTAAAAAATATGAATCTTGGGGCGCCTGGGTGGCTCAGTCAGTTAAGCATCTTCCTTCAGCTCAGGTCATGATCCTGGGATCCTGGGATCGAGCCCCATGTCGGGCTGTCTCATTAGCTGGAAGCCGGCTTCTTCCTCTCCCTCTGCCTGCCACTCTGCCTGATTGTGTGCACTGTCTCTCTCTCTCTCCCTTCTCTCTCTCTGTCAAATAAATAAATAAATAAAATCTTTAAAAAAATATGATTTTTCCTTAATCTGGGGTAGTAAAGGTGACTGAAGGCATTCTGCATTAAGAAAGAGAAAAGGGGCCCCTAGGTGGCACTGTCAGTTGAGCATCCAACACTTGATCTCAGTGTTGTGAGTTCAAGCCCTGAGTTGGGTGCCACGCTGGGTGTGGAGAGTATCTTTAAAAAAAAAAAAAAAAAAAAAAGGGTGCCTGGGTGGCTCAGTTGGTTAAGCGACTGCCTTCGGCTCAGGTCATGGTCCCGGAGTCCCGGGATCGAGTCCCACATCGGGCTCCTTGCTCAGAGAGGAGCCTGCTTCTCCCTCTGACCCTCCCCCGTCTCATGTACTCTCTCTCTCTCTCCTTCTCGCTCTCTCAAATAAATAAATAAATCTTTAAAAAAAAAAGGAAGAAGTAAAATCACAGTAATATATAGTTTTATAAACCTATTGTACTGATAAATAAAACACTTGTTCACAATGTTCCTGCCACTTACTTTAAAATACGGAAAACATTGATTTCCTTAAAAGAATATGCTTTGTCATTAACTGAAATTTTAAATTAAATCACAACGTGTTGAAATGAGTTTTAAAAAGAAAGCTACAGTGCAAGCCATAATGGAAAGACACTTACATACATTTTAAATATATACTAGCTTGAAAGATTTTATTAGCGCTGTTTGAAATGTCCCTCGGATAGAGAAAAGAATCCTCAAAGATAAAGTACTTTTGATATTTTCAACAATAAACATAATTTTAGGATGGTCTAACCAACAAATCCTTCCATCAGATAACAGTTTATCAGTGTATGGAAAAATAAATTTTTATAAATTTATTAAATTTATAAATTGTATTCTCTCTCAGGATGGAATGGACAAGACACCAAAAGCCATGTGATTAGACGTCACACAGATGTAGGTGTATTTCTTTACGTGCCTCTTGGATGTATTTCTGGGCTCTCCTTAAATACAGTTCTCTGGTCCTTCAGGTTTGAAAATGTTGCCTTATTTCTCTATCATGAGTATTAATTAGAATATTTCACTTTTTTATGTGTATTAAGAATCACAACCTTTGCCTTTACCGAAAGGATATTACATATGTTATATTATCCTCATAACACCGTTTTCCCGATCCCAAATTACTTTGATTACTTTAGTTACTGTTATCCATAATTTTCCAACTCTTAAAAGCATTCTCTGAATTATGCAAAGCGTTTCATTTGCAAATATGCAATGATCATGCACAGGAATCATATGATGATTACTTTTTGTCCCCTGAAAATGCACTTTTGGTGGCCCAAATTGTCTTTTCTACACAGAAGCACAAAACATCAATAGCTTTAAGGAGGGGTCTAAAAATTCTTCTATGTGTGTTTCTTTGATTATTAATTATCCAGAGTCCATCAATATCTAAGTATATTTTGGGTTACTTTTTCAGAAGTATTAATTTTCACTTTCACAAATTGAAGCCTTCTGCTGTCTCATGGTCATGAATTAAACAATTTATTTCTTGGTTTTCTTGATAGTGTCATGCTAATGGTAGCACACAGACTTTGTCCACTTCTCCTGCTGCAACATTAGCTCCACCCTCGTAAGTGATGATTGTATTATGTGGGGAAGGAAGATGAAAACTGTGAAGATGACCCAGAAAAAGTTTATTAGAGAACCAGGATTTTGCAATCCTTCTTAAGAGCAGCCTACATGTCACTTTGAACACCTTCCCTGTGATACCGTGGCTTAAAAAATGCATCTCCCCAATACCAAAAGTCTGACTGGGAATATTAGTCAGGAAGGGCTGCCATAAAATACCACAGGCTAGGTGGCTTAAACAAGAGACATTTATTTTCTCAAAGTTCTGGAGGCTAGAAGTCTAAGACCAAGGTTCTGGCCTTTTTGGTTTCTCTTGAAGTCACTCTCTTTGCCTTACAGATGGCCACCTTCTCACTCGATCCGCATATGGCTTTTTCTTTGAAGGCACTCATACCTGGTGCCTCTTTTTTCTCTTAAAAGGACATCAGTCCTATTGGCTTAGGGCTCCATCCTTACGATCTCACTTAACCTTAATTCCCTCCTTAAAGGCCTTATCTTCAAGTACAGTCACCTTGGTGGTTAGGGTTACGACATATTAACTTGAGGGGGGATACAATTTAGTCCATCATACTAGGCTTTATCTTCTTTTTTAAAAGAAGTTTCCCCAAACCCACAGTTATGAAAAAGTTTTGGCATCAGCAACAATTTTTTTTTAAAGATCTTACTTATTTATTAAAGAAAGAGAGAGAGAGTGAGCATGAGTGGGGGGAGGGGCAGAGGTACAAGCAGACTCCCCACTGAGCAGGGAGCCTGACATAGGGCCGATCCCAGGACCCTGAGATCATCCTGAGCCAAAGTCAGACACTTAAACCACTGAGCCACTGAGGGGCACCAACATTGGCAACAATGTTGAGTGAGATGGTCTCATGCTCTCAAG
Organism: Eumetopias jubatus; assembly: GCF_037043125.1. Lineage (NCBI taxonomy): Eukaryota > Metazoa > Chordata > Mammalia > Carnivora > Otariidae > Eumetopias > Eumetopias jubatus. The sequence goes on from NW_028274808.1 coordinate 166,746,923, forward strand.
GTACCCCAACAACTTATTTCTGTTAAATCCCCTTAGAGGATATTTTCCTCATTTTATATACACCAGAAATTAGTGTAGAAAAAAAGGAAGTACTTGCTATTTTTCTTCTGGAACAGCTTATCTTTTTTTTCTTTACAACTAAATACTTGATTAGGGCAAGACAAACAAAGAAAAGAGGTATCATATACTTACCAGGGTATGCATTATACAATGATTCTACTAAGTCCCTTGGGTTAATGGATACCAAAAACCAGAAACCAAAAATAAAAAATAAAGGCAGTATTATATATCCGTAAGTTCATAAGTACTTCCTGTTTCTCCTCAAACGACCCTTTCTAAGAGTCACTCTCTATATAAGGAACAGAGACCCACGTTAAAACTTAAGCTAATTGATATTGGCCTGTCCAACAAAAAAGCCCAGGATCTCAATTTAAAATGCATTTTTAAAAATTATTTATGGCTGGATTTGGTGTAGCGAGGCCTATGTCTTCAGATCTTCAGGAATAATAGGGCACAGCAAATGAATCATAAAGGCTTAGCTTTATAACATGCTCTTCCCAGGTTACCCAGCCCCTCATAGGATTTCAGACTTCATACACAATATAACTTTGTCTGCAAAACCTAACAGAGTAATTTTTATGTTAAGTACACACAGAAGAAAGGAGTCATTCCAATTTACTGTGGATGATCAGGGATAAGAAAACAAGCAAATTTTTTTTTTCCGTGGTTGACCTATATTGGTTTCAGATTTTGTGAGTGAATAAACGATCTGGGGAAGAATAAATGAGCCTCTTTAATATAAAGTGATTCTTTCAATCATTCATTGTTTCAGAGCAGCCAAAAATCTCTTCCAGCTTACCAAATTAATTATTACCTTCTCTCCTTCTCCTCCCTCTCCTCATTCATCTTGTCGTTTTTATGAGTGTATGTATTAGACTGTTACCAATGAACCATTAAAATGATCTGTTGGAGGGAAAACTGAATGAAGTTTCACCATGAAAAAGGAGTTTGCTGGGTCAGTAAAACATCAGGGACATGCCTGAGCTATGTGAATTAGAAAAGAATGAACAGTTCATCATCAAAATGAAAAGGAGAATAAGAACTGTGGATTTCCAAATGATTTTCCTAAAGGAAACTAATTCAAGCCTCTACTGTATAAGCTTTAAAAAAAAATAAAAGTGTTCTCTGTTAGATATAAATAATCAAGTAATCGATACCTCCTGTGCGCTGACAATATAGTTGACTCGAGGATAGAAGAAAAAGTGTTATGTTTAAAATATATTTTAAACATTTCAACAGGAAAGTTCAAATCCCTTTCAGAAATTCCTCCAGGAAGAAAGAATTCAGGGGATGATGAAAATAAGTAGGGGAAATATAAAACAGGGCTCTGTGGCCTCCTTTTCATGGTAATAAAATATCGCCCCCCCCTTAGGGAGTGGGGATGGTCCTTCTGTTGAATCACTAGAAGAAAACAAGGCAGGAAGCCATGTACTCTTGGCGAAGAAATAAAACATCTACATGGCATCACAAAAGCTAAAAGAACTTTTGTTCTACTACGTCTGGGTTCTTGACAAATATTTAAATTGGAACAGCTTAGGTGATGCTGTGGAAGGGAAGTGGCTAGGAGGAATTTGCTGGCTCACCTTGAAAATGAAAGCAGCTTATTCTTAGTTGTCTCAGGGTTTTCTGAAGATTAGAGGGTTTCTTGAGAGGATAAAGAAAAATGGAAGTTAAAAGAGATGAATTCCGGTCAGTATGAACCAAATATCACAGCTTTTGGTGTTGAATTGATTTTACAGCATGTTTATTATGGCATATCCATATGTCTGTAATTTTCTCATGAACTAAAACTAATCCACATTACGCTACATTTTGTTTGTCAGTTGTCTAAATTCTTTATTCAAATTTTGAAGTACTTATCAAATGCTGGACTGCAACCAAAAATGCCTAGGGAAAAACTTTGCTTTCATCATTTACCTGCTCAAAATGTTTAATACCTCAGTGGTATTTACAGTATAAAGTCATATTCTCTAGCACGGCATTCCATTATTTCTATCATATATCCTTAATTTAGTTCTTAAAATAATATCTCCTGGGATTATATTATTGGTCTCTAAGTGTTATTAGCTCAAATATGTGCTCCCAAATTCATATGTTGAAGGCTTAACCCCTAGTACCTCAGAATGTGACTGCATTTAGGGCTAGAGCCTTTAAAGAGGTGATTAAGTTCAAATGTAGTCATTAGGGTGTAATTTAATCCAGCGTGACTGGCCTTCTTTAAAAAGGAGGAAATTACATCCCAAACAACACAAAAGGAAAAGCATATGAGGACACAGTGAGAAATTGACCATCTGCAAGCCAAGGAGAGAAGCTCCCGAAAAAACGAAATCTGCCAACACCTTGATGTTGAACTTTTAGCCTCCAGAATGTGAGAAAATAAATTTCTGTTGCTTAAACTACCCAGTCTGTGGTACTTTTTATGGGAGTCCTAGTGAACTAATATAGCCAGTTTTAGTTCAAGTTAATTAAATTTTTCCCCAAAGATCTATTATTTATTGAACATTTACTACATGCCAAATATATGTATTATGTCAGATAAAGCACAAACAAAAATTGAATGTAGATTAGTATCATCCTCATTTTAAAGGTATTATTAGTACTTTGCCCTAAATTATACAACTTGTTAACACTGGTTACACCATTTGAATTTTGCTTTTACACATTATAGTATTCTACCTCCCAGATTTGAACTCTTCACACTCCTACCCACTCCAGCTTACTTTCTTTTCCTTTTTGGAGCTCTAGTTTCTGGACTCCTGCTTCAGGATTTTGTTTACTATACCAAATTTTCTATATCTGATACCTCCAATGTCAAAATTACAAGAAATGTAACAGGTTCAGTACAGTAGAAAGAGAACAGACCTCAGTAGGGATCTTGAATCTAGCAATCAATAGTTGCATGATGTGAACCCCTCTAATCTCTATGGGCCTTAAACCATCTGAAGAGTGGAGTTATACCTCCTGTGAGGGCTCTTCTGAGATTGGATGTAAAGTCTGTGCACAGCACCTGGTTTACAACAGACTTATGTATCAGTTGGATCATAAATAGCCTTTAACAGAAAATCTGTGACTCTACCACAAGACTTCATTTTTGTGTGATTAATAGAACTACATAATGAGAACTTTGAGATTCTTTTAACAAGTTTTAACATTGCTAGTTCCTTGACCATTAAAAATTCATTATTTGCACAGTAATATCAACTACAGCAAAGCAAATGATTTTTTGGATCAATATTCTCATCTCAGAATTACTTTTTCATTGCGTGTTGCTAAGCAGATAATTAATTGTAAAATTAGTGAGAGCAAGAGTTGTTGCCAACTTGAGTTGTAGGCAACATAAGCCAAAGCAAAGAATTACTCAGAAAAAAATTCTATCCTTCATTATTATTTCATTTGTTAATTCATTCGCTCAATAAGTAGCCAATGAATGACTAACATGTGCAAAGCACTGAGATGATACAGAATTTACAAAAATCAATCAAGAAGGACAGAGTTAATAAAAAATACATAAATGTGATTAATATAAGATAAAAAGTGAAATTTTTTGTACTAGAATTGCACAGAAAATCCCAAGAGAGTCTCTAGGTTAAAGAGATTATTTTTAACTGACTTCATTAGGGTAGATAACATAGAAGGCATATAATTTAAACTGGGTTGTAAAAGACGAGCAATATTTAGTCCTTAAGGAAACAAGTGTAGGAAAAGCAAAGAGTATTTTTAATGGGGATGAGAAAGCAGTAGGCACATATACAAGAACTCAGTAGTTCCATTTGGCCATAATGGACTTTTCCTGATTGAAAACAGCTGAAAATAAGCTTAGAAATTATGTGTGTCTTTAATGTCAAATTAAAGAGTTTTGATTTTTTCTGGATGTAATAAAGATCAATTATAGATTTTTGAGCAAGAGGGCATTACTCAATCACAGCTTTGACATTTCTTTAAGTAACCCTTTTCCCTAGTCCACTCTATGAAGAGGCAAGACTAACCTCACATTTGAGTTACAAATCAACATATCTCTGATCCTGCACTTGATTTTGGTAAAATACCTTTATAATTCATCTAGGTCAAGAGCTTTAATCTTTTACCTATGGATAGTATTTAGGGGGCCCACAAATTAGGTGTAGCGCAAAGATTATGCCTCTCTCATTCTCTCTCTCTCTCTCTCTCTCTCTCTCTCACACACACACACACACACACATACACACACACGTTTTTTAAATTATCTTTCTGTCATGGTTAAAAATGTCTATTTGGGGGTGCCTGAGTGGCTCAGTTGGTTAAGCGTCTGATTCTTGACTTCAGTTCAGGTCATGATCTTAGTGTTGTGAGATCAAGCCCTGAGCCTGGCTCCATGCTGGGTGTGGAACCTGCTTAACATTCTCTCTCTCTCCCTCTGCCCCTCCCTGCTCATGCTCAGTCTCTCCAAAAAAAGAAGAAAAAAAAAAAAGGAAAGTCTATTTGTCTATGAAGCAAATGTTACATTAATGCTTTCATGTCTTTGCTGTAAATGGCTTAATACACTGTTGTGCATACATATGTGAATATAGTCATTACATTCTAAGTACATATTTTACTTAGACTATCATTTAGTATAGTTTCTGGTTGCTAAAAATTAATAAAAACATATCTTTTTCCATTTTTTATGTAGAGCATAATTAAGTTGGAAGCTATCAAAAAGAAAGTTAAATGAGGTTGAAATTCCTTTTGTTTTTGTTTTAGCTCTGAACATCCTATCTTTAAAAAAGAAAGAAGGAAGGAAGGAAGGAAGGAAGGAAGGAAGGAAGGAAGGAAGGAAGGAAGGAAAGAAGGAAAGAAAGAAAGAAAGAAAGAAAGAAAGAAAGAAAGAAAGAAAGAAAGAAAGAAAGAAAGAGAAAGAAAAAGAAAGAAAGAAAGAAAGAAAGAAAGAAAGAAAGAAAGAAAGAAAGAAAGAAAGAAAGAAAGAAAGAAAGAAAAATATTAGTTTTAATTTTAATTTCATTGAAGAACCCAATTGGCCATAAAGGCACAGGATTTATAGAATGGCTTCCCCCTCCCCACCAGTGGTAACCTAAGGCCATTAAGACTGAAAAAGCTGCTCAGATATATCCAACCTGAGAACGTGTCACACAGCATTGGTATTTCTCATGAGAAGATGGCTTGGTTTAAAGAGCCTAGACATTAAAGCTGTACTGAATCAGACCCCTCCTGCAAAGCATTCTACAGGATTGCATATTCCATTGCTGATTATGAAATAGGGCTGCCCACAATTGGAGACCTTGATACAACCATGTTTCCTAGCAGTGAGTAAGCTGGTTTGTAGCTTATTGTTCTAGAAGAAAAGTGAAGCAGTACCTGTGACAAATGACACCACCCACTCTAGAAACATGCACTTGCTTTCTAATATATGAGAGAAGGTCGTGAAGAATTAGTGATGCTGTCTTTTCTCATCGGCATGCAGCTACATAAAACTAACGCAATAACCTTGTGCAGCCAACTCCTAGATTTCAGTTTCTATGCACTCAGATGACATCAAAAAGAATTTATTTTAGAACCCTCAAAATCCCCTGAATTTTCTCTTTATTGAAAGTAAATTCTTGATCTCCTGTTCAGAAATAGAATGTCTGCAAAGTTTAATAACACAGCTTTTGCTGTCCAGGCAAATAAAAATATGTAAACGAGTCATGATTCATAAAACAGTTGTTAAATAGTGCCCGAAGATTCTGGAAGAAAGTTCGAATTTTTTCTGTGAGACATTAATTTCAATGAAGCTGTTGATCCCCACTTTTTAAAATGCTTCAGATAAAGAATTGACAGCACATGGTGAAGTTGCTTCCTCATGGCAGAGAATTTTTTTTTTTTTTTTGCCTCTCAATAATTAATTCCCAAAGTATTTGAATGAATTTCAGGCATATGTTTGACCATTTTTTGAATGAACAGGAAAGCTTCTTCAAAATAATTGGATCAAGGTTTCCTATATTAGTTGAAAAATTTCGATATACAATGAAGTCTTTTTTTTTGACTGCTTGATCTCAGTGTTTGTGAGAGGATTATATTAAAATTTCTGATTACAATTTCTGATTTACCTTTACCCTGTGGTTCTGCCAAAAACTATTTAATATGTTTTGAAGTAGTTTATACAGGTTTATGATGATTATAACTTTTTCATCCCTTATTCTTTTACAAGATTTCTTTTCTCTGACCCTATTTTTTTCCTTCACCTGAAATGCTATTTTGATAATAATTAAGATTGTTACATCCATCTTTATAGTGATGCACATTTTGCTGGTATTCTTTTTCAACCCTTTTATTTTTAACCTTCAGTATATTTTTAAAAGTGAATCTTGAAAAAATTGTTGGGCCTTTCTTTTTTAATTCAATGTGAAGTATCTTTGTAACTGATAAATCAAGCCAACAGACACTTTCTTGAAAGTACTATTAAGTTAGAACTCAACATGTTTCTTTGTATTTCATTTTTATATTATTACACTTTCTATTCATTTTTTCTCCATTTCTAGGTCCATTGGATGATTAAGTTGTTCTCTGGCTGTTCCAAAGTTACACATGTGTCCCATAGACACTGTTCATCTTTCTTCATTCTTTTTTCTGTTCTTCGGATCGAATAATCTCTATTTATCACTCTTCAATTTTGTTGATCTTTTCCTTCTGATAGCAGCTAAAATCTGATTTGTTTCTAGTGAATTTAAATTTAAATTTAAATTTCAGTTGTTCTTTCTAACTCCAGAATATTTATTTTTAAGAATTTCTGCCTCAGGACGCCTGGGTGGCTCAGTCGGTTAAGCGTCTGCCTTTGGCTCAGGTCATGATCCCAGGATCCTGGGATCGAGCCCCGCATCGGGCTCCCTGCTCAGCGGGAAACCTGCTTCTCCCTCTCCCACTCCCCTTGCTTGTGTTCCCTCTCTCGCTGTTGTCTCTCTCTGTCAAATAAATAAAATCTTTAAAAAAAATAAAAATAAAAAAAGAATTTCTGCCTCATTTTTTTGAAAAGATTTTATTCATTTATTTATTTGACAGAGAGAGAAAGCGAGAGAGGGAACACAAGCAAGGGGAGTGGGAGAGGGAGAAGCAGGTTTCCCGCTGAGCAGGGAGCCCGATGCGGGGCTCGATCCCAGGATCCTGGGATCATGACCTGAGCCAAAGGCAGACGCTTAACCGACTGAGCCACCCAGGTGCCCCTTTCTGCCTCTTTATTGATATTCTTTATTTGGTGACATATTTGCATCATATCTTCCTTGGATTCTTTAAACAAAGTTTCCCAGCCCTAGACTGGTATCTCGTGGAAGAGGCAGCCCGTATTCTTGGCGGCATTTGCCCAGAATAGAGAATGTGGGTTAGAGCTTCCATAGCAGGTTGCTGGAGGAGAAGGTGTAAGAGAGCAATCGGTGGCTGTATTGCCATGAACTCACATTCTTACCAAGATTTAGTAAGTTTTCTTGAATGAATATTTCTCTATTTTTTGTTTCCTAGATCCTGTAATTCCATATCATATATCCACTCCTGCCCTTAGGACAATTTCCAGAGGCTTTAAATGATTTATTTTTATAATTTTCACTAGCTAAGTCGTGGCTCAGTCGGCCATCTCAGGACACAGATTTCCTTTATCACATTGACCATAGGTTCATTCTAAATTTACCTGGTAATGGGGTGATCATCTAGGTTAACTAATTGACTTTATCCAAAGGGAAAAAAATTTCATATTTTTATGAAAGGAGGTTTGTAACTTGAACCAGGAACTAGCTAAAGTTGGGTTCCTGTCTCCCCACAGGAACTGGGAAATGGGAGGGCTCTCTTCCTTGATGATTATATTTCAAAGAGATGGCTCCCAGATCCTTCCTTGAGAAAGGCAGTCATGGTTCTTAAATTGACAAAAAGTCTTATTTAGCTTTTAAACTGATTTACATACATTTCAAAGAGTCAGAAAAATAACTTAAAGTTTCCTAAGGGAAATGCTCTAAGAAAAGAGAGAGAGAGGAAGGTCTCTTTCCCTATTTATATAAGGGAAAATCCATTTTCCTTCCTTTGTTTTTTTCTTTTTGTATGTTTTTGCCCTTACAGTGACAACATTATTTGGTTCAAAATGTGAAGGTTTGTGACATTTGCTTATTATTCACTGATCTTGGAAAAAACAATTACACAAATCTTTCTGCATTAAGAATAACTGAGACAAGGGGCGCCTGAGCAGCTCAGTCAGTTTATCGTCAGACTCTTGATTTGGGCTCCTGTCAAGATCTCAGGGTCATGAGATTGAGCCCTGTGTCAGGCTCCACACTGGCCTTGGAGCCTGCTTAGGATTCTCTCTCTCCCTCTCCCTTTGCATCTCCCCCACTCTCTCTCTCTCAGCTCTCTCTCTCTCTCTCTAAAAAAGTAAATAAAAAAACTGAGACAAAATGATACTGTACTTACATAATAGCTTCTTTCATTTCCCTACTGCTGACCTAATCTTACCAGAGGTCCAGCACAACATACTGGAAGACTTAAATATGTGAAGCAAATCTATTTTCTTCCACATTTATGGGAGCAACACTCACTATCCCCCACCAAACTGTGCTTTTTGTCAGTATCTTAACTGAAAAGTAAAATATTTCTCATAGTTCTTTTTAGATAGTTTTCTTTCATGAATTTAATATTCTATATTTTAAAGAGATATATTTAATATTTAATATTCTATATTTTATATTTAAATATTTATTTATATTTAATATTCTATATTTTAAAGAGATTTTAATATTGGATTCTAGCAAGTCTATAGCTACAAACCATACACTTTTAAAAATAATTCTTAAATCTGCTATATAGAATGCAAAATAACTTCGTTTTGATAGAATATTACAGCTTATTCAGTGTTTACATAGGTACTGCCTACTTCCTAAAACAATACTGTGAGTAGGCAAGATAAGTAAAATTATGCATAATATGCTGATAAGGATTTGGGGACTCAGAAAGCTTGGGAAACTTTTCCAAAGTAAGGGAACCCAGCTGAGATTCAAACTCAGCACTACTGATGCCCAATTTCTAGGACTTTCCACTATACCACAGTAATGTAGGGGTGCAAAATTTTTCCTTCACCCTTCAGAAGTTTCTTCTAGCTTGTCTAAGAATTAAAATAACATGAGACAGATTAACAGGAGAAGATTAATTTAATTTTGTGCATATGGGAACCCCACATAAATGAGAGATTCAAAGATAGAAAGGTAAAATGAAGTATATATGCCATCCTGGGTTAAGCAATGGAATAGGGGCCTGCGGCTTCAAAGGGGAGGAGGGCAATTCACAGGGCAATGAAGAGCAGGTGTATGGTAATTGGATGTTTGCCCTGCCATCTAAATGGGTTACTCAGATAAAATTTATTTTAGTATTAACCCTTATTTTGGGAAAAACTTCAATTTAGATTCTTCTAGGTAGTTAAGAGGAAAACAAAATTTTTATTGAACCCACAGGATCTCAGTTGTCTTCAGCTCAAAATCGTCCACATGCCAAAGAGGCAAATCTTGGGGAGGCTTCTTCTGAACTCCCTCACTAATAAGACTTTTTGGTGAAAATTGAATATTTCAACAAAGAGTTACAAAGCAGCTTTAAATATTGGATTAAAATTTGGACTAAGATACCTGTACTAAGAGAAGAATTAATGATCTAAATATGCATTCTTTTATTTACAAACAATTCTATTATTTATCCTAACCTAAGGAAGATACAAAGATTCACTATAAACTAACCAAAAAAAAAAAATCATTGTTTATGTTTCTGAAGAGGTTTTACTTTAGTAGTATAGTGCCTATAGATACATTAGTTTGATTATTTTTTCTTTCAAAGGGGAGTAAATATGCCCCTTTGGCATAAGGTTTATCGTGAGCTGATTATTTTTGAGAAAGAGCAGACACAGGAAAAACTCAGAAAACCAATTAAATGTTACTCTTTTGTTAAGAAACGTTTACATTTATAAGGGAAATCTCCATTTGTAAGGATGTCTCCTTCTTTGTACCCAGGAGGGAATGACTTAAATTTCTAGAAACTATATCAATGGAGAAGGCATGATGCTTATTCAATAATAATTCAGATTTAATAGTGTATTTAAAGCTTTTCTTGGTAATTTTCCATAACACCTCCACCCCCAACATCTTGGTCTTAAAGGCAATGACTTAGGCCATTTCAGAGAGTTACTCAGTTGTTAAACTTCCGTTTATTTTTCTCCTGTTAAGCTGTCAATTATTACAGGAGGGTGCTCAGCCAAGAATCTATAAGGGTAGAAGGAAGATGATTTTTCCTCCTTCACGCTATGAAATACAAGATTTGCACCTTGGTTTCTCTCTTTTGTTTTAGGGCAAGCCTCATTGCATCTATGGTGATTATCCCTTAGCCAAGAATGAAAAAAATCTCTTCTCCTAGTCTGGAGCCACAAAACCAGACATTGAGTCTGAAATCAAAGGTATTTAGAAGATGAAAAATTCCACTTGCCCAAGAAGTCCTCTCCTAGGGATGTGTCATGTCCCTCCTCCCTATTTCTATGTGAATTGAATACGCCACACAACTCAGACACACATGCCTCCGCCAAACCAATAGAATAGCTACTAAATTCAGCTACAGTAGATATTTTTAAGACTTCACTGTTCCCCTGCCATTTTGAACCAATGGTCATTTGACATTGTCTTTTGGTCTTTGCTTCACCAAAGTTGGCTAAAATAAGCAAGTAGATTGTGTTAGCAATACAAATGACTAATCACAGAAAAGATCACTTTGAATCAAGGAAAAATTGCTTATAGATTAGATAACAAAATAAAGTCTTTTTTTCCAGTTCATGAGGAGTTAATTAACATAAATTTGACTGATCCAGTACTTGACACATAGTAGGTTTTCAGTAGATGTTACTTTTCTTCTTAGTGAAGGTCCCACTTAAATTGTTAATGTTAACATTATAAAATTACAACTTTATTAAAGGAAGTAGGCGTTCCTGCCAAGGGCCCAAGAGCATCATCATATACAGGATAGAGAAAACCAAAAATTCTCTCCAAAAAAGGCAGTAGATGATTGGATAATTGCCTGATAGGACGAGAAAAGAGAAATTCAACCCCAGAGTAAGTCAATTATAAACCAGACGTTACAGGTGAGAAATTACTTAAACCCTAATAAAATATTTTTCCTGTTTATTATAGAGATTTTCTTAAATGTTAATGTTACAATGTGTGTGGAAACCTAAGAAGTTAATGGAGCCCCCAATTATATTGACAGCCCCGTTCCATCACTTCAGTTTATTTAACAAAGAAAGGAACTCTCATTAGAAGATCCATAATGCAGAAAAAAAATCCCACGAAGAAACTCGTTTCAGTGAGCCATTATCCTTATCCAGACAAGATTCTTCTGAAAGTTAAGGAAATAAGAATGCTGATGAGTTGATGACGGAAATATGATACAGACTATCAACAAGATGATGATATGATAGAATTCTCCTAATTGACACACCCAGCTGGAAAACAAAAACATAGTAATTAAGCAAGCATTTGGATTAATGGAGGCTTTTAGGTACAGCTTGTGCTGCAAAATAGGCACTTTCAATTAAGACATTGTAAAAATAACAGGAGATATGGTAATTTTTAAAATACAAAACTTTAGACTTTTTGAGCACATATAGCAACATATTATAAAGAAATTGTCGGATAAGTAATTGATATAATTTGTTTCTAGGAGTATGCTTCAATATTTTTCTTGCAAATAAGATATTTATAAAAATAAATTCTTGAATAAAAATATGTTCTCCAATTTAATGGTGACTAGTGTATGCAGCTGATAGAAGCAACCTCATCCAAAAGCCAATCAAAAGTGAGTTCATATCTAGATAATAAACTAACACAACTAGATGCTGATAACCTTAAATTCAACCTGAGTCAGACACTAACTATATTGCCACCCTAGTAATAGATTAACTGCTAAAGAAAATGTGACCTTTTTCTAATAGGTTTTTATTCCTTTATCTGTTGTATTTCTGTGCCATTTTTGCTACCAAAGTAACTGGATTTAGGGTCCAGCTCTCTCTACCCATTCTGTAGTTAGGGCTTCTCAAATGCTGATTAAAATATGATTGAAGACAACTGAAGTAGACACCTCTGATAGCAGCTGATTGATTCTGTAATTTTTATCCTTTTGCATGTATGTTCTATCGGATACAGATAGGACTTGATAAAGAATAGATATGAACTTATTTCAGGGCTTAAGTAATGACAGTTTGGTATAGAGAAAATCTTTAGTGAATATAGTAAATATAGAATTCTGTATTGGGTGATTGGGTCTATAAGCCAAAGGATAGTTTTAAAAAACTGATGAGATGTACTGGCATACTGTGGAATTTGATGACAACCAGCTATGTGATCTTGTATAAATGACTAACCACTCTAAGTTTTAATTTTCTCATCTGTAAAATAAGGATAATAATTTTATCAATCTCGGATGACAGGTGGAAATTAACAAGGAGATAATCTATGTAAAGTGCTTGGCAGGGGAAGTATTTAATAATGTTAGTCCTTCCTTGCTCTTGATTTAAATATAGTTTTTCAATAATAATGTAAGAAATGGATATGGAAAGAAGTGCGAGGGGATTATTTCCTTTTTCATCTCCTTTCAAGAGTCAGCTTTGTTTTCTGCCTTGTTACCCTAATTAGAGCAATTGGGTGGGTGGCCGCTCTTACTCTTCCAACACAGTGTACAGTTAGTGAATACTAGTACAGGAAGACATACCACCTGCTTAACCAAAAATTTTGGTTTAAGGTGTGCAACATGTTGATTTGATACATTTATGTGTTGCAATGTGGTTACCATCATATCATAGGCTAACTCCTCTATCACATCACATAATTATTTTATTTCTTTTTTTGTGATGAGAACAGCTAAGATCTAGTCTCTTTGCAATCTTAAAGTTTATGATACAGTAATGTTTATTATAATCACTGTGCTGTGCATTAGATATTCAGTACTTCTTTAACTTTAGTTGCAAGTTTATACCCTTAAACTTTTGTCCCAATTCCCCTATTTCCCCAGCCTCTGTTAACCATCATTCTATTCTGTTTTTACAAGTTCAATTGTTTAGATCCCAGTAATATCATATAGTATTTGTCTTTCTCTGTCTGATTTATCCTACTTAGCATAAAGCCCTTAAGTTCCAACCATGACAGTATTTCACAAGGTGCTTCATAGGGTAGCACTCCGACAGGGTTGCATAAGGGGGGAAGTACTTCACAGCAGGAGAGCTTCTAAAGGCAGCATGAGGACACCACCCAGAAGGAGAAGCAAGCAAGGGGATTTCTGGGGGAGAGGAGACGAGGCTTGCCCATCTGAGTGATGTCCTTCAGCCAAGGTAGGAGTCTCTGGCTCGGTGGGCTCCAATGCATCAGCAGTCTGGGGTATTTTATAGCTACAGGGTTTGTCTTATCTATGACTAGCAGGTGTTAAGTGCTGTTTCACGGAGTATACAAAGCAAGCCAGCTCAAAATAGTTAAACATATGCTTATTTGGACTCTATTTAAACAACTGGTTGTGTAAGAATTTGAGTTTGGTACTGGTGGGTTTTGAGTTAATGGTACTACTCTACTGTAAGGAAATAAATAACATAGGGGCCAATGTGCAGGGACCACCTTTGACCCATTTATATAGCAGCAACCAGGATGGAAGCTACAGTCTTTTGTAACCTAATCTCAGAATTGATATATCATTGTTTCTACAATGTGAAAAAGGTCAAACAAATCCTGGTATAACGCAAGAGCAACTCACTAAAATGAGAAATCAGGAGTTAGAGATCATTGAAAATCATCTTCGAGGCTGGCTACTACATCCATAAAGAATCACAGCCTAAGAAGAGAGGTGTGAGCCACAATTCAATACCAACTTTTCCTCTTGTTTCTGGTGCCAGACCTTGCCAAGAGTCAATCTCTGACTGTCTGAATATTTAATTCCAGACATTTTGCTCTCTAGTCTCTTAATCTAGGGTTCTTATCCTTGACTGAGCTAATTTCCCTGGATTCAATCCGTTCTTCTTTGAACTCCTGGGTCTTGTTTTCCTTAGCTGATCTTCTGAAGTTCAACTGAGTAAGCCCTGATTCATTGCATTCTCCCAGCTGTCATGTAGAGCTCAACTTCTTTCCCACTTCCCACAAACCATCACTGATTACTTATCACAAAATACGACATGGAGCTGAACCTCTTGAGCACAAAGCTACTATAAAAAACCTCCACCAACTTCATATAAGGACAATTAAATAACACAGTATTATCAGATACAATAATAATAAAAGCAATAATCTTTTCTCAGCGTTCATTCTTCAGTGGATCCTATCATTCTCCCCAAAAAAACCTCTGCAATAAATGAACAGGTATGCAGTGAAACATCTCTTACTTCAGGAAATCGGAGTCTGGACCATAGACCAGGTATCTGTTGTTTCACCTGTGTGGGCCTGCTGCCCTTGACTTCATTCATAACATTAATTCACATTCAGATGGTTCTCTGGAGAGAAAGAAAAGCATCTGACATTCAACTTGTAGTATCCACATTGTTCTAGAAAAGTTGTGATATGACCTTGAGTAATGGAGAATCTAAAACAATAATTCTATTTGAATAGGAGTTTAAAAAGTAAGTTTTGATACTTATATTTCACTGTATTATAAAATGCTCTTTTTTCTATGACCTCTCACCTTTTTTAATAGAAAACTACTTTCTTATGCCTGCCAAATGAGTCAGTTAGTTGTGAAAATAAATGTATTTGAGAAGACGTGTGTTATGATACTAGTTCTCTATAAAAGGTGAATTTTGGAAATAAGAATGAGTGTTTCAAATACAGTTAAAATACCTGAATACAGATTTCCTGAAAGGATTTGTTCCCCCCATGTTTGCACATATCATAAAAATATTGAATATATTGTATCCTGCTTTACTCTGATATAGAAGATTCCTCTAAGTTGTATTTAGTGGTTTCCTCACCTGATATCCTGTTATATTGTAATTTTTAATGTTACTAAACATATAGTGAATGAGTTGTAGCAGTTAGTATGTCAATGAGAAATATGTTCTTGTACCTTAGAACATTTGGAACAAAGAATCAAATTCTTCCAATGAAGAAAAGTGTGTGTATTTGTTTACCTGTGTGTGTGTGTGTGTGTGTGTGTGTGTGTGTGTGTTTATGTCTGTAAAGATATTGGAGAACTGAGGGAATATTCCTTTCAGTTATTGTATCATGAATGCTTCTGATTTATTGATACCACAACCTTAAGAAAATGAAGTATCCTGAGTTAGTAGCTTGGCAGGGAGCTGCACTGTCAAATGCTTGTTCCCAGGGGAAATCACTCACATGGTATCTGCCAACACCTGTATCTGTCCTTACAAAATCACTAAGACAGGAAAACTGTCCCTCCTTGGGACCATAGAAGAGCAATTTGGTGACTCAGTAGTTGTCACTCATCCCTTCTTTGTTCATAATATATTTTTTAAGCACCTGATATAAAAAAAAATTCTCAATTTTATCAGTCTACCTGGTTAAGTTAGGGAAGATTGGAATAAATCATTCTAACATGTCCTTAATTCCTCTTATTCTCTGAGCAGACATGTGGAACAATCCCTGTCTAGACAGAGCTGATGCTTTCTACTATCATGCAAGGGTGATCTTTGAGTCCTATTTCCAGAGTTGAAAGAGATAAACAAATGTTTTGATTGGGATTAAAGATGCCTCTTTATTGGTTACCTGAGTGTCACACTGAACGGGGTTATTTATGGTTCAAATCTGTGTTTGCATAAGAAAAATACATTTAAAATTATTCAGTGCTTATTATTCCAGATTAGGCTCTGCGATAAAATAGAGAGTGAAAAAACAAATGAATAAACAAAAATATATGGCTATCTATCAGGTAACTTAAAACCCAGCTAAAGAAAAAGGCATCAACAAAATCAACATGGAATAACTGTGATCAGTCTTGTGATAAGTACAGAGCACTATGTAAGCACATAGCAGATTCTGCTCTTCCCGGAGGGTCAGAAGTTTTTCTTAGAAACTGACTTTTGAGCTAAGGTTTGAAGGATGTAAAGGGCTTCACAAGAAAGATAAAGGTGAGATGATGAAGGAGGAATATGGAGAAAGAAGGCTGATGATAAAAGGGGTCATGTCAGAGTCATAAAATGAAAGGGGAAAAAGGCAAGTATAGATGAAGTACAGAGAGAGGGAGAAGATCGCGTAAGATGAGAACAGAAGTGTGGGTATGGACCAGATAATGCAAGTCCCTAGTGTTAAAAACAAACAGACAAACAAACAGAACAGGTCCAAAATGGAGTCATTTATGCTAAACTCCAAACCAGCAAACCAAGACTTAATACCTAATCTAATTGCTTTTCTGCCTCTCCCAGGAATGGAATTTTAAACCAATCAATCTAACATTTCCTAATTAACACCACCGAGGTCATCTGCAAGGTAGACCCCACTCCCCCAAAGGTGGTTGGCCTTGCCTGAAAAAATCCTTTCTTTTGTTTGTGACTTCCTTGTGCCTACCCCCTTCCGCCCATAAAAGCTTTCCATTTTGCACAGTTTCTCCAAGCTCCTTTCTACCTGCTGAGATGGGAAGCTGCCAGGTTCATGAATCATTTAATAAAGCTAATTAGATCTTTAAATTAGATCTTCAAATTTACTCAGTTGAATTTTGTTTTTTAACACTATGAATGTGGTGACTATACAACTTATCCTCCAAACTAATATATTTTGAGACAGAAAGGTAGGGCTACTAATTTTTCCAGGATACCAGGCATAAATCAGCACTCTCCAAGGCAAATAAGAATATATAATATTTCTATGTATAGGCCACATTAAAGATTTGGGTTTTTATCATAAGAGCAACAGGAATTAATTAAAAAGTAACAAGCAAAGGAAAGACATGATTATATTGGTTCTTTAGGAAAATCTCTCTGGGGCTCCCTGTGGGGCTCAGTTGGTTAACCATCTGACTCTTGGTTTCAGTTCAGGTCGTGATCTCAGGGTCATGGGATTGAGCCCGGGCTCAGGCTCTACACTCAGCACAGAGTCTGCTTGTCTCTTTCCCTCCTCACCCTTCACTTGTGCTCTCTCTCTCTCTCTCATCCTCTCTAAAATAAATAAATAAATAAATAAAATCTTCAAAAAATAAAGAAAAATCTCTCCAAGTTGGAATGAAAATGGAGGATGAGAGTCCTGTTGGAAGGTTATAGAACTTGTCTTAGTAGGAGATGCTAGTAAGTCAGACAGAGATTATTGCAATGGGAAAAATGATTCAGTCATAGGTTAGAAATAAAATAAGTGGGGTTGAAGATCAATTATAGGCTTCTAAACTGCTCAAGCTAAGTAAAAGGAGATAGATTAGGACTGGCGTAGATCGTGCTGAGGGCATTTTTTGGAGGTTGTCTATACCTGTAACCATAGAGCACCAGAGGCGCATGTGTAGTTGAATAAAGCTGGGTTCATTGACTCATTGCAGTGAGAAAGAATGCATACCATGCAGAACTGTGTTCTATCTCAGTCAGAACATGGGAGAAAGAATATATAAAATTTGGTCTTGTGTTAGGTGTTTTGAGGAAGGTGAAAAGAAGCAGAAATTTTCTCTGAACTAGATGCTATTAGTCAGCGGGAGTAATTCTCTGAAAGAAACTGAGGCATAGGGAGCTTGAAACACATTTCTAAAGTCATAAAGTGACAAAGCTGAGATTTTAACAAAGGTACCTGACTCCAGAGTTTACACTTTTAATTGCAACTTCACAGTATGACATATATACATGAATTGTCATAAAAATTGAACTTCAATATTAAAAGAAAAAGTGAGTCCTGTCCCTTCCACTTACCAGTTACATAAACTTTAAGATGTCACTTAACTCACATAAATTTCATTTATCTTCCCTGCAGCATGAGACAGCATAATGTAAAAGCCTGTGGGAATTAAAATGCCGACTATATAGGAAAGTACCTAGCATTGCATATAAAATCTAGTAGGCACACTGTCTATGAAATTAAATTTTGATAAAATGTTCATGGCATGATTTGGTACAAGATTTGTCCTTAAGTTAAATGACATCAAATGAAAATAGAATAGCCAGAGCTGAAGGAAAATAGATCTGGACAGAGTTCCATTTTCAATGTCCTATGAAGGTTGTGTAACCTGTTAGAGACCAAAAGGTTAAGGACTTGAGAACA
Organism: Eumetopias jubatus; assembly: GCF_037043125.1. Lineage (NCBI taxonomy): Eukaryota > Metazoa > Chordata > Mammalia > Carnivora > Otariidae > Eumetopias > Eumetopias jubatus. The sequence continues at coordinate 166,765,156 of NW_028274808.1, forward strand.
ATAAAGGTGAAGAAGTATTGAGCCAGCATAAAAAACTAATCATAGCTTTGAAAAGTTAGTAAAACTAATATTTAATCAGTCTTCTAAAATGTTCCTGAAAAACAAAAAGATAAATGGGATACTGATATGTACTTAGATGACTACAAATTCTACAAGTCCTCTGAGTTTGTTGGATAAATAGTTATCTTTTCAAAATATCATGAACGGTCAAAATAAAATTCATGTGGTTGTTATGACAACTCTTTCTTTCACCTCTTATGGCAAGGAAACTTGAAAAAGTAATTAAGTTCTTATATTTCAGGAGATTCATGGTGGCTTGTGGCTTGGCACTTATAAAATAAATATCTGGGCACTTAATAAAATAACATGTTAGGGGAAGGAAAGCTGTGGATAGAATAAGATATTTGTTGGATCTGATATTCTACTTGGAGTCTGCTATCAGTTATGGAAGTGGCCTTCAGTGATGTCTTCAACTAACTGACAGAGAAATAGGCATCTTTCAAGAGCTGAGGATTGTGTCTTTCACCAGCTGTCAGAACCATTCACGCAGTAGCATCGGCTAAAATGCTGGAAGGGATTGTCCAGTATCTATCTTTTAATGTTTCATCAAACCTACTCAACACTCAGAAAATATTATACCTTGAAGCTATTAAAATATTTAAATCATCAAATTGTCAAGATGAAATTGAAAAAGGTAAGGCTGTTTTGTAAAAGACCGTGTCTTTAATTTAACCCAGACCGGTTTGAAAAACCCAAGGCAATGTCCTATAACCCCACTTGATGCATGATGGAGTGTGCCTCGGCTCTTTGAATGCAAGTCATTTTTTATATGTCACTTTTTCATTAATATGGAGAAAGCTAAGCATATCTCCGCTCATCACCAGGACCATAATGTTGTCAGTCATTTTTCTGTGGTTATTCTTCCTTATGAAAAAATAAAGAAGTAAAAGATGATACTAAAAGTCATATCAGAAGATACCAAGCTGACCGAGTTGTTTATATACAATCCACATTACCTCTAATATCCTAGAAATTACAGTTAAATGCAAAAAGAATTATGGAAGCTAGCTATTAAGGGTTTCTCGTGAGTTTTGAGGTAAATACATTCAGATTGCTTGGGACAAATCTTTCTGTGATTAATCATGTGGTATTTATAGCACCTGAGTTGTAGTATCTCTTGTAATTGTATGTGTTTTGCAACATATTTGCTATGTAGGCTTTAAGTTTTTAGAGCACTGAAAATTGTCTTATATTTTAAATTTTAAGTATTTTGACAGATCCAGCATAATTTTTCTGTTTTTACTCTTGTTTGTTTGTAATAGAGTAGATAGGAAAGAGGAGAAATATAGTGATAAAAGCAGTCCTTGTTTGGAATCTAGGTTTTGCTCCTATATGGTCTGGGGTGGATTGGGTTGGGTTGGTGGTTTGTTTTATCGACTGCAATATGGACACCTACTTTGCAGTGTTGCTGTGAGAATCTACCGCAAAGTGGTGCCCAAAAAGGAATATCCACTCTTACAATTTGTTTTATAAATATGAGCTGCTTCAACTGGACACTGACTCGGAATATAATGCCTCCTTAAAACACCCAGATTTTTAAAGAGATTTTTGCAGGTAAAAGCAGGCTCTCACTTCCCGTTTTTTAACTCATCTCTCTGATCTCCTGCTTGAATTCCAGGGCTCAGAATATGTATCATTCTCATATAGCATTTTTAAAGAACACTCCAAAATTCAATCTCTTTGCAATGGTGGTTATTGTTTTTAATTTATATTTTTCTATATTTTGGGGTAAACAAAAGTCAGGGATTGAGTCCTCACTCCTGACATTAGGGAGAAAATCCTTCCCCAGTACAGGTAAGTCCTTTCACCCAACCCAAAGATCTCATGGCTCACTTATGTCTAATAACCAGGAAGAATTCAACATAGTTTTTGTTTTTCTTTTGTTTTGTTTACCTGTGTTGGTGAATCAAGTGCTATGAAGGAATATTCTGTGACTGCCTGGGAAAATCAGGTACTACCTGATGCACAGAGCTAAGTAGTCTTCTATTCAGTGGAAGATACCATTCCAGATACCAAAACTGTATGTTTTCCTGCTGTAGAGAAACTTTAAAGATGAGCAGATCTACTCCCCAGTGTCACATTCAATGAAGAGAGCTCTTTTTCAAACTGGCCAGAGGTGGATATATTGGAAAGCTATTGAGCTTAAACTTTTGAGTCCTTTGCTTTGAAATAGGTCTATTCCAAGACCATGGGAGAGCTCCCAGACATGTGTTCACATAAGCATGTGCTTTATCAAGTGCAAAGTAAGACATTTAGCCACAAACCTTGTAAAGAGTCTCTTCTCTCTGATGTCCCCTTGGCTGCGTTTCCCCTTTTGTGGCATAGTTACTTGATTGGCTATTAGTTTTGTGTAGACCTAAGTTGGGTGCTAGCTTTTAGGAGTATTCGTACTAACCACACATTATCTCGATACTCAGGTACAGGGCCAAAAGTTCTCTGACATATAAATATGCCCTCCAGAGTCTAGCATGGAAAGTAGATGGAGAAAAGAAACAAGTTCTGGAAACAGAAACTGGTTTTCAGGAAGTTTGTTCAATCATCATATATACAATTTTAAACAGGAGAATTGGTTCTTAATGCCTAGTCGAAATGGAAATTCCTTCCAGTCAGAAATATACCTGATAATGCAGCATATATAATTATAAATGTGCCACACATTTTTTCCTTCTTTTTTGTTGGAATCATTCTAAATAGAATTTATTGAGAACAAATTTGGAACAGGGCTACATATACTCATCACTTCTAAGTCACATGTTTTATTCATCCTAGCATATAGGGTCATTTTAGCACATCTAATGCATCTTGTCCTAATAAAGTGTGGCAGACCCAGAGGAAACTGCATGCCATTCACAATAAAAGTGGTAACTGACTAAAGTGAAGAGAGAACATTTAAATCCAAGTAATAAATAGGCTCTTGTTTTATTTGATAATCCAGCTAATAAAAATGACTATATCTTAAGAATACTTGTGGAAAATATCAAATTTATTTCTGATTTGACAAGAAATACTGAAACTAATATGACAAACAAAATTAATGATGTGCCTGTGGTGGTGATAGGCAGAATAATGATCCTCAAGATGGTCTACATCTTGGGGCACCTGGGTAGCTCAGCCTGTTCAGTGTCGGACTCTTGGTTTCAGCTCAGGTCATGATCTCTGGGTTATGAGATCGAGCACCGCATTGGGCTCCATGCTCAGCACACAGTTTGCTTGGGATTGTTTCTACCCTTCCCCTCACTCATGCATGCACTCTCTCTCTAAAATAAATAAATAAATCTTAAAAAAAAAGGTCTGCATCTTAATCCCCAAAACCTGTGAATATATTACTTTATATGGCAAAAAGAACTTTGCAGATGTGATTAAGTTAAAGACCTGGAGATGAGGAGATTATCCTAGAGTATCCTGGATTATTCCTATAGACCCAATTTAATCATATATTTCCATAAAAGCAGATCATTTTTATCCCAGTTATGGTCAGAGGGAGATGTGATGAAGGAAGAAGGATCAGAGAGATACAACGCTGTGGGATTTACAGATGAAGGAAAGGAGCCATGAACCAAGGTATATGGGTAGTCTCTAGAAGCTGAATAGGGTGAGGAATTAGATTCTCTCTAGAGCTTCCATAATAATGCAGTAATGCGAACATCTTTATTTTAGCCCAGTAAGACCTGTGTCAGACTTATGACACACAGAACTGCAAGATAATACACTTGTCTTGTTTTTAGCCATCAAGTTTGTGGCAATATATGATAGCAACAATAAAAACTCATACAGTGCCCCTACAATCATATTAATGAGTATGGTCAATTAGAAGACTATTTGATGAGTTATTGCACTAGAAATTTCGACAAGTCCTTAAATATTAAAGGTCAGATATCAAAGTAATGTAGAGTGGCCCTGTGTTCTAGTTGTTTGGGATATGCAGGATTACACTTGCAGTTCCAATGCAATTAATAATAGCACTCTTTTTACTCTCTAAGTTTTGGTTAATAAGTTAAATCACTGCCCTAAAGAAATTTGATGGAGAGTTTCCACATTTAACAACAACTTCCAAATTTGCCTGGACACTACAAATTACAAGTTGTGAAGTTAAAAGAAAATGTTCTAAGCCAAGAGTTGGCAAGCTATACCCATGGATCAAATCTGGCTCATTGCCTCGTCCTGTATTATTGCCCAGGAGCTAAGAAAGATTTTTACATTTTACATGGTTACATTTTAAATGGTCATACAAGCACCTATGTAATATTATTGATTTTGTCTGTTGGTCCACAAAGACTAAAATCTCTACTGTCTCACCCCTTAAGAGAAACTGTCAATAATGAAAACAAATTTTGAGTAATTATATTAGACAAAAGATAGAATTCTCTATTCTCTCTACAGAAAATGATTGTATGAAATCATTGTTTTATGAGGAGATGATTAAAGAGTATGTAAGCAGAGAATGTAGAGGGAAAGTATTACAAATATGTGTAAATAATCGTTTTTTAATGTTAGTTTTAAATGTTACAGTGTTTGTGTATGTGTCTGCATACAAATTTCATAATTCATTGTGTTTTATTTTTTCATTTAAGATAAACATTTACTTTCAAACTTCATTTCACATTTGTAATTTTTTTAATAGAAGACCCTCAAAATTAAACAAGCTTTAGGTCTCCCTAACCCGAACACATCTCTATAGGCTGGAGAAGTCTCTAAAAATCAGTGTCTTTTGAATTCTTTTCCTCACCCTCTTCCAGGGGGCAGAAGGTATCCCAGGAGGCCAGGTCAGTGCAGGCTCTCCTGCAATCACCTTCGCAGGCATGGGAAGGTGCCAGCCTCAGGGCAAAAGAAGGAAGTGCTGAGTGTATACAGCACAGCTCAGGGACCAGGACCCCACTGGGCCACATCTGCTGAGAAGCTAAGCCTACAAGAAGTCAACAGCCTGAGGCCATGCTGCTGAGAAGGTGCCATCAGGGAGATTGAGCCATCCCTGAAGGCCAAGTTGCCTTTCTATACAGTTCCCCAACTAGAACCTCTTCCAACTGCATTTGTACTGAAGGATGGGTAACACTCTGGGTTCTCTTCAACTGAAAGTGCCCTAGCAGGCCAGAAACCTGTAGAGGCAGCTCTTAGTTACACCAACACGGCACTGCTTAAGGCCGGGTCTAAACCGGCAGTTGATGTGTCTTGAGAACAGCCCCATATTCACTGGTTTCCGAACACAGTACCACAGCAAGCCCAAGGGCCATGTTTCATGCTACTCTTATACAAAGGTATTTCAAGGACCCTCACAAAGACCCCATCACAGCAGACTGCTGTGCTGTTTTTCCAACATGCCATGCACACCCCTGCCTTGACATTACATTTGCCTCTCTCTGCCTGAGATTCACTTTGCCTTGCTCAAAGGCCACCTTCTCAGACAGGCTTTCCCTAACAATTCTATTGAAAAAAGTAATTGTTATCATTCTTTACAACCTCAAGCCAGTTCATTATTCTTTTTTTTTTAATTTTTTATTGTTATGTTAATCACCATATATTACATCATTAGTTTTTGGTGCAGTGTTCCATGATTCATTGTTTGTTCATAACACCCAGTGCTCCATGCAGAACGTGCCCTCCTCAATACCCATCACCAGGCTAACCCATCCCCCTACCCCCTCCCCTCTAGAGCCCTCAGTTTGTTTTTCAGAGTCCATCATCTCTCATGGTTCTTTCTGGACCTTTACACAACTTACTATTTTATCACATACCTGGATTTTTTTTTTCCTCTTTCTCACTGATAAATTACACAATTGTAGGGACTTTGTCTATTGTGGTCCTTATTGTATTTTCAATACCTAAAACAGTGTCTGGAACATGGATGGACTCAAATATTATTTACTAAATGAATGATTGAATGAGATATGCTTTTTTCAACAGATCGGGAAGCTAACCTCTAACATATTCATGTAATTGAGATATGCTCCTAGAAATCACTTCAAGGTGATCTCAAGTCTGTACAAGAGTGTATTTGATAGCTTCTTTCACTGGAGAAAAAAAGAATGTCCAGTTTATAATGACTGACTCTGGCAGACTGCTCAACTAAATTTGATCTTGGATAGAATAGTCCATATTACGTATTTTCCTAAAAAAAGCAAAATATTAGAAGATGTATGCTTATTTCTAGATAACATCTCAGTGTCATGGAAACCGTGGTTTTTATATTTGTATGGCAACATTAAGGGTGCTTGTTAAAACAAAGAGAGAAATTACTATATCTTTTGCCTGAACTTGGAATGATAATATCAACGTAAAGAAAAATAAAGATAGTTTTTTGTTTGCTTGCTTGCTTATTTTGTGTTTTATTGTATAGTCTAAATATTAAATTGTTAAGCAATGATGTATGCATGGAAATAAACAAGGAAAGTACAAAGTTTTGATGGATATAGAAATTTTATGAATACTACAAAAGAAATGCTGCCCACAATTTATTTTTCCTGTGATTTATCAAGAGTCTTCAATCTTTTGGCAACTAAAATTGGAGAGTGGAATAGAAGTGATATAGGAGATTTGTCTTTCTGGCTGTTTCTATGCAGGCACAAAAAGCTGCTACTTTATAGAAACTCAATGGAGCCCAACTCCAGGAGAGGCCATAGGGTCTACTGTACCTTACAGCACCAGCTTTCTCTGATAAATGGTAGTAACACTTAAGTAGCCTTCATCACAAATGCTGTGTGACATCAAGAGAAGGGCAATTAGAGTCACATTCCAGGAAGACATAAGAATTACCAGTCAAATGAATTCAGAGCTCACAACAGACTCTGAGTTTATAGATCAATAGACTAGACCTAAGAGCTTTGAACCACACAGCCTCACTACTGCGTGGTGAATAATCCTCCATATGATACTGTTTTGCGAAGCACTGAGATGTACGTTAACCATAAAGCCCATCAATCAACAAGTATACTTAAGTACTTATTACATATAAATAGTGTGCTAGGCATGAGGAGGGAGATAAAGAAGTTTGAGAGAAGGTTTCTACATCTTATCCCTCAAGAAGCTGAAAATTGATTTGGAAGACACAAACAAAAACCAGATACACAGCATGATTTAAGTGACTAATGCACGGTACTGAAGGTTAAAGATACAGATTTCTCGCTGAAAGTCAGGGCAATCAGGAAAGATTGGTTTGAAAAATGGAGAGTCTTTTGACAGAGAGGAAAAAGGAAGAGAAGGTGTTCCTGGCAGGGCTGAAGATGACTCAGTGACGAGGCGTTCGACCAACGCCTGGCAGAAACAGAGTGTGCATGTTGAGAAATAGAATATAAGATATAAAAGGAAATTTGTGGGGCCTGAAAAGACATGTAAAATAATTTGTCATGTGTTTGAGCACCTCCTCACCTGTATTAGATACAAAATGCTTTTTACAGCAAATATTTTGTGATAGAACCTTTATTAATATCCTGAAATAAATTATAAACCGGTCAAAAATATAAATGTAATGTCACCTATAATATGAAGGAAAACATATATGGGAAGTAATTTATAAGGAAACAATATGTATTTTGTTTCACAAATGCATGTCTACAATAGAACACACAAGTAAGTTCAATGGCATCTATATGCAGAAGCACCATGCATGAATGTTATAAATCTGTAACAAAGTGTTGAGTATTGTGTCTAAAAAACTAGGTGTGTGATGAGGGTTAGCGATGTGATTTCAGTGATATAATTTCCAGAAATATTAAATAACTCTTCATCAAGTTCTAAAAAACTCATCTTTCAAGGGCGTTATTAGAGGCATCTTGGAGAATGTATTATATATTAAAATGTATAAAATATTTTATGTTCTTTTAAAAAATAGGAATAGTTTCTAGATTTATATAATTTTAAGTAGATTTTTAACCAAATAATGGAAATCATGCAAGATGTCATGAAATTCTTTGTTGTACGAGGCCACCCTACATGTTGCAGTCTGGCTCCAAGAGGTCGTCAATTCCAGAGAAAAATAAAACCTTGCCCACAAAATTCCACAATTTAAGATTCAGTGTCTTAGGCTTCAGTGTCACCCTCAGTGAGAAACACTGGCATGAATAACAAAGAATTGTGGAAATGTTTAGAAAAGGAAAAAAAGATATGAAATCTGGTGGTGCTGAATGAAGAGTAGATATCCCTGGTGGTAGTAAGAGAAATTATACATTTATTGTAAAACTTCTGTTGGAATGGAGTATAGATTTAAAATATGAAAATCACAGTGGAAATATGAAAGAGAATACAGAAGTAAAAGAATCATAAAGGGAGAATCAAAAGCAATTGATGATTGATTGGATGTGAAAAATGAGAGAGGGAGTCAGAGAAGTCTTATTTCTTGCTTTTTCTCTTTTTGTGTTTTGAAGGAGCAAATCACCATTACTTTTTTTTTTGATGGCTGCCAATTTTAAGGAAAACTATATTTTTAAGCATTTTTTTTCACTTATCGTTGGGTTTCTCACCTTTAAACATTGTGCCTTAAAGTACCGGAGTGAACATAGTTGATGGAAGCTAGTGTTATGTTGCATGGTACTTAATGAAAGCTAATGGACATTGACCTCCCACGCACCTGCCACCCTAATGGTGAATCCATCCCATTTCAGTGATGGACAGCCACAGCATACCATCTGCTACACCTGTCTGCTGCACATATCCTAAAGGCATCCTGCAGACTGGAGTAATTTTCTGTTTAAACACAACCACAACCTACTCTTTTCCATTTTGATTAGCATTCAACATTTGCAGTGGGGATCAAGCTGAAGAGTAAAAAGGTGATGGGTAAGTAATCAAAATACATCAAAAATATCATGTAACTTTTGGAAAATAATAGGATTATCGATTGAAACAAAAAGTTATAGTGGGATGGATAACTGGTATTTGGAGGTAAAGGGAGGGTTTGATATTACAAATGTTATTTCAAGGTGATGCTTTATTTTAAAACAACTTTATAAATAAAAGCATAAAAGCTTTCTTTTAAAATTTGTGTCTCTGCAGGGAAGAATGAAAGGAGGAAATTCAGAGGGGGAGACCAACCATGAGAGATTATGGACTCTGAGAAACAAACTGAGTGTTCTAGAGGGGAGGGGGGAGGGGGATGGGTTGGCCTGGTGATGGGTATTAAAGAGGGCACGTACTGCATGGAGCACTGGGTGTTACATGCAAACAATGAGTCATGGAACACTACATCAAAAATTAATGATGTAATGTATGGTGATTAACATAACACAATAATAAAAAAAAGAAAAACATAAGGAAAAAAAATTGTGTCTCTGGAAACTGAAACCCTCCATTTGTAGAAGGAAGTTTTTGCTATATTTACTGAGTATTTTTCCTATACTTAGTAAACATTAATGTGTGATATTTCTGCAGAAATACATGTTGCCCCTGTGGAAAAGCCATATCATAACAATATTCTGTAATTCACTGTAGCTAATAACTTGGATGGAATATTTAGTTATCATTAATACTCTGTCTATTATTTTTCATTCTCACCTCTTCTGAACATATAGTAAAATTACATTAAGATGCCGTCTGACTGAGTCGGGGCATGTGACAAGCTCTAGCCAATGACCTGTAAAAGGAAGTGGCAGATATGTCTTCTAGGCTGATCCTAAATTGGCAGTGTGAAACATCCCAGAGCTCATATTTGCATATTCTCATGCATCAGTTCAGAAATGTTTGAGAGGGAGGCTGCTCCTTCAGTCTGGGATCCTAAAGGTCAATAATAAGAGGAACCCCTTTCCAATATATGGACAAATTAAGTGTACAGAAATAAGGTTGTTGTTTTAGGTCAATGCAACTGGAGAGTGGATTACTCCTATAGTATAATTTGACCAGTCTTGACTCATGCAAAGTTGATGAATGGACATTCATCTAAGAATCTCTTAGAATTATATGTAAAATTTGGCATGAAATTATATGTTCATCATCTTCAAAAATTTTGGACATAAGCTATCTGCATTTGTATCCTAACTTCAAATTTTAATACCTTCATGGCCTTGAACAATTTATATGATCTCTGTGTCTTCATTTGTTTATCTGAATAAAATGGACAAAAAACAGAACCTCTAGATAGTATCATTAATGCTGTTCATGAATACTCCATTCTCTCTTCTTCCTGGCATACTGCAGAATTGTACACCACCTCCCACTTGAAGCTAGGATGGCCCATGTGACACACTCTAGCCAAAGAAATGTGAGCAGAAGCAACATATGTCACCTCTGGGCAGAAGTTTTAAGAGATAGTACATGCTTCACCAATTTTTTTCTATCTACTGTGATAATGAGCAATTTTATTTTCATTTTTTGAGGTATTTTGGGGCACCTGGATGGCTCAGATGGTTAAGCGTCTGCCTTCGGCTCAGGTCATGATCTCAGGGTCCTGAGATCAAGCCCAGTGTCGGGCTCCCTGCTCAATGAGAAGCCTGCTTCTCCCTCTCCCTCTACTGCTCCCCCTGCTTATACTCTCTCACTCTCTCTGTCAAATAAATAAATAAAATCTTTAAAAATAAAAATAAATAGGGGCGCCTGGGTGGCTCAGTTGGTTGAGCAACTGCCTTCGGCTCAGGTCATGATCCTGGAGTCCCTGGATCGAGTCCCGCATCGGGCTCCCTGCTCGGCAGGGAGTCTGCTTCTCCCTCTGACCCTCCCCCCTCTCATGTGCTCGCTCTCAAATAAATAAATAAAATCTTTAAAAAAATAAATAAATAAATAAAAATAAATAAAATAAAGATTTTATTTATTTATTCGACAGAGAGAGAGAGAGAAAGGGAGCACAAGCAGGAGGAAGGGCAGAAGCAGGCTCCCCTTAGCAGGGAGCCCAACATGGGGCTCATCCCAGGACCCTGGGATCATGACCTGAGCCGAAGGCAGACGCTTCACCAACTGAGCCACCCAGGCGCTCCGGTGATGAGCAATTTTAAATAATTAGCTATTCCCCCATCCCAGATCTTGGATTGAAAACAAAGCAGTATGGAACCCCCAGTCAACTTTGAATGGACATTCAAAGAATAGAAGTGTATAGAAGTGTTATGCCTGGGATTATTTATGATCCGACCATAACCTAGCCATCAGGGTTGGTTTCTTCTGGAGGCACTGAGGCAGAATCTGCTTCATATCTTTCTCCTAGCTTCTGGAGGTTGCTGGCAGTTCCTGGCGTTCCTTGGATTGAAGCTGTATCGCTTCAACTCTGCTCCCATCTTCATATACACTTCCTCCTGTGTGTGTCTGTGTTTTCTCCTCTTCTTATAAGGACATCAGTCATCAGAATTAGGGCTCATCCTAATCCTGCATTATCTTGTCTTTACTTAAGTATATCTATAAAGATCTTATTTCCAAATAAGGTCATATTCACAGGTACTAGAAGTTAGAACTTGAATGTAACTTTCAGATTTTATTTATTTGAGAGAGTAGAGAGAGAAAGAGAGAGAGCATGAGTGGAGGGGAGGGGCAGAGGGAGAGGGAGAAGCAGACTCCCCGCTGCACAGGGAGCCCGATGCAAGACTCCATCCCAGGACCCTGGGATCATGACCTGGGCCAAAGGCAGACACTTAACCGACTGAGCCACCCAGGTGCCCCAAAAGCCTCTGTTTCTTTATCTGCGTTAATTTTAAAATGAGCTATTGATAGATAATTGTTCAGGTTTTCTCTGGCTTCAAAATTAAGATTTAAATATATGTTGAAATAACAAAAAAAATTTAAGTGTTATAATTTAGTATTTGGTGTCAGTTAAATTATCGAACTCATCAAACATCTAACTTGGTCTTGATTTTTCTATATTCTTTCTTGTTTAGCCAAAAGATAGTGTGGTACTCTTTTCTTACAAAGGTAAAATCATACCCTCCCCAATGGGAGGGGGGTGGGGGGATGGGTTAGCCTGGTGATCGGTGTTAAAGAGGGCACGTTCTGTGTGGAGCACTGGGTGTTATATGCAAACAATGAATCATGGAACACTACATCAAAAACTAATGATGTAATGTATAGTGATTAACATAACAATAAAAAAGAGGGCACGTACTGCATGGAGCACTGGGTGTTATGCACAAACAATGAATCATGGAACACTACATCAAAAACTAATGATGTAATGTGTGGTGATTAACATAACATAATGAAAAAAAAAGGTAAAATCGTAGCTCACATGCTCTATATCCAACCCACAGCATCCATTCATTAGTGAACAGACTAAGGTCAGTAGACTCTAGGTTTTGTCTGTTTGGTAACTCGTAGTTGTTCAACTATAGCAAGTGGTTATTTGTTTAGTTTAATGAAGACTTCAGTTAGGCATAGTTTCACTAATAAGAATTCTACTAAAGCAATTGCTAAGCACAAGGGTCCCAAAAGCAAATTCTTTCTGATCAATTATCTTTTTTTTTTCTTTTGCTTCTTCTTTTCTACTTTTGTTTCAATAATGTCTACTCTAGTTCAGGGCAGAATGCCTCAAAGCATGTAAGGAAAATAATGCCAATAAGAGGAATCATCCTGTCCGATCCACAACTCATTAGGTTACCTTTGCAGCTTGATGGTGAAAATGTATAAGTTTAACCAGGAAGAGATTGTGCACAGCCTTCAGTTTAGAGGTCACTAACTTTATAAAGTCACTACCCATGAATGCACAAAGAATAATACCTATCAGTTTGACTGGCACACTTAATTTTTGTGACAGAGATAAAGTTACTGTGGTGAGTCTTTCCCTCAGAAAAGGAAATGAGTTGCATTCCCTTGGTGCCTCTACCTCATCATTCTGTCCTTGGATGCCTGCAGTAGATCCTCCAATCTGATTAGGGCTTATAAAACACTCTTCCTGTATGTTTTAAAAAAATCAAATATGTTTTCAATCCTGACTGTCCCCATGTCCCACATGGCCTTTCCTCAATATGCACTTTCTTGTAAATGCATGTAATCATACAAGTCCTTTTTAGACAATGTCCCTCATTATTCAAAGAAAGGAAGCTAACAAGACAGGTTTGCACCCCAAATGGGAAGTTTGTTACATTAAAAATGTCACCTGTTTACATGAGGAGTCACAGCTAACAGTAACAGCAGACCCTGCTGTAGTTATTGTGAAATTCTCCATGACAAGCTTTCCAAACCGCTCTGCAATCTTGTGCCACTCACTGGCCTCCCAAATGAACAGCTTACAGCTCATGGCATGCAGCTTGGAGCTCCAGGCACACTCAGCAGCCCCTCCCTGCCTTTATCATACCCTTCTCCTCCCTGAATTGCCTTCTTCTCCCCTTGATCTGTGTTAATTCTTATTTGGTCCCCGGGCACGACCTCCAAAGTAGGAAGGCTTGTCGACTTGCCCAGGATGTAGCAGGTGGTCCTCCACAATATTTCCCCAGCACCTGGCACCTACCTAGTCACCACGGCCTCTGAAATGTCACTTTCTCAGAAAGATCTGCCTGAAGTTCTGGCTCTCCCTTCCCTGTGGCCTTAGGCACACATAACATAATTATTTGTGTACTTGTTTGTGTACTGACTTGGTGTCTCTCTCCCTAAAATACGGGCTCCAAAAGGAAGCACATTTCTCTCTTGTTCACAGCTGTGCCCTGGAATTTAGAACAGTGTTTGGTATACAGTGGGTACTCAGTTAGTACTTGTTGAGCAAGTGAATGGATGATGGTTGAATTGAATTTGAATTTATCTGTTTACGTTCTAAAAGGGACAGCAGATATATATCAGAAAACTCTGCACAGTTTTAAGTCCACAGTACCTACTAGAGGGCTTAAAACATAATAGCATTGCAGCAAAAAATAGCAAACGGTTGAATTCAAATGTCACTATAAATCAAAGGATCTCTTCCCAAGGTACAATGTGGAAAGGACTTTTCCCCTAATTTTAACCCAGTTAAATATTTTTGTTTTCAAAATGTAAGCTTTCAAAATGTCCAACAATTTATTCTCTCTTATATGTGTTCAGTGGCCATATTTTATTTTTTTTACTTTAGACCAAAAATCTGTAGCTGACTTAAAACAAGGAGGTAACTATTCTAAGAACTGAAAGAGCCTAAAAATATCCAACCCTAATTATACATCAAACTGTATGAATACCTGAATAGAAGACAGTGTTGATTATCAAACAGTTGTTTTACTGAACAGCTTTTAAAAATATGGTTATATGATTCCCAAAATTTTCAAGGAAAGTGAAAAGGTGCTCAAAACTCAATGAGGCAACTAATTAAATATTATGCTTTAGGGCACCTGGGAGGCTCAGTCTGTTAAGCGTCTGCCTTTGGCTCAGGTCGTGATCTCAGGGTCCTGGGATGGAGCCCCGTATCAGGCTCCCCACTCAGCAGAGTCTGCTTCTCCCTCTCCCTCTCTCTCCCTGCTTGTGTTTTCTTTCTCTTTCTCTCTCAAATAAATAAAAAAATTGAAAAAAATTATATTTTACTGAATAAAGCATAGTGGGAAAGAATCTAATTTCTAAATTTTTTTTACTAAGCCAAACTCAGAAACTTATACCCCACTAACGGCTAGTTCCTTTGGTTAAAAAAATTTCCTAAGACTGAATTATAAATTTTATGGTCAAGAACAAATAGACATTAATTTTTACCAAGACTCATTATAAAGCATTTAATCAGCTCCTTCAGGGGAACTGAAATTGTTCATTTCCCATTTATAGAAGACACAGTCACAATTTCCAGGCATGTACTGACCTGAAATATGATGGACCTGTGAGGTTGTAATACCATGATACTTTTCCCAGATCAAGTGCTTGAAAATATTATGTTTAAAATCTCCCTTCATTTCCTATTTGCTTTTTTGTCCTTTCTTGTTTTATCTCTACCTCTCTCCTCTTTCCTTTCCCACTGTCAATAAAAATTGGTTTTCTCAGAGCTGTCTTTTCTTTTGACAGAGATTTAATGATATAATTCACACTAAGGTTGTATTAGTCGGAGATAGCTTAACGTGTACAACTAGGAGTATTTCTCTTTGCTAGACCACAAAATATATCCTAAGGGGTATAGTTTTTACACAAGACAGGAACATTTTGGAGCTTTTCAATCCATAGCCAAGTATACTTTGGTACGTTGCAAGTGCAAATGGCCCCTTTACATGGAAACTCTATATGATGTTGTTTACATTCATAATGTTATAGTTTCTTTTTCTCTGATGAATTTCTATGAATTTATGAAAACAAGATTAGAACATACAGAAATCATATACGGAGAAGAAAATTCACACGAACATGCTTTCTCTCCCTTTCCCACTCTCTCTCTCATATATAAAACATGCAGACACACATGACACAGTTTAATTCCACCTAAAGTCTCTTTTCTAGCAATCAAAATATGCACTTTGGACTAATGTTTGGCTACAGGGGTTAAGAAATTATGGGCAGAACTTCTCAGAGTTGTATGGTATGGAATAATAGGAAGAAGGTGTCCAGCATTATATTAATGGGACCAAGAAGAGCACTGAAAACAAAGGATTATCAATGAGAATATTTAAGAGAGAGAGAGCGCGTTCTGGAGAATGTCTTGGAAAATTCTAAGATACAAAAGATTAAAAACTCATTACATATTATATTTCACATCACAAATTACATGCAGGCACATTTTTCAACATAGTTCATTAGAGCTTTTACAATTTGATTCAGAGTGAAATGTAATATACTCCATTAATAAAATGTATAGAAGTCATGACCCAAATTTGAATGAATTCTTTCCTATTATCAAATTCTTAGGAAGAAACAAAAGTGCTGAAATTGAAACACTTTTCAAGTTAAATTCCAAAGAACTAACAGGCCAAATTTTATCCTTCCCTGTGTGTCATCTTCACAGTCTCAGCAGGAGGGCTTTTGAGACTCTAACTCACAAATTTACTCTTCACCACTTCAACCCACACATATTTTTCTACATACAACATACTACATCACTTTTTACCTTGATTTTAACAGCAACTATTAATTTTAAAGCAATATGTGTATTGATTAATTTATCTCTGCTAGCCTTTATCTTACAAAGTAGTATTTCCTTGGATGATATTGGAAAGTAGATGATTGATGGTTGCCTCTGGAACCCTGCCAAAGCCCCTTTCAGAGTCTGTCTTCCCCCCATCCCCAGTAGTGACTGCAAGCAATACCTTCCCATTGATTTCTAAAATAGGAGTTGGATAATAATACCTTCAACTATGGCCCCTGGATGACATAAAAAATCTTCAGAAAGTGAATATCTCTCTAAAAGTCGAATAACAACTTATGACATAGAGTAAAAGATTTTTTTCCTGGATGTGGAAGAGTTTGTCACAAATTGGATGGATAATAGGGAAGGAAGAGAGAAGCCCCTGTCAAGAAAGGATGAAACAAGATGGAATTGAATAGAGTCTCTATAAATCCCCAGAAGGAAGATATCAGTGATGACCTGAAATACAATGAGTATGAGAAATAGGACTTTGAATGCTATTGAATTACCGATAAAACATTAAGGTGGTCTCTACTTACATATTTTAGTCACGTTTACGTATGGACCCCAGACGGTAGCACACTGAGGAGAAAATGATGGCAGGAAAAGAGAACAATACATGAGACAGAGCCACAGCTACATAACATTTGATCATAGAAGGAAATAAAGAATAGAATGACGGCTTAGGGGCGACCAAAGTCCAAAGAAGAGAGAGCTTGCTGTTTGTAGAACATGACATTCTGAACCGTGTATTTCTGTGTGAACTCAGAGTGAAGACAGCACGTGTACACGCTGAAGTTTCCGGGGGCAGGGAGCAGGCCCATCCTGGTGGAGTTATGAGAGATGGTTAGAAACACAGGTAGAGGCAGAAAAGACAGGTTCTATAATTGGTTGCGGTTTCCAGAAATAATGCAATGCCGATAAAATCTGGAATAAAATGAAGTTAATTTGCTCACGGTCTGCAAGGCTTTAACTCTGTTGCCTCTGCCAGCTAAAATTATAATTCCTGTTAAGAGGGAGTCATGAATTGAGTCTTCTTCTCTAAGAAGATTATTATTTCTACTCTATTTCCTTTTTTACCAGCAGAGCAAACAAAAAAAGCCAGTTCAGGAATTCACATAGCAAAATTATTATCTCCAACCATGTTAGAATATGCTCTAAACATTTAAGACAGTTTTGTTTATATTCATTCATATATATTCATCGACATTAGATATATTCATTTACTATATATAAACATAAATATACATAAATACATATACATGTAAATATATATGTGTAAATATATGTAAATATTTACATATGTAAATATACATGTATATGTAAATAATTTTGGCCACTCTGAAATAACAGCAAAGGAGAATAGTATTAATTGAAAACCCTAGATTTATTCAACAAAGTAATGGTAGTTGTCTAATATTAGTTAAAATTTATCTGTCATAAAAGCTATGTTCTAAGATCTTTATTTTTTAATTTTGTGCAAAACACAGTATGTACAGTAAGCCATCTGTCTTTCATATATGTTTTTGGTCTTTTTTTTTTTTTTGTCCAAGAAATATTCTAAGGAGGGCCTTGCTACTCCATATGTGTTCTATGGAACTGAAGCATCACTATGTTCTGGAAAATTGTTAGAAAAGCAGGAATCTTAGTCTCTACAGTAAACCTACTGGTTCAGAATCTGCATCTTAACAAGATCTCTAGGTGGTGTATAAAACCATTTGCCCCTTGAAACTGAAAAGCTCTGTTCAAAAATAAAACAACTCATTATTTAGGGCAGTATAGTACATTTTGTCTATATGACAAAAATAGAAAGCCTGCTGAGACTTCTGTAGTCTTCTTCATGTAGATTTAGTAAGATTTATGGTATCTAAAGTTGTAACATTAATGTGAAGTTATTTAATTTTAATGTAATAGTTCAGTTATGATTTTATAAGTTTTGATATAAGAAATTGCATTACTCTGTTTTAATAGTATATTGAGTACAAACTCCAAAAAATGGCCCCTTTGTGGACACTTCATTTTGAAATAAAATTTGAAATTATCGTCATTGGGTGTGTTCAAATCTTTCTTTACAAATCTAATCTTCCTGTAATTAAATATCAGAAAATAGATTTTTTAAATGTTGAGAAATAGAATGAGCTAATATGTGAAACATTTGGTGAATGAGGAGCTAGTCTAGGATATCACACAATCTTTAATTAGCACAATATCTAATTTGTACAACTGTAGTCGAAGAAGTTTGTTAAAGCAATGCATTAATTCTCCTGACTCAACTCTACAAGATTCTGCAATTTTGAAAAGATAAAAAATGACTCCAGCTAGAAATAGTTTGAGAACTGCATTAGTCATGTTTTGCTAAATAACAAACAATGTCAAAATCTCAGTGGCTTATAATAAACATATATTTTCATGTCCCTGGAGTGCAGGTTGGCGACAGTTCCATTGATCGAAGCTGGGTTGGGCTGGGTCAGGCGAGGCTCCAGACTTCCTCTGGGGTTCAGGTCTCCTCCATCTGTCTTCATTCTGGGACTGAATAACCTGAAACAGCTATTGTTGAATGCTTTTTTATGCGTGGGTTGCAAGAGCATGGGAATTAGTGTGGAAACACAGGATACTTCTTTGGGTTTCTGCTGACAGTTTGCACACCATTACTTCTCTCCACATTCCATTGACCAAAGCATGCCATTTCACCCATCCCAAAATTGGCGCTGTAAAGTTACATGACAAAGAGTGTAGATGCATAATTCCAATACATGGAGGAAGGGATCCAATATCTGTTGGGATAATTAGCTTAAAACTTTTGGTATTTTTGACCTAACTTATGTGACCTTCCTGACTGTAGCTTTTTGAAAGCAAGATCACAATGTAGGCATTGAGTTCTAATGTTCCCTAACCCCTTCAAAAATCTAAATCTGTTTGGCTGAATGTATCTGAGAAAAAAATTTAAAAGAAAAATAAATGGATTGGTCAATTCTTAAAACAACCAAGATTGGAACATTAGGTTTAAAGCTTCCAAGTTTGATCTTCAGGCTAAGTAATCATTTGCCATATAAAGCGATCCCCAGTCGATTTTTCTTTTATTGCAATATTCTCCATAACCATTTCTATGTGTGCAAGGTGTTTTTTCTTAATTATATTATTTATTATTTTGAGAATGCGTATCAATTTACTCGCCTGTATAATATGAGCAAATTACAACTACAATCTCTTTACACTCTCACTGAGATATTGGCAGGATTAAGCAAGATTATGTAAGTAAGAATTTAATATAGTGCCATGTACAGAATAAATGCTCAAAATATATCAATTTCTCCTCCTTTTCCATTTATGTTTTTTCTTTATTTAACAATATTTTCAATGGAATGGTAAAGTTTATGCTCACTAGATTTTGGTATTATTTCTGCCTACCTTGTAAATAGCCTTTATATTTTCAAATTGGGAGAGACTTTATCCAACTTAAATGTATCATTTTACAGACGGAGAAATTTATACCAGAATATAATAGGGTATTGTTTTAAAATCACCCAGAAGATAAGCATCAGCATTAGGATCAGAATTTAGGCAGAATTTAGTGTGTTCTTTCTACCAGTCTATGTGGGCAGTACATATATGTTGTCAATATCTCTTCTCAAGCTGATCCCCCTTCCTCAGTGTGCTGTCTCGGGCCTGGGCAGAGTAGGGGTGTGTGTGACAATACATTGCCCAGCTTCTCATATTTTGCTTAATTGTGGAGACAAACTGGAAAATTTTGCTTTTTGGTCGAAATACAAAAAATTCAAGTTTGGTGGGTTTGTTTTTATTCGTTTTTGTTTTGTGTTTTGTGTTGTTTTTTTTTTGTAAATTCTTTTTTATCTTTATTTAAGTAAATGTAAATACATAGATTTTGGCACTACCTAGTACGTCTGTTTGGCAAATATTCTTGAAGTCATTTCTCATAAATATCAGTCCAGCTTGAGCATGCATTTGCCCCCAAGGGATTTGTAATCATGAAACATCCATTTATAACTTAATATTTTAAAATTACAGGTACTTACTAATTCTCCTGATGTTCATGTAAGTCCTTCTTTTAGACCATCCATACTACTAAACGTGTTCACTTCCTAAGAGTGACAATTTAGAAATGGAATATTGCATACATGATAGTGGTTTAACTCAAAGATGTGTCAGAATAAAATCTATTTAATTTTTTTAAAGATTTTATCAATTTATTTGACAGAGAGAGACAACGAGAGCAGGAACATAAGCAGGGGGAGTGGGAGAGGGAGAAGCAGGCTTCCCGCGGAGCAGGGAGCCCAATGCGGGGCTGGATCCCAAGACCCCAGGATCATGACCTGAGCCAAAGGCAGACGCTTAATGACTGAGCCATCCAGGTGCCCAAAATCTATTTAATCTATATCAATGCTGGTTAATGGAAATTGATTTTTTCTAATTCTTAAAACCCCAATTTTAGGAGATTGCCTGCAGTTATTTGTCAGAATCAGAGCATTGGGGCAGATTCAATAACAGAATACTGTCTTTATATCGAATGTATAGAATCACATTTGTACAGCAACAATTACAATATTTATTTATTTTTCTTATATGGCAGAAACATTCAAATAGTTCCCCTTACAGGGCTGACTAACCTGACGCTATATTCCAGGAGGGGCATCATGCCTCATCTCCTCACTACTTTGGCAATGATTATAATAAAGCAGTTGGTACAGAAAAGTAGGGAGGTCTGAAATTTGGGATACATCCTTTTCCTTATAGAAAGCAGCATTACTTTCACCTTTTCTGTAAGTGACGTGAGTAAGATACAGCTGATGCTTTTAAAACAACGAGAAAAATGGCCCATTACTTCCTTATATAAAGATTTTGTATGGGCATTTACCATCTCTGTCTTGGTTTTAATTTTAACTTCCTATCCTAATATGGTATATAACATTCACCACTACTTTTGACTTGCCATGTATAAAAAGACAATGCCACCAAAGAGTTGGTGGGACCCAAAGTGATGGTTCTGCTTGCACATATATCAGTTTGCTATCCAAGAGAGGGTATGTAAAGAAATGGATTAACTAGAGCAGAACACAAAACGAGTGTGTGAATGTGTGTGCATGTGTGTGGGGGTGTGTACGTGGGTGTGGTGAACTAGAAAAAATTCCTAACTATGAAAAGAAAAAAGGATGAAAAGAAACAGAGTTATTTGAGTGCTTTTGTTGGCTAAATGCTTTCCTGTGGGAGGAAGAAAACAGCAAGAATGAAGACAGAGCCTGGCGTGCTTGCCTGATTCTGACTTGGGCCTCCTGAAAAAGCTAAAATTTCTCAAGACTCAACCTACACTTACTTCATTGGCCCTGTCCAGTTCCAATCTTGATCAAGCATGGTTCCTTTGGTCTCCCTCTTTGGATGTTAGCACACTTTAATTTCTACGGGTAAACTGGATGTTGGTTTTCATGATCTCATCTATCTGTTTTTGTGGGATCAATGCCTTTATACCACTTTATACCATGCACACAGACTTGATTCTGCCCCCAGATGAGTCTCAGTAATACACCCGTTCTCTTTCTCCCACAAGAGATCAAGTCACACTCAGAAATTTTGCACGTTTAGCCACAGTGTACTCACATGCGTGCGTGCACACACACAGGGCACATTCCCATGCCCCCTCCACCTTTTCCCTGGCTCCAACTCATGTGACCTCCAAGTATTTTTGGCTCTGTGCTCCAGGCTCTGCTTGCTCTGCAGCCAAGCTCCAGTCCCAGGAAAGCCTCCGTACTCTTTCACAATATTACACCTTATCCCAGCATGTTCACCTGCCCCTGTTTACCCAAGAACCCCATCAGATACAAGTGTGTCTGATGAGCCCTGAGCAAGCTGGGCTCTTTCGCTTTTCTTTGTTCAAGCTATTTCTACTGACAGAAGAAAGGAAGAAATCTGACATCTCACCTCCTGACAGACAGACACACATACCCCTGCTGTTCTCCATCAGGCAAAATCCTATTCAAACTATATAACATGGCACAAATTTTGCCTCCTAATTGGATCATTCGCCCCTAACCTATGGCTAAATATCCCAATAGAATTACTTCTTCCTTTCCCTGTGTTTTTCTAGTATTTTGTTCCCGTCATTACCATAACACTTATTAAGCATTTATCCATCTCTGTATTTCTACATAATTTGTTATAAGTAAGAAATTATAAATACTTATTTTTTCAAGATTTTATTTATTTATTCCAGAGAGAGAGAGAGAGAGAGAGAGAGAGAGAGCAGGGGGAGGAGCAGAAGGAGGACGAGCAGATTCTGCTCTCAGCGCGGAGCCTGATACAAGGCTCAGGTCATGACCCGAGCCCAAACCAAGAGTTGGAGGCTTAACCGACTGAGCCACCTGGCACCCCAAGAAATTATAAATACTTATTATAATAATTATTATAAGTAAGGAGTTTGATAAATACTTTTGAAATGATTGATTTGCCTCTTCCATAAACTTCAATCAGTTCATGTGTGAGTTTCTACATGTAAGTTGTTTCTACATTTTTTAACAGTGCTTCAGGTCAAATTTGCTAGTTAATAAAGCATAACTTGTGATTTTTATATTCTTATCAATACTAGCTCCTATTGTTCTGTCTTTTGCTTCTTCAGAACTTCAAAGAGAAAAGTGTTTGGACCCTTATTTTGTCTACTGCTTTTTAAGTTTCAAAATCCTAGCTTCTGTACATGTCTCTCCAGAGTTCTACATAACTAAAAGTAAAGATTTATCTTCCCTTATGTTTAAGTGTCATAAAGACTACCTTTTCCTCTGTCTTAACTATCAAAGAAAATACAGAAGTTGAAGGAGGAGAGATCATTTTTTTCCCTTTATGCATGATCAGGTTCTTATTTAATCTTGAATTTTCCTTTTAGGTCTTCAATTTGTTTACTTGTTTTCTTATGAATCAATCCCGTATGAAGCATCCTTTTCCTGCAGAAATTCCTTACTCAATTTTTGCCACCTTTGATCTAAAACCTCATACTTCACTTATTCTTGATATCCTGGGGTTCCAATTTCATTGTGTGCTCTCCAATTTGGGGACTTATTTTTCTTTTTGAACTGTCTATATATCTATGTATGTATCTATGTATCTAGTGCACTGTCTTCAATACCATTTCCCTCCTTGATATCTTAATATTTACTCACTTTCAGCCTTCTATCATAGTTGAGTTTATTGTACATTGCCTAAGTCTGCTTTGGTTACATGGGGTACCTTCTTTTGACAGTATCCTGTAATGAGTAACACTCTTATCCAATTTCTAATCTCTCTATTCATCAGAACCAGCCAGTTCCCTAAGATTTCTTCTGTATGAACAAAACAAGATGAAAATAATAAGCAAACTATACTATTACACCTTACTTACCAAAGGAAATTTTGAACAAATTAAAAATAGAAATACCATATGACTCAATAACTTCACTACTGGGTATTTACCCAAAGAAAATGAAAACACTAATTTGAAAACATATATATACACCCTTATATTTGTTGCAGTATTATTTACAATAGCCAATATATGGAAGCAACCTAAATGTTCATCAATAGACAAATGCAAAAGGAAGATCTGGTGTATATACACAACAGAGCATTACATAGTCAAAATAAAAGGATGCGATCTTGCTGTTTGTAACAACATGGATGGATCCAGAGGGTATTATACTAAGTGAAATAAGTCAGACTGAGAAAGACAAATATGATATAATTTCACTCATATGTGAAATCTAAGAAACAAAACAAATGAATAAACAAACAAAAAGCAGAATCAGACCTACAAATAGAGAGAACAAACTGATGGTTGCCAGAGGGAAGAGGGTGGGAAATGAGCAAAATGGGTGAAGAGGAGTGGGAGATACAGGCTTCCAGTTACGGAATGAATAAGTCACAGGAATAAAAGATACAGCATAGGGAATGCAGTCGATGATATCTTACTAGCATTGTATGGTGACAGATGGTAGCTACACTTGTGGTGAGTGGAGCATCATGTATAGAGAAGTTGAAACAGTATGTTGTACAGCTGAATTTAATGTAACATGGTGTGTCAACTATATTCAAATAAAAAAATTTTTTTGAAGGAAGTTTTGAACATCTTCTCTTCTCTCTCCATTTTCCTTTTATGGCACACATCAAAAGGGGATAGTTTTCAACTCACTTTGACCCCTCACCTTGTTAACCAGAAGCTACTTATCTCCAACTGTAACCATGAACTCCTGATCTAGAAGTTACCTCTGATTTTACATAAAATATTTATCTTTCAAAATTTTTGTGGTGAACAAGGTTATATTCTCCTTAGTTATTTGGATAGAGCCTTAATGGAGGACTAACATTTGAGACAAAATTAAATTAAAAATGTAGTGTGTTTTATCAGAGGATCACAGATACAAATTCCATGTATCTATAACTCCAAATTCTGTTTTTTTTAAGATTTTATTTTTATTTATTTATTTGAGAGAGAGAGAGTGACAGAGATAGCAAGAGAGAGCACAAGCAGGGAGGTGAGGGAGAGGCAGACTCCCTGCTGAGCAGGGAGCCCGATGTGGGGCTCGATCCCGGGACCCTGAGATCATGACCTGAGCCAAAGGCAGACGCTTCACCGACTGAGCCACCCAGGTGCCCCTATAACTCCAAATTCTGACTTCTGTGTGAGAACATCAGCATATTCTGAATGCATTTCAAATGATTTGGGAGTTATTATGAAGGGAAATTCAAAAATTATTGTACAATTTGCATCTAAGAACTACTCTCCTTACAAGAAAGATGGCAGCAAGCTGGATCATTCCCAGGGGTGCTGTTTTGACGTCAATTACCAAACAGCAGGCCAGGTGTTTGTGGAGGTGTTTATGCCATCCAAGGAAGTATTGCCCTTCTACAGCTCCATGCACAGCCTCCTGCGGTGCTGTATCTAACAGAAAAAGCTTTTTTTGTTTCTTCTGTGAATTCCTTCTTTGATGTTCCAACTCACATATAATGCAATGTTATGGCAGTGTTGTCTCAGTAACATGAGCAGGTTCTGAACTTGACAAGTAAGTTGGTTCCTCTTAGATACGTGGCTGTTGTGACATTGAAATGTAGCCTGCACTTACTGGACTAGTTTCCCTGAAGTCTTAGAAATGACATTAAACAACAGGAACAACGGGTGGTGAACTATTCTTGAAGGATTTTTTTCTGACACTGGTCCAGATTTTTCCCTCTGCCTCATTTACCAGACACACATCTTTCTGAGCCTCCAGGATTGTTATTAGGGCACCTTGCTGTTTGTAGGACATTTGGCTTCTGTGTTTTAATACCTGAGCAAATGTTCAACGTGAACCAACACTTTTATTTCCCTTAGGGAAGTTTTACCCTTTAAAGTGTTTCCAGTTTTCATTTCAGAATATCAAAACAATTTTCATTATGTAATTCTGCTTGAAAATGAACAAGATAATGTATGTTGAGGTTTAAACCTAGATTTATCCTTGAAGTCCCGTAAAAGTATTAAGTTCTTTTTCTACTGTAACAAAGAAGAATATGTTTAACTTCCCCTTCACCAGAATAGGGGCCAACTACATACTTATTTTCAGCTGCATTAGAGTAAAGTGATGTTTTTAGAAATATACTTGCTTTTCTTGGACAAAATTCTTCTAGGTCAATTCTGGGCAGAGTGTTCTAGGGCCAAGTTTTCAATTTATATCAAACCTAGTAAAAAAAATTTAAAGGTTCAGATATGCATCAACTTTTATGATTTTGCTTGTCTATCCAATGTCAAATACATATTTCCTAGGACACAACAGAATGCAATTTTGGAAGAATAGATAATAAGTTTGATATTTACTCAAATTTGAATTAAGTCAAAGCTCTTTAATGAATTTGTGGAGAAATTCTCCATTTTTATTTTATTTAGCTTGCACACAGATTCCGATAAGAAATAATTCGTTTCTTAAAGCCAGTCTGTGATTAGACAAATTCTCATTTCACAGTAATATCTCACCTTCCTAAAAAATTTCTATTAACAAGACTTGCATAAGAATACATTGTTTACAATCCTTATTCTAATATGCAGATCACATACCCTTCCTTAATTTTGCCAAAGAACAGAGCTTGAAGTTAAAGATAATTTATTTTTTGTATTGGTAATACATGATCAACCTATCCTGTCATAATATTCTAATCTATCTCATTCCAAGGAGATAAAGAAGCATCATGTGAATTCTGTAAGAATTCAAGTGCCTGGACAAACATAGGCTTAAGCCTTTTCAGGGAAGTTATATGGAGACACGGGTCACAAAAGACAGTATGGTAGAACTTCTAAGAACACAGCCAGAGCCTCTGAGTGTAGCTCTAACTCCATAGTTGATAGCTATATAAAATCACTTAGCCATTGTGTAGCACCATTTTTTTTAATCTGTAAAATGGGAACGATAATAAGACTTCCTGGCACACAGTAAGCACTCACCAATATTACCATTAACTTTACTATCATCAATATGATAATTTAGGCATTTTTATCACAATCAAGATAGAATAAATATTTTATGAGGCAGAAGAAAGATGCGAGATGGGATTTGAAATTGTTTATTGACAATAAAGGAAAGCAAAAGTTTACTCAGAAAGCTGAGTATATGATTTGGACAAAATAGGTTATTGTAAAAAAAAAAAAAAATTGCATTTGTCACCTGGAGAAAGTCCTTGAGGTCTCTCTGTAAAATATAAGAACTTAAAAGGTAAATAAAGATTAGAGTCCAAGATAAATTCAATGTACTTCATTGAACTTGGATTATTGGATATTGCCAACCCATGTAAACATCTTCAGAAGATACTGCAATTTTTCAGGGAAAAATGTCAAGCCTCTTAGTATGTTTAGTATATCCAATATTACAAGTCAGTTTTTGGTCTGAAGGTAGAAGATTCCAGGGTGTCTCAAAGTCAGGCAAATATATTTGCCCTGTATTATATCACTTCTTAAATAACCATTGAGGCAAAATATTTGGCTTTTAGTATAAATTCACATTACTTTTAGTAATGAAGTGCTTCAACATTTGAAACTGTGCTAAGGTAGCAGCATTTGGAAAAGTAATGTTAATAACAGATGATATTTGGATTAAAATGCATGTAATCACTGGTATACAGATATTTAATTTCAGACTAACCTGTAGTAAGAGTAACCATCAGACTAACGTGTAGTAACAGTAACCAGTATATTTATCGAAGTTCATTAAATGCACTGTAACTATCAGACATGATAACCCGCAGTCCACACGCTGTCATTTTCTATCAAATCTTATTCAGCATGAAAGCAGTTTCAGGTCACATCCCAGCAAAACTCACCTATTAAAATATACCTTTTTTGACAACATTCAGTTTGATCGATTTTCATTTCTGTTGTTTTCAATAAGGTTTGACTACTCTTTTTCACCCTGATTTGTTTATACTGTGAAATGATAAACAGATTGATTTTGACCAAACACTCAGGTCAAGAAATTATTTTCAGTAGTCTATCTGAATCTTGCTTAGGGCTGTCAGCTGGAATTTTGGTAGAGGGAACAAAAAGAAAATTAAATTATGTTTATAAATATTATCAAACATTGAATTGAAGATTTTGTTTAAAGATCTTGTTAGATATTACAATTCTTATTTTTTTACTTCATTAAAGGTATTTATAAAAACAGTACATTATATAGGTATACCTAGGAATACCTATATATGCTTTTCATCTGCAATAAATTTAATAGTCCTGACCTTTGATGTGTGTAGAACTATATTTTAAATCTGGGATTTAAGGAAAAGATCAGTGTCTTAATTAGGTCTTTGTATTTAATAGGAATGAGATAGTATACAGTGAAGAAAGATTTCAAACTTAGAATTTATTAATTTTTTATTTTTTAAAGACTTTATTTATTTATGAGCTAAAGTGAGAGAGACAGAGCAGAGGGGAGGGCAGAGGCAGAGGGAGAAGCAGACTGCCCGCTGAGCAAGGAGCCCGATGCAGAACTCCATTCCAGGATTCTGGGATCATAACCTGAGCCAAAGGCAGACGCTTAACCGATTGAGCCACCCAGGCACCCTCAAACTTAGAATTTAAACAAATTTAGTGTAGTAAGGTTAATTGCCACATTTTAAATAAGACTTTAGAAATCACGTTCTAAAAATTTTATGTATTTTATGTTTTTTTATATAATTTACAAAATGCTTTAACATATCTTGCCTCATATCAACCACACAGCAATTATATGAGAAACATAATAGAACATTTTTGCCACATTCTGTTAAGAAGGAAAATGCCAATGAAATTAGCAAGTCACTTAAGATCACTCCTGTCCTGTTGAAATCTGAATTACCATATCATGCTGGGTCTCTATTCAAGACTACAGACAAATCCTCACCTACAGGGGCATCTGCCATGCGTCTAATGGTATGAATTGTAAGAAACTACAAAATCTTCTTCATAAAGAAATCTCTTTAATTTCTTATAAGGAAGTCATTATATGAGTTTAAAGTAAATTTCAATTAGCATTTTATTATTAAATAAGAATTTGTATATACTTCTTCTCTTACATATATAATTACCAGTGTTTGGAAAACATGATTTACAATATAAAATGAGCTTCTCATCTTGACCTCCATTACCATGAATCTGTTAAAATGAAACTTTCACTGGTTTTGAAAAGAGATCTAAACTTCTGGGTTTAAATCAACTTCATGGAGCTTCAGAGACAGATGGAGCTCTGATTCTTTAGGCTTGAAAATCCAATATAGAGTTGTTTTAATCCACCTGACTTGGATTTTAAAACTTAGATAATGATTTTTTTTCTTTAACATCAAAGAGTTAACAGTTGAGATCTACAGGTATTTTCCTGATGTCTGAGTGAGTGATTGTGTTGGATATATGTATATATAAAATGCTTTTCTCAAAATAAGGAAATTTTCCAAAAAGTTTATAAATCACCCTAAATATTTTTGCACTATTATACAACAATTTACGTCTAATCAATGTCTGCTTTCATCAATAGAAGAGAAACATGAAAAAAAAAAAAATTCCTCTTCTCCTCTTCACCTTGAAACACTCACATAGGGAAATGTCAGGATGAGGCCTTGTTGCTCTGTCAACGTTGACTAATTCAATATGGAAGCACAAATACCAGTTCTAACTAATTGTCTAATAAAATCTTCAGACAGAATCTAATTAGCTACATCTTAAAAACCCAAAGGAAAGCAGCACTGAGTGAAGAATGTTATTTGTTCTATGTCTACATAAAATTACCAAGTTTAAAGTAGCCCTGAAGAGAAACCCAAGTGGTCTGGAATCCTACCAAAGCTATGGTTCCATTATTATGTTATTTTCTGGACAACACACTTCTTATGAACTCAAGAAGTAAATTCATATGCACACAGAGGTGCGCGCACACACACCCACACGTGTCACAAATATTTTAAAATCTCCTAGAAGCTCTTCACCCCACAAAGAGCTAAGTTAGTTCACCTTTATTCTCCTGATGTCTCTCCAGGGCTCTCTAACAAGGCTACAGCAACCATTACTCACTGTAATGTGATACTGTCTCTTTCATGGCAAAGCACTTTGATGGTACCTTCTCAGAGAATGTCCAGACGAATGAGTTGGATGGTGAAAATTACAAGCGTCAAGGCAATCTGATAAGTGAATTACTTAGGAACAGATTCTATGACATTTATTACTCATAGGGCTATAGAGCAAGAAGGGCTTCAGTATTTTTGTCTACTCTCCCTTAATTTAAAGATAAGAAAGCTAAAATTCAGTATGATTTAGTGCATTTTTTTTCTTAAATTATACAAGTTAACCTGTCTACAGGTATTGAGTGACACAGAACAAAACCTCATTTTGACTTTTACCTGCCAATTGACCTAGCTCATACATGTCACCGGTAGGAAAAATTCAATCCCCCTTAAATGTCATAAAAAGTGCTTCCTCAAATGATTTTACCAGTCTCATCTCTCATCATTGGCTACCACCCAAACATATTCTCTGCAACCATGGAGAACACTTTTATACTTTTGAAACACAACTCTTCTCTCATTTATATATTTTTACAGAGTCTGCTCCTCTACTTACAATGCTGAATCTGGGTGTTTCTCCAGCCCGCCTCCTCTGTAAAACTTATTCCAACCCTGAAAGCTGCAGTGCTTGCTTGCTATTCTGCTTCCAGAAAGCCTGGAACAAATCCCTATTATAGCATGAATCACACTGAATTGGGATAAACTGTCTGCTTGTTTATCTTTTTCATTTACCAGAGAATTTTGGTGTCCAGCCTACTTCTTGACACACATTAGGCCTTCATTAATGATTGTAGAGCCAATAAATAAATGAAATAAGGAGTAAAATCCATGTGTTCATAATATAAACCTGGAAAGCTCCCTCTGCTACATCACGCTGACTTGGTTAATCCTAAAATGCTATCTCTTGGTTTCTGGGTGTCTTTCCTATGCCAGCCAGTACTGTGCATGAGGCCAATTCAGCCTCAATTTAAACTTCCATTTAACTCAAATGGCATGAATCCAAACCTTCATTCACTTCAGTTGGAAAGTTTGGTTTGAATTAAAATGGCGTCCTTCCTTCATTCATTTATTCAATGCACACTGCAGTTCCTGCTAAACTCATCTGAGACAGGAGCAGTTGCCTTGGTGGTGCCTTCTGTCCCAGTTCCATTGCACTGTTCCATAAACACAAAGCTTTAGAGAGCTACTATCTGGGCATTCCAGACAAGCCAGTTTGGCTCTCACCATTTTTTCCAAAGAGTTACCTTTTTGCGTATTTAGTAGTCTACTGTAACAGTAGCCTAAAATCCAGACTGTACTTTTTCCTATGGACTACATTTTACTCAACTATCCCCAGTTTCATTGCTTAGATTTATTTTCTGTAACTTCAGAGAAACAAATTAATAAATTGTAGATGTTAACTATCTAATAGCTTTCAAGGTTACCATACACAAGAATAAATACTTGTTGATTCCAGTTTTAAGATAGAATTATTTAATCAAGTTTCCTGAAGGATTCTGATGGAATTACAGGATTTTCTGTTCCAGGGAGCACGTCACAATTAAGTGCATGTTTAAATAACCAGACATGGTTATTGCAGAGATGGTGTTTTTCTTGCCTGGATGTCATTGGAACCTAATCCAGATTATAATCCCTTCATTCCGGGGAACTGAAAAAACTTAAAGGAAATAGTAGAACAAGCAAACAGGATTCCTAACATGATGAAAATTAACAATCAGAGCTGATTTTCTAGCTGAAATCAGAATTTAAAAAAATAGTGGACATATGGATTAGAGCTATATGGCACACCATTTTGAGTAGAAAACCTAGATAAGGGAAAGAAGAATTATTTCATTTCTCAGGTCTCAGGACATTGTCCCTCCAGTTTCAATGAATATACACATATGGGAGTAAGAGACTTAAATTATTTATCTTTTTAACTGCTTATGGTGAAATATTTTTGCATGGCAGGTTTGATCAGCCTTTCCTCAAACTATTCATTTCAAATGTGGGTAATATTTTATACTGAACCTGGCCAAAAAAAAAAAAAAAATAGGAGTAACTTGGACTTTCTCTTTGGGTAACAGGCAGCAAACCAGCTGCTTTTCTGAGGCCCTATTTCAAGGTCTTCTGATAAGCAGGAGAGATCCATCTTTACAGGTTACCAATGGTTCTGCCTTCCCATCTGGAATTATCTGAAAATAATAGATTTTATCAAGTGTAAAGTGGCAATTTTTCCTTTTGATAAGAGATCCTAGAATATATTCAGACTTGAGGCTAGCCAAGAAATAAACTTAATTACATTCTCACCGTAAAAACAACTGCTTCCCAAAGACCCACATGCAATTAATAAGGTAAACAAACTATCCCCACTATGGTAGTGGAAATTCTTACCAAACAAAAATAGTTTTGAACTTATAATCAGACTCTTTAAACAGTTAGGACTCCAGAAATTCAACCTGAAAGAATCACTGATAAGAAATTTATGATGAGCTTGTTGAGAGTAGCAATTTTATCACAATCAAATCGCTTAAGAAGTTGTAATGGGGTTCGATTTGCCCCTTCCCCAAGGACATATTGAATACACACTTTTCTGCCTTTCCTCCCCCAGAATCCCTTCTTTCCACCATCTCTGCCTGTCTAAGGTCTACCTGGAACTCAATACACAAGAATGGTTTCCTCTTTGCAATGAAAACATAACATTTTTGAGAGATATTTCTCTTTCTAAACACTTAGGGACACTTATTCTCCCTTAAATTATTCAAGCTCTTTACAGACCCTGTATCCCTAAATATATATCAAATTCTGTCTTATTCCTCTTTATATGCACAGTACCCAGAATAGAGTTCTACACACAGTAGATGATTATGAACAATATGTTTTCAACGATTCCACTTGGAGACAGTATTATACGACAATTAACAGCAGAATTCTGAAATCTGATTGCCTAACTCTGAAACCTGATACCACCGTTTACGCATTGTGTGATGTTGGACTAATGACTTCATTGTTACGCACCTGGGTTTCCCCATCTATAAAATGGATTTGATACTCATAGATCCCTCTGAGAGCTGATGTGATAATTAAATGAGTTACCATGTACATATGCCTAGCACAAAGTAAATGTTTTATAAGTGTTAGAAATTACTAAGCAAAGGAACAGCTTCTATATGAAGCTCTGATATGTGCCAAACACTGCACTAAGTGCTTTACATAAGTTATCTCATATAATTTCCAGAAAAAATATGCTGAGGTAGATAGCATCATTATTCTAAAGATAAAAAAGTTGATGATCAAAGGACATAAAGAATAGGGGAGGAAATAGTACAATTGGGATCGAGTTCACATACGTTTGAACACAAAGTGCAGCCCCTTTTGTTGGTAACACTGCTACCTAGGAGTATATATTGGGTACTGAGGCTTAGAGTCTACAACACCGGGCGCCTGGGTGGCTTAGTTGGTTAAGGGGCTGCCTTGGGCTCAGGTCATGATCCCAGGGTCCTGGGATCGAGTCCTGCATCGGGCTCCCTGCTCAGGGGAGAGCCTGCTTCTCCCTCTCCCTCCGCCTGCTGCTCACCCTCTCTCACTAACTCTCTCTCTGTGTCAAATAAATAAATAAAATCTTTAAAAAATAAATTAATTAAAAAATAAAGTCTACATCACCTTTTACATATATCATTACATGTGATCTTCCTAATGATTCTTGCATAGTCAGAGGTATTATTATTCTTGTTTTACTAGTGAGAAGACTAACAGTTATTAAAACTAGTTTTTAAGGTCAAAACTCTAATATATATTTCAGAGATGAGATTATGAACTGAGTCTCAACCCCTAAGCCAGAGCTTTTTCTGCCACATGGTGTCTAATGAGGGTTCTTCTCTTTGTACATTATCTGGGAACACCGTTCTACTGTTCATTTAGTGAGAGTGAGCACCTTACGTGTCCCTGGAGAATGCGACTATTTCTTACCTGCATTGTGCAATCCTCCCAAAGATGGCTGGTTTTCTCCTCTTAGAAGACCACATGGAGACAAACTATCACTACAGTGTTTTGTTTTGCATGTTCAAGAGCTCCTTAACGGCTTCTAGCAGGAATTCTTATGTCTTGCCTCATCTGTCACCATTTTAAAAGCCTGTTACAAGCTTTCGTGAATCATAAAAGACCTAAAACATTTGGGCAAGAATGTTCATCTACTTCTCTGTTCTTGCATATGCTGCTGGTTTTGGAGCCAGACCACATACTCAGATGCTGCATTTATTGCCAACTGTATCATGCATTCCTAGGTCCTATTTACAGAATTATTAGATCCACCAATATGAGTAAGAAACATGCAGAATTATATTTTAAAAATCTATAATCTATAAATGAGAGGCACACGAAGATATTCTTGTGTTATTTAGGACTTTAAAAGCAGAAAAAGCAAATTTCATGTTAGTAAATAAAAATCTATTATGAGTAATAACTAGTCACAGTTCTTAAGAATAAAGTTGTTTAGAGAAATAATACTTCATGTTACATTCTCACATTTTTCACCCAACGAAAACAATTCTGAAAAAACATTTTTTGTTCAGCTTATTAACAATTTCTTTCTTGCTCTTACTATCTTGACTACCAATAACCTTCCATATATAGGAAATTATTCATCTTTCTGCTTCCTTGTTTTACATGCTGACTCATGTCAAAGTTACTTTTATCTCTGAGCAGTGGTTAATGTTTGGTATCATCTTTACATGTATGTATACGTGTGTATATATAAAAACACACACACACATATATGTGTATATATACATACATACTTAAATATGTATGATGTAAAAATACTTAGGAAATGCAGAAAGTAACTGTAATTTTCTCTTATTACTATCATAATGGTTTTATATGGTGGCATGGAAAAGAATTAACACAAATTAGAAACTTGTGAATGTTGATTGAGGTGTTAATGGATTGAATTTCTTTCATTAAGGTAGTTTTCTTTTTTAACTCCTTTCAGAGCACTTACCAGCAAGGGTGACAATTCCGTTAACATTTATTGTATGTATTCCTTTAATTTTGTGGAATTCTTATTAATGGTTTTTTAATTTGTTTCCCTTTTCACAAATGTACCCAAGCCAAAATTACATATAGTCAGCTAATTCAAATAAGAGGTCTCCAGGTATAGTAACAGTTCTTCACTTTTATATGCAGCAATGCCTTTCTTCCAAAAGAACCCCTTGATACCATATATGTATTCAGAGGTCTCGAACACTCTAAATATCTCTAGTCCCCAGGCCATTTGCCTCCTCACTCAATGTATCCTTTCATTTTTCATGAAAGTATGGATATTCTTGAGTTGAAATAATAAAAGAGAATAAATAACAAGCCCTGCTTACACAAAATATGGGGCATTTCCAATTGAGCTAAAATCAAATTGTTTTAATTTCTATCTCTATAATTTTGCCTTTTCTAGAATGTAATATAAATGGAATCATATAATATATAGTCTTATGAGTCTGGTTTCTTGCACTTAACATTCCATGTATTAATACTAGTATTTTGTTCTTTATATTGTTGAAAACTAGTCCCTCATATGGAATAGCTTAACCATTCAACAATTGATGGATATTTGGGGTTGTTTCCATTTTGGAAGAGGTTGCTATTGCTTCAAATTAATGTAGTATGGAAAGGGATGTACTTATGTGTGTATATATTTATTATATTATATATGTGTATGTATACACACACACACACACACACACACACACACACATATATATATGTAAAGAGATTTACTATGAGGGCCTAGCCCACACACTTATGAAGGGTGAGATGTCCCACGATCTGCCATCTGCAAGCGGGACACCCAGGAAAGCCAATAGTGTAATTCAGTCCAAGACTGAAGGCTTGAGAACCTAGGGAGCCAATGGTTTAAGGCCTAACCCAGGGTCCACAGAAGATAAAATGAGATGTCTCACTTCAACAGTGCAGTGAGAAGAAAAGGAGCAAATTCTTCCTTCTCCTGCCTTTTTTTCCATTCAGTCCTTCAGAGGATTGGATGATTTCTACCCACAATGGGGAGGGCACTCTACTGAGTTCACCATTTCAAAGCTAATCTCATCCCAAAACAGCCTCACAGAGAACACCCAGAAATAATGTTTAATCTGGGCACACTGTGGTCTAAATTGACACATAAGATTAACCATCATACATTCAAAGATACCAAAACCATACAGAGACGCTCACAAATTTTAAGAAAAAACTTCAGTAAAAACATGTGTAACTCAGGGATTTTTCAGATCTACTTTAAATTGTTCCCACCCCCATTATCTGCTATGTAGAAGAAAAAAATTTCAATTATCAAAACTTCTGTAAATTCACAGGGAGCCAGAATTTTCACTGTGACCTCTGGTTATGACCTCTCACTTATCTTTGTAATGTCTGTTGATTCACCCAGATATTGAACTCATTTCATTTGTTTTTCTTAGTTTGTATTAGACAGTCACTCAAATAAAGTATGTATGTATGTGGAAGACTTTATTATTAA
The DNA here is from genome assembly GCF_037043125.1 of Eumetopias jubatus. Lineage (NCBI taxonomy): Eukaryota > Metazoa > Chordata > Mammalia > Carnivora > Otariidae > Eumetopias > Eumetopias jubatus. Next base: position 166,801,125 of record NW_028274808.1, read on the forward strand.
AAGTGATGGAAGCAAGTGTAAGAGTTTACATTGCAACAGCTCAAGTAATTTAGTCTTGTGGCAATGGGGTGCCTTGAGTGGCTCAGTAGGTTAAGTGTCAGACTTGATTTTGGTGAAGGTCATGATCTCAGGGTCTGTGAGATCAAGCCCTGCATAGGGTTCAGCGCTCAGCATGGAGTCTGCTTGAGATTCTTTCTCCCTCTCCCTCTGCCCCTCCACCCACTGGAGAGCTCTAAATAAATAAATAAATAAATAAATAAATAAATAAATAAATAAATAAAATCTTTAAAAAAAAAACCTTGTGGTAATGAATCCAGGTATTATAAGCCCCTAGGATATTTTCTCAATTCAGTTCCCCGCCTTCTGCCTTGTCTGACTGTAGGTCATCCTCTCTTTCTACCCTCTTCTCTGTTTTGTCCTTCCTCATCCCTATTGGCAACCCTAAATTTCCTTCAGATTTCCATTCATTCCTGAGAAAAGAGCTTGACAACTTGTCTCATTGCCTTGGCCCCTGATGACTCCATGACCTGATGGCCTCATGTTCCCATGGCGCACCCTTCCTCTCGGCATGGCCCAAGACGGGTCCCTCACTAAGAGGAATAATCCATGTCAAAAAATACTTCCTTCCCCACTGCTAGTGAGTCCAGAAGCCAAAGATCAGTTAACTTAAAAAATGAAGTGCATTGTGAAGCATTAAGTACATCAGGACTAGAAGGAGATGAGCAACTGGAAATTAAACTAAAACGAACAAAAACAAAGGCGAGATTCAGTAGTGTGAAATGCTGATTTGTTGGTTTGGGTTTTATTGTACAAGTATAGAAAAACTAAATAAGCCTAAAGAAAGAAACAAGAGGAGAGGAAGCAAGGCAAGAGAAAATTGTGAGAACAAGATTGTTGCAAAAAATAAAGATACAGCAGGCACATAATGGGTGTATCCACATGGAGACCTGAGGCCCTGACAATTATCGTTTCTACTCACTCCAGAAGCCTAACATGTCTTACCTTTCTTTTACAGCAACTTGACTTCTGCACGGTCCTAGAGATAGAAATACCCTAAATTTATGTGGCTGGGCTAAACCTGTTATGGGGATTGATATCTTCTGTACTTCTAACTCCCGTGGCATGTTACAAAAGCCACTCTAGCTGGTTAAAGCAGCACCTTAATTGAGAAGAGCTACATATGAGATCACAGTGATGTGTAACCTTTGATTAACAAAATTAAAAGTTTTTATAGTATGTCCAATATTTCAGTGAAGTAACAGATTGTAACTTCTGATCACAATACATTTGAACTAATCTAGGTGTCTTTATTAAATAAACTTGAAGGTGACATTTTATTTCACCTTTCTTTGTGAGAATTCTTTCCAAAACTAACGGAAAAATAAATATCGTGAAACAGCATTTTCTATCTTCAAATAAGTTAAAATGTAGTCTTAACTTGCGCTGTCTATTCCATCTTAGCCCTATGTCAACAGCATACACAAATCTGTCTCATGAAATAGAATGTTAAACATTTATTAGATTTTTCCTTGAAGCATGAAATTTACATTTATCTCCAAGATTTTTTTTTAAATTGCTAGGCTTGTTTTGATGAAAAAAAGTTTCACCCTGATTTACCCTTTTTGGCGATCATTATACGCTTGAATTTTCGATGCATGCATTGGAGAAAAAGCCAATTTATTTCACCTCGGTCAATCGGACACAATGTGTCATCAGTTCTCCTAGAGTGAGATTTTGTTTTTTTTTAATCACCAGGTTAATCCTCAGAGACCTGAAGTGCCAGCCTGAACATTGGCTTTCATCTCAATAGTATATTCAACCAAAACAGTAAGCGGCAAGAGGTTTCAATAGAAAGATATTGAACCTCGCCACATCCATAAATGTCCATTTAAAATACAATTTGTTGTTGAATACATAGCCTCCCACCAACTATTTCCCTTTCAACATATACTGTCATTCATGTGCAATCTCTGAAGTCATGTCTTAAAATAGATAAACTGTGCTTACCACTTTCCTACCTATAAACTTATATATGTATGCTAATGCTATCAAGTCATTTGAATGGAATTATAATATCTTCAGAAATCATTTATTGTGAATTAAACTACCACTTATATTTTAAAGTACATACCAGTAACACTTTTTGAACATGTGAAATATGCTTTCACGGTAACACTGTTCATGTTAAAAGACTTTCGGCTAAATTGAATGACTTGAGATGAGGTTCAAATTTCTTTTGTAACATTTAACATATTTTTAAAGTTTTTATTTTAAGTCCAGTTAACATACTGGAATGTTCTATTAGTTTCAGGTGTATGAGATAGTGATTCAACAACTCCATACATTACCTGGTGTTCATCATGACCAGTGCATTCCTTAATCCCTGTCATCTAGTTTAGTCATCTCCTCACCCACCTCCCCTCTGGTAACCATGTTTGTTCTCTGTATCTGAGAGTTTGTTTCTTGGCCTCTCTCTTTCTCTCTCTCTTTTCCCTTGCTCATTTGTTTTGTTTCCTAAATTCCACATATGAGTGGTATCATATGGTATTTGTCTTTTTTTGACTGACTTATTTTGCTTAGCATTCTAGTCTCTAGCTCCATTCACACCCTTGCAAATGGCAAGATTTGATTCTTTTTTTATGGTTGGATAATATTCCATTGTATACATATATACCACATCTTTATCCATTCATCAGTTGATGGGCCCTTGGGCTCCTTCCATATCTTGGCTATTGTAAATAATGCTGTTATAGACATAGGGGTGCATGTATCCCTTTGAATTAGTGTTATTGTCTTCTTTGGTTAAATACCCAGTAGTGTGATTACTAGATGGTAGGGTAGTTCTATTTTTAACTTTTTGAAGAACCCCCATACTGTTTTCCACAGCGGCTGTACCAATTTGCATTCCTACCAACAGTGCATGAGTACTCCTTTTTTTCTTCATCCATCTTGTGTTTTGATTTTAGCCACTCTGACAGGTGTGAGGTGTTATCTCATTGTAGTTTTGATTTGCATTTCCTTGATGGTAAGTGATGATGAACATCTTTTCATGTGTCTGTTGGCCATCTGTATGTCTTCTCTGGAGAAATGTCGGTTCATGTCTTCTGCCCATTTTTTAAATTGGATTATTTGTTTTTGGTGTGTCAAGTTTTATAAGTTCTTTATATATTTTGGATACTAACCCTTTATCAGACGTGTCATTTGCAAATTTCTTCTCTTATTCCACGGTTGCCTTTTACATTTAACATTTCTTACAATCTGGCTCCAACAGAACTGTGCAAGCTAATTTCCTATAATTCCCATGAATTTACACTTAATTTTATTTAAACTGGTCTGCTAACAATCCCCTCAAAACACCTCACCATTTCCCACCACCTGCTTTTATCCATGTTCTTCTCCCATTTGAGAAATCTACACTTTTCCTTTTTGCTTAATTACATTTTACACATACTTCCACACTTAAGTCTATTTATTTCCAGCTCTTTGGGTTGCACTTTTTTAAATCATCTCTTTTTAAAAAGAATTATCAGGTGAAGTGATCTCAATTTTATTTATGAAATCAGCTAATTGTCACATCCATAAAAAATTATATTTGTTGCTATATTATTCAAAATAACCAGAGAAGGTTTTCATCAAATTTAGGTGCTATATCTGTAATGGGCTGGTATAGGCTACATGTGTTACACAAATCTTAGGACTTCATCAAAACCTTCCTCTAGGGCCGTGCTATTTCCAGAGCAGCTAAAACTAGGGTATTAATCTGCACCAGTACTGTACCAATAGTACCCGTATACTGTACCAGTAGTGCAGGCTATGCACCATATGGAAACTAATTATGGGGAAAAGAAGGCAGAGTACTTTAAAAAGATAGGCATCATTCTCCTGGACCCCTGGAACAGAAGTATAATGAAATTTATGTCTATAGGTGTGCCATTCGTGTTAAATATACCATGGGCAGAGAAAATATATAATGGTTCCAAAATGGTTTCAAATTTTCAAATAAAAAAAATCACAAATGTAGATATTTTGAACTTCAGGAAGAGAACAGTAATTGTTTTTTACATGGAAAAGACTACATAGCATTCTCCCAGATGAGAAGTAAAAGGGTCTTATTTACTCTATCTTGGTTGAAATTGAGGTCAATAACAATTTGTATTTTTTCCAGTTACACAAGTACTATTTTAAAATATTGTTTCTAGGGGTGTCTAGGCAGCTCAGTCACTTAACCATCCAGCTCTTGATTTCAGCCCAGGTCATTATCTCAGGGTCATGGGATCAAGTCCTGCATCCAGCTCCATGCTCAGCAGGGAGTCTGCTTAAGATTCTCTCTCTCCTTCTCCCTCTGCCCTTCCCCTCACCCCCCCACTCACTCTCTCTCTCTAAAATAAATAAATAAATAAATCTTAAAAAAATAGTTTCTATTTTTATCTTGAATAATTAATGTATACTTCTATTTAGCTTCTGATGGCTTTCTATTTTGCTTTTCAACAATATTGCACATTTTTAAGGGCTTATATATAAATCCTCAGTGAGCAGTGATATGAACAGAATAGGTGTGTAGAATCACTGACTAGTCAAAAATGTTTCCACTAGGAAAATATCTACTTCAAGAAAGAATATAAATATATGTTGGTTTGGGAGAAGCCCATGAAAAATCCATTTATTCATTTATTTATTCACTCATTCTACAAACACATTAAGTACACATTATCATATGCCAAGCACTCCACTAAGAACTGAGATTTTTTTTTTTTTTTAAACTGGCTCCTAACTCAGTGGCCTCATTGTAAAATGGAAATGCAATTTACCTCTCTCTTAGTTTTCTATTGTGAACTTAAAAAATTACCACAAACTTAATGGCTTAGATGACACAACTTTATCTTATAGTCCCATTGGTCAGAAGTTCAACATGGATCTCACCAGGTCAAAACCAATGTGTTAGCTGGGCTGTATTCCTTCCTGGAGGCTCTGGGGAGAATACATTTCCCTGTTCTTTGGATTCTTAGAAGAATTCAGTTCCCTGCAAATAGAACTGAGATCTCCATTTCCTAGTTGGGTGCCTTCTGAGGGCTATTCCCAGCTTCTAGAAGTAGCTGCATTCCATGGTTTGTGGCTTTCTTCCTCTGTCTCCAAAGTCAGTAATATGCAGGTTGAGTTTCTCCTGCTGCTTCTTCTGTAGAAGTAGCAGGATCTCTCTGACCTTCTCTTCTGCCTTCCTCTTCTACTTCTAAAGGTCTGCACTGATAATCCAGGATAATCTGCCTGTTTAAGATCCTTAACCTTAATCCCATCTGCAAAGTGCTTCTTCCATTTAAGGTAGTAATTCACTGGTTATATGGATTAGGGGACACAATCCTAAGTATGTTATGAATAGCAAGTGTGATTATTCATATAAAGCACCCAAAGCACTATATGGCAGACAGGGAGAGCTCAAGGACTGTTGGCCATCTCCTGCAGTTCTTGCTGTTGTTAACATTACTATGATGTGCCCTTAAGGAGTTCACATACTAGCAAGAAAAAAATTGTAATAAAATAATAAAAAATAATTGGTATGTATGAAAAATAATCCAACTATGTATTTCAGGGCTAGATGTGTTTTAAGCTAATCTATTTAAAAATAACCCATGTAGGAAGATAACCAGCCAAATGTTTTATTACTGTTTAACCGTAATATGTGAACTGTTTTTAATCTCTGCTTCCCCCCCCCCCCGAGACTTGAGGAAACAGTACCATTGGCAGGAACCGAGAATGGATATTTCCTGATAAAAACCTATAACCTAACTTTTATTATTGGATTATTAAAGTGAACAATAAAAATAACAGACCAGACCCTCACATAACCACTAGGCATAATCCCAACAGGGGACTGGATACAAACAAGAAACAAGACCTAAATTTTGATAATTACTATTAGTGTAAAGATGACATGACTTTTCTACAAAATAAAAGCTATCTATAAAAATGCAATAGAAGTTGAGTATATTTTACTCTCAGTTTTGTGGAAAACATAAGATCAGTCTCACAAAGTCATGATGTAAATTCATGACATAAATTTTAATACAAAGATTAGTTTCTATAAGAATTAGAATATGGTTGACTATTTTTAACCTCATTCTACAGAAAAAATGGACAAGTAAATAAATAAAGCACTAAGAAGGTTAAGTGAAGTTTCCAAGATTAACACTGAGTCAATGCTACCACAAGAAATGAGTGAAACAATAGATACTTCTACCTCTTAGCAGCGCCTAACTTGGACAATCTCATCCCCTCAGCAAGAAGGCCATTAGCCTCTGCCCATATTTATAGATTGACTGAAAAGACGAGGTGGCAATTCAGTCAATAACCTTTGACACAAATTCAGACAAATCTTGTGCTACTCACAATGACAAATTACTCCAGAAAATTAACTGTCGAAAGTGCAGCAATATGATGAAGATTGATTATTTTATTCTTGCAAGTCTGCTTTGAGTTAGAGTAACAGCCTCATTTGGACACAGATGGCACCTAAAGGGAAGGACAGATCAAGTCTTCGTCTCAGCTGAAAAGGAGAAGATGAATTTTCACAGGATCACAAGGGTGATGATTCTTTTTCCCAGAGAAAGAGCTTGTGTTTTGTGAGTGCCTCTTTAAGATTATTTTTTATAGTTTCAGCAAAGAGGAAGATCATATTTTAAAAACATTCTCAACCACTTCTGAATGAACATGTAAAGGCAATTTTAGCCCCTTTCTTCAACTTTTCTAAAAAGAAGAGTTTGAGAGACTACACTTCAACTTCTATATCCTTTGCTGAAAAAATAAAATGATTTTATTTATTTTTTTAAGATTTTATTGATTTATTTGAGAGAGAGAGTGAGAGAGAGAGAGAGAGAGCACATGAGGGGGGGAGGGTCAGAGGGAGAAGGAGACTCCCTGCTGAGCAGGGAGCCCGATGCGGGACTCGATCCTGGGACTCCAGGATCATGACCTGAGCCAAAGGCAGTCACTTAACCAACTGAGCCACCCAGGCACCCAATAAAATGATTTTAAATATTTTGAAATTACATATAGTGTTTTCATAAAAGGTATATATTAGATTTGGGATTTTTGTTCCTCCAGAGATTATAAATAATAACCTACAGGCTAAATTCTGTGAGGAGCTTAAGTCTCTCCCTGAAATTCAGGTAGGTATTTTGGAAAGTATATCAGTCATTTCCAGTGAAAAGATCACTAAAATTAAAATTTCTAAAATCTGTTATTTATTATTTGACTTCACACTAATATCTCTACTGCCAAGTGTCTTATAATAAGATATTATTTTATAGAGGATATATTTGAAAATTTTATAGCATCTCCCCAAAAAGTAACTGGAATCTCACTGAAGCATCACAAAAGCAGGTCTGAAGTTATTCCTCTAAGGGAATGTTTCCCAATGTATTTTTGCCCCATAATCGACCCATAAGCAAATAGCAGGAGAAGAGGGGGAGAAACGAAATCACGTCTGTGGAACACAGAGATGAGAAGTCTAAAAATCTTGTATTATAAAGGGTTGGCTATAAAGAAAATACAGAGGTAGGAGAAAGGCAAGGAGGTGTGGGGAACATAGGCAAATGACAGCGCCAGCATATGTCTGCAGGGATACTGCAGAACCAGATGTGGTGGGGACACTTGTTGAGAGTGTGAAGCAGGATGTGTGTCCCAATTCCAAAGAAGCAAACTCTTCAAATAAACAAAAAGGACACTATTGCTGCCCAGTGCATTCTAACTAATTAACCAAAGGAATCAGGGCTTCTCAAATGCGATGTTTCAAAGAGGGGAAGAAATGCAGCAGTGATCAATAGGATGCATGTAATCCTGTAGTTAAAATATCTGGACACTGTACACCAGTTTCCTCTGATTGGCCTATTTGGACAGAATCTGGTACTAGCAGATGCTGTGGAGAGTACAGTGTGCAGCTGCTAGAGAAGTAATACACTTTGATGACTACTAACCATGCTAGAAGAGGTCACCAAAGACCCAGCAATTTCTCCATCTCTTTATTTGATTATTGTTTCTTCTCAAATCAAGTGAGACTATGGAAAGGAATACAGTATTTCCCCAAACTAGAGTGGTTAAAAGAAAAATTGCCTTGTTAGCTTTACAAACTGTAGGATCTCAGGCTACTCTAATTCTTTGGACATTGTAATTAGGTAAGATTCAGTCAGGGATCCAGTATTTTCAACAGAATGAATCTTCTGATTTGGCATGTCTGATAAATACCCAGTAGAGGATAGGCTCGAGAGTCAGACAGCTATGGCACTTTTTTTTTATGATTTGTTTATTTATTTTAGAGAGAGAGAGAGAATGAGAGGGCAGAGAGAGACTCAAGCGGATTTCCACTGAGCATGGAACCCAACTGGGGGCTTAATCCCAGGACCCATGAGATTATGGCCTGAGTTGAAACCAAGAGTCAGATGCTTAACCAACTGAGCAATTCAGGCACCCCACCCCCAGGGGCACTTTTTTTGTGTGTGTGTGTGTGTCCCCCAGGGGTACTTTTAATAAGAGGTTTTATTATCTGGGGAAAAATTACTGATTTTGGTTTGTACTTCAATTTCCTGAGTTAAAGACTGAAATAACTAGGGTACTTGTCTGCTTGTCTTCATTTAGGTAATTTAGGGAAGGTGCTTGGCCCATCACTTGGAATAAACTTTTAATAAAATGCTAAAACAGTTATCATCATCATTTATTTCTATTGTTATCTGCTTGTGTTATTGATGATTTAACATTTTGCCTTTGAATTTCTCCATAGAAACTTCCTATCCACCACCTTCAAGGCAAAAACACAATGAGAAGTTGAGGGATTTTAATGCTGTCTTCTTCCTCCTTTTCGAAGACAATTAGTGATATAACATCAATACTAATATGTTCAATAAAAATACCAAAAATCCCAATAATGCAGACTATTGGTAGATTTGGGCATCATTAGAGTTATAGCAAATAATCATTTGCTTTCTGAAATAATTCATCAAAAAAAGCCCTTTAAGTAATAAGTGCCTCAGGCTTTTAAAAAGTGTTTTGCTTTACAAAAAAAAGAAAAGAACAGATTAATACAGCTTTTCTTGAACACAGATACTGTGTAAATTAAGTCATCCCAAAAGATTATTGAGACACAGACCTCATCATGACCAACTTAGATGGTGGCCCATATTACCTACATTTGATAAAATTGTCATTATCATAGTTAACTGCCATGTTAAGCAAAATTTGTGTTGCAAGGCATCCTGGAGACAGAATGGTAAACTCTGATGATATTTAAGGGCACACTACATTGGCTTTGGAGTTGATGAATTTGAGTTGTGGTCCCAAACTTTGTTATTTTATAGATGAGTGACTTTGTAAACTTACATAATTTCCTTAGCTTTAGTTTCTCCAAAATAGAGCTAATAGTGTAAAATCAAAGGACTATAAATATTAGGCTATGGATATTAAATAAGATTATTATAGATAATGAATACAAAATAGATGGCACAACCTTGACACATAGTTTTTCAATAAATGTTTGTTGGGTAAATATTAAGGATTTTGTAAAAGAAAAAACAAAGACTTTAAAGTGGCAGATTTAGAATCCATATTTAGCAGTTCTTTTTCCCTAAACATCACTTAAATGAAAATAAATGGAAGGTGCCTTTTGAAAAAAAAAAATGGGGGAAGCACAAACTCCCAAAGGCAAAGAGAATGGAATAGAAGATATCTCTATATTTTAGAAGATGGAAAACAAATGGATGTATGATAACTGACTTAGCAGGTCAAAGAAAGTCAAATCTTTAGCTGGCAGGGATAAATCCAAGAAACATTCAAATTTGCATCTCTGGTGTAAGTTATCAAAGGCCATACAGCTTCTGCCTTGTTCATCAGAATACATGCTTTTGGAGCCATGTAAGGGGGTCAATACCTGTGAGACTACTGTGGTGAAAAGACCACAAGGAGGCATTCTCATTGGCTGTTTCAGGCATCTTCATTAGGATCTTGACTGATGGAAGTATCTTGGACTTGGATTGTCCAGGCACAGTTGTTCTGTCTTCCAGGTACTTGTCTCACTACCAGTCATTTATGTCACCTTAGCTGAAGCCCCAAGCATCATGAAGGGAGAGGACCCACTCATGTTGTACCCTTTTTAGAATTCTTCACTTACAAAATCTGTAAGCATAATAAAAATTATTGTTTTATACTACTAGGTTTTGGATAAAGGATGTGGTTGTTAGGTAGCAATAGAAAACTGAAATAGAGCTTATTAGGCAAAGAGTTTCCACAGATTCTTGTCTTTTTAAAAAATATTTTATTTTTAAGTAATCTTTACACCCAAAATGGGGCCTGAACTCACAGCTCCAAGATCAAGAGTTTCACCAAGTGAACCAGCTAGGCAACCCACAGAGTTCTCTTTGCTGACGGCTAGTGATCTGTCCTTTCTCAAACCCTAGCACTTTACTGGAGGGCAAAACAGGGTTTTCTGGTTGGGATATCAGGCATATTTGAGGACAGAAGTATTACATGAAAAACAGAGAATATGTAGAAATTTACATACTAAATCTGACAACTTCCAACATTCTTCCTTCACTTGGCACACACACACACATCTGGCAGCTATGGTTCATGTTCCAGGCCCTATCTTGGAAGAGTCTTATCTTGGAAATCTGATTAGACAAAAAGAAAAGACCTAAAATACTAACTCCAGTTTCCCAATGATACGGTACAACTGAAGCCTCAGATAATAAACTTTAGTAGCAAGCACAAAACTTCCAAAACACCCTTTTCATGAATCACTGTTAAATGAAACATTTATCAAAGCTCATTTGAGAGCGCAAACAAAAGGAAAATAGTTAACAAAATAGTAACTATCTAGGGAGACAAAAACTTAGAAAATAAATTAAAATCTCATTATCAATAATACCCAAAGATAAGAGAAGATAACGTATTCATGAAATAAGACAGAATGCTATCAAAATAACATTATGAAGGAAAATTTTTAGCTCTCAAAAATATTATTGCAGAAATTTAAGTAGAATGTTTAAAAATAAGTTTTAGGAACTATCCCACAAGAATAAAAGTGGATACTTGTCTTTCTCAGATTCACTTATTTTGCTTAGCATAATACCCTCTAAGTTCCATCCACATTGTGGCAAATGGCAAGATTTCATTTTTTTGATGGCTGAGTAATATTCCATTGTGTGTATATATATATATATATATATATATATATATACCACATCTTTTTTTTTCATTCATGTGTTGATGGACATCTCCTATGTGGAATTTAAGAAACAAAACAGAGGAGCATAGGGGAAGGGAGGGAAAAATAAAACAAGATGAAATCAGAGAGAGACAAACCATAAGAGACTCGTAATCATAGGAAACAAACTGAGGGTTGCTGGAGGGGAGGGGGTGGGGGATGGGGTGACCGGGTGATGGACATTAAGGAGGGCATGGGATGTAATGAGAACTGGGTATTTTATAAGACTGATGAATTACTGAACTCTACCTCTGAAACTAATAATACACTATATAGTAATTAATTGAATTTAAATTAAAAAAGAATAAAAGTAGAAAGTTGAAGAAAATGTTTTTAAAAAATAGTATTGTGGTCCACAATAAAAAAAAAATATGTTTCCAAAAGAAATGTGAGAAATTTAAAACAAAATCAATTCAAGAAAACTACCCAAACTGAATACATGTTATAAAATGTTTCAAAGAATGTTCAGCCCAATTTTTACATGCAATCTAAGACCCCTCTTTGTGAAAATTAAGAATGCTGAAAACAAAGGAAAAGATTCCAAAAAATTTCAGAGACCGGAGAGAAAGACAGAGCAAGATAAGGAAAGAATGGGTTTGTATAAAAGATTCAGATCAAAATAGCAGTGAACTTCTCAATGGAAACACCAGGTACTGGCTAGCTATAGCAGCATAAAAAAAATCATACTCAAAGTTAGCAGCTTAAAACAATAGATATTTATTATCTCACAATTTTTCTGGGCCAAGAACCTAGGAGTGATCTAACTGGGTGCTTCTGGCTCAGTCAAAGTGTGGCTAAGGCTGTAGTCATTTCAAGTCTCAACTGAAGGAGAATCTGCTTCCAAGCGCACTCATGGCCGTTGGCTGGCCTCAAGTCCTTGCTGACTCTTGCAAACATCTGTTCTTGGCCCCATGGGCCTCACCCTAGAGCCACTCCGAACATGGAAGTTGGCTCTTCCCCTCAAGAGAGTAAAGACATTGAGAGAATGAAATGATGAGAGTCCCAAATAGAAGCCACAGTCTTTTTGTCCAATGTCAAAAATGGCATCCCACCATTTCTCCATAATTCTATTCATTAAAATTGAATAACACGTCTAACCCACGTGCAAGGGGAGAGGACTATAAAAAGATGTGAGTACCGGGAGGTAGGGATCACTTGGGGCCACTTTAGTGGCAGCCTGCCACATACCGAGAGTTAGAATGCAATTGAGCAATGCTTTAAAATTCAGAGGGATTAATTTCTCTAAACTAGCATTCTATGTCAAACTAATAATCATGAATGAATATAGACAAACAGCATTTTCAGACTTGTAAGTTCTCAAATTTTACCCTGCATGCACCTTTCCCCTGTGTAGAGGATGCTATGGTGTACCCCTGGCATCCTCCACACAGATGGAGGCACTGACTCCCCAGATACTGGGAATACTGACTGCTGACGGCTCACAGCTAAATACTTTGGAAATTGCCCTTAACTGAAGAGAGCATTTTTACCTAAAGCTATGTTTCTTCCCTCAGGACAGCCTGCATCCAATGACTGGCCAATGGGGAAGGGTACAAATATTAAGATATCCTCAATTTGCAACAGCTCTGAAGGGCTATCCCAGGTCCAGAACTCCCTCTGGAACAGCCGAGATCTATGTTCTGTATTGCAGTTCAACTTCTCATTCTATCCAACTCTCTCACTTCTTCACAAGTATTCCTGAGAGCATTCCTGAATGCACTTCTTGCATACAAATTTCCTTCTTGAAGCTATTTCCTAAGTAACCCAACTAAAAACAATTCTTACCAGAAATGGATGAGGAAGCAGAGTCTAAAAATGAGAGTTTGGAGCTAGATCATCACCAGATGGCTGGCAACAAGTACAGCATCATGGGTGGTAATTGGAGTGATGATAGCAACTGGCATATTATAACAGGGAAATTTTTAAATCGTGCATTGATTGTAAAGTGGGATGGGAAATCAGTTAAAGAAAATGCATCAGCAGGTGTACTATCTCAGGCATTTGGTAGATTCTGAAGAGGCAGTTATTACAACAGCAACAGAATAAGATGGCAGTTTCTCATGTTATTGATGCACTGGAGAAAGAAAATGAGGTTTAATGATGCCAGAGGCCAAAAAGCTAAGAATCTGATTTAGGGCTTAATTATAAGTGAAATAGAGTTCCAGAGGTCTATTTGTCATTTGTGCTTTGCAAAAATCAGGGTTCAGATTAGGAAGGATTGGGACCCTAAAACTTTTACTGGAGACACCTGAGCTTCTCTTGAAAGGCCTTCAAAAGTGGCCCACTCCTTCCCATTAAAGTCTAGCATGCTCCCATTTTTAAAAATATGACGCAGAGGCCTCTGCCTTTTAAGACAATGTACCCCCCCCTCAGGATCTACCTCCACTGATCTTCCTAGTTACCAGACAAAAAATTAAGGCCAAATCACAATGTAATCCAGGAGATGGTTAAAAGAGAATTACTGGACCAAAAGAGCTGTAGGATATAGCCAACACATATCAGTAAGATCCACAATAATGTGTATGGTTGTGGAATCTGAAAGGGCTGAATCAAGATGAGTTAGGTAAAAAGATGGATAAGGAGAATTTATTGATATAAGGATACTCTCTCTCCCCCTTATGAAAAACTGATAGAGGAGGAGAAAGGCTATATACTTGGCTTATAAATGGGTCAGTTCAGTACATGAGTAAAAGCTGAAAATATATTGTTGATGCAGAACAGTCCTACTCAAGGTGGCCCTGAAAATAGGGATGTGTGAAATCATTCCAGTGGTAGAAACTTTTTGCACCACACATGATATTTCACATTGTTTAAAATGAAAAGTTGCCCAAACCAAAACACACATAAATTCTGGTGCAAAGTGACTTGATTTCTTATTCAAGGACCTGGAAAGACAAAGATTGGCAGATAAGGAACTAAGAGTTATGGAAGAAGCATGTGAATGGACCTGAGTGATCATGAAGTGTAAAGATCTTTGTATTACATGCTATTGACCGTCAGTGAGTACTCACCATGGGAAAGGCACTAAAAAAACCAAGTAGACAGAATGGCTTAGCCAACTGACATAAACCAGACCCTGTCTTTGGAATTTATCTTGTAACAATCGATTCTTGACCAAAGTTGTCATGGCAGTGGGGATGAAGACTATTCATGATGTCCCACCTACCAAGCTGATCTAACTACTGCTGAAACAAAGACCAATTCTGAGTCCCAATATGGCAACATCTCTTCAGCAACCCGCCCGGTGGCAGTTGATTTCACAGGACTCTTCACTCTGAAAGGAGCAGCTTATTTTAATACATTCTAGGTATGTAGGAATTAACACGTTCTAGGTACGCATTTGCTTTCTCTTCTTGCATAACATCAACTAGTCTCTAGGGAACCTGAACCAGGACGCTCCTGAAATGACAGATGTGTTCCACAAAATGAAAAATTAAACCAAGAAAGAAACGCACTGGATTCAGCTATCCCAGCTTCCAACAAAAGAGATATAGGGTGGGAATCCCCAGAATGAGGATTAGGAAAAATCCCAAAGGGCCATTGTGAAGCTACTTTAAAGAGATAGCATTCCAGGACCCTCCAGAAGAGATTTCTTGCTAAAATATTATGGGAAAAAGCAGGCTAGTGTGTGAGTGTGGGTGCTACATACACTATAAAAAATGGATGGAACCACATCCATTACAAAAATCTTGACAAGAAATAGATCAAATAATTCTCTACATAATTTCTTTCTAATTACTTTGTAAATTTATGCCTTGCCTTGTTCTTAAGTGGATTTGGTCAATTCAGCTTGCTATAAAACTTGTATACATTATTTCCAATTTTTACTCCAAATCAGCAAGGTAGGAATTAATTTTATTTTTGCTTGTTTCAGAATATAATCAGTGTCTCTGAGGGGTTAAATAACTTGTTCAAAGTCACCCAAGAGGCTAAGCCATACTCCCAACTAGAAAAATAGTTCTGTTAGAGTGACTATAAGTGATTTATTTTCTACCTCTATTTTTCAAACTTTCTGAAATATGCTTATGCTTATTTTATAGTGAAAATAAGTTGTAAAATAAGAAAAAATAGACTTACTAGATGTTCAATACATATTCATTGAATTTTCAAGTGAAACAGCAACACAGAACAATTGGCATTCAAGATCCTCTGGTTCTATTTTAAGAGGCTTGGTTAAATTTCATGCCAGGAAATTGTGTTCTCAGCCTAAATTGTCCATACAGCAAGTATGTCATTTTCACTCCTTAATCTAATAACTCTGAATCATTGTGTTCAACAACTTAGCTATCTACATTTTTGAGATGGCTGAAGAGATTCTTATTTAAGTAGTATTATAGTTTTTAGGTAACAAATAGAGTTTTCTCTGATAGAAGGAAGCAGTCTTTTCAAGTATAACAGGAAAATATTGTCATAATAAAAAGTGTCACATCTATTAGCTCCACTGGTAACTTTTGGGTCTTCTCTCTTTTATACAATGCATGCTAAGTAAACTCAAGACGTAGAAAGGAAAGTAAAATGGGTGGTTTTTGCAGTCTCTGGAGAGGCAGCCTTGTTCATAAAAGTAACTCATCATGTTCACTGAGGAGATGAAAAAACTGCAAGAGCTTGATGAACTTAGAGAATATACTGAGTTATAAGCCAGTACAGCTGTCCCATCATCTCATTCCTTTCAAAATTATAAATGGATCTTATGAAAAAGGTATTTTTTTTAAGAATATGCCATGTACTACAATTGGATTACATTAAGAATTTAAACTAGACCTGTAGTCAGGTGCTTGAACTTTAATGAGATAATTTTCCTCATTTTAGCCGCTCAGGATAAGAACAGCAGCTGTGTATGTAATGGGCTCCATCAAACCTGTTTCTATTACCATAAATTTACTTTAGAAACCATCATTTTCAGGAGAAAATGGGTTAAATATCTCTTGGGTAACTTCACGTACAAAGAGGTGTGCTGGGGGTAGGGGTGGACCAAATAACTCCCATTCTTGTCCTCCAAATCAATTTCAGAACTGAGAGATAGATTAGTATAGGAGTTAAGCATACGGCAATCGAGACACCACTTCATTACTGATAATATCAATATTGGAAAATATGAGCTACAGTAGGTGCCAATGAAGCAAGCTAGGCTTTCTCCCCCTCCCGCCCCACACTCCATTATTCGAGAAATGAGTGAGAGGACAGAGGAAAACCATGTGTCGCTTAAATGAAAGACTGAGTCACAGGAAAACATAAAGAAAGCAAAAATGGTGCCTTCCAAACCTATTATCCTGGGCCCTTATATGTGATCAAACACCTGTAAGATTTAATCGTCTCATGAGATCTAGTTAATGATTCAAGTGAGGAAGATAAAATAATAGTCCATAAGTTGACTAAAATGCTTGTTTCCTCCCCATACTGAAAATTGCCTGATAGCAGAGACTGACATCTACATTCTCAAATTCTAAGAATATTTTTTTAAATAATGAATAAAATAAAACGGAAAGGTAAGGACAAAAAAAATGGTTTAAGGGAGTTAGAGGTCGCTGCTTAGTACATATTCAGGGCCAGTGTCACAGAGGAGGGAAGGGTTAGTCAGAGTTTGAAAAAAGAATGGTATGTGAAGAGTGAGAAAAGGAAGAGAAAAAGACTTTTCAGGCAGGGAAATTAGGTATGAGTAAAACCACAGGGGCATATTAATAATAAACAGTATATTTTGAGAAAATGGGTAAACCTTCTGGGCTGGAGGGAAAAAGTCAAATTGTGATGAAAATGTAATATGATGGAATGGAAGTTTAGAACTAGGCTCTTGAAGAAATTATTGGCTTTGCAGAGGTTGTTGCTTTGTTTTATATTATTGTAGAGACAGAAAGGAGCTATTGAAGGTTTTTAAGTGAAGCTGTAATATAAAAATAGTAATTTAGGGGAAAAAATAAGCTGGCAGCAAACTATCAAATGATTCAGAAGAATATCAAACCTGGGCTAGAGAGACAGAAATGAACAAATAAATCCCTTTCCTTTCCTCATCTAATTTTTCCCTGTCTTTGACATCCAGACCTACCATGGTAATTAGATTAAATGTGTGTGTGTGTGTGTATGTGTGTGTGTGTGTGTGTGTGTGTGTGTGTGTATGCTGCAGGGAAATTATTTTCATTTTTAAAAATTTACATCAAAAAATATTTCCCTTATATCACGTAAGCTTGTTTTAGTTGATATATTTATGTTCAGCTCTTAAAATTAACTCCTGAAAATATTTAATAGTGAAAGACCAAAGAGATTTGGATACAGAGGCCCTTCTTTAACTACTTCTCCTTTTCCCTTTCTTCTCATTCTATTTCTTAAAAAGTCTTTGAAAACTCATTTACTGGAAAATGTCTAGCAACTCTGATTCCATATGTGTGACTTGGCCTTGTTCTCCATCACATTGAGAGATTCCATCATCTCCTTTATTCCCTCATCCAGTGAATCACCGCCTTTGCCTTCTTTTTTTTTTATTTTCTCTTAAGGATTTATGAATTTATTTTAGAAAAAGAGAGAGAGGGAGTGTGTGGGCATGCATGCACGCACACACAAGCAGAGGGAAGGGAGAGAAGCAGACTCCCCCATTGAGTGGGGAGCCTGACAAAGGGCTCAATCCCATGACCCTGAGATCGTGACCTGAGCCGAAATCAAGAGTCCATTGCTTAAACCACTGAGCCACCCAGGCGCCCACCTTTGCCTTCTTATATCCTGAATGTTTGTCTTATGTGTTGTGATCACCCTGAAGAAGCAGGATGGACCCTGACCCAAAATTTGGTTCAGATATCCAAATTGACAACCCCAGACACATACCAAGAGAGTATGGTAAGATTCATTACTTAGAAAATAAGGCTTTCTGGGGATTTAAGGACAGACTTCCCAAGCTGGTCTGAAAATGGTTTGAGAGAGGAAGGAAAGGAGACTGGCTTGAGGTTTTTATTTTGGTTAGGATCTGGGGCCAGGATGAGGGTTCTAGCGTGTGGGTAGGGACTGGTATGGTTTGATTTACCCTCCAGACCCAAAAGAGAAAACACTAGACTTTCTTACCTTCCCCAAACGGGGGTCAAGGTTTAAAAGCTGTCATCAGTCAAACAACAAAACTGAAGTCAAACTCGTTTTTACACTATTAAACACCATTCTCATCTCTCGTTTGCACTCGTGCCCTAGACTCCCAATTAATCTCCCTCTAATCTCTGTGATCTGCCAATCCATCTTTCACCAACAGGCCAGGTTTGCACATTTGCAAATGTGATGATGCCATGACCCTGTTCAAAATTCTTCAGTGTTCTGCATCCCTAAGCAGTAATTCTCAAATGTTCTCATGGAGATTTAGGGGACTGACTCCTGGAGACAGAAGAAAATTCAAAGCAGTTCTCTGCAAGACAGATATTTTTGAAGTCTACTGTTATATCTTAAATTTCTCTCCTGAGATTTTGTCTTTTCCTACAGATAGTCATGTAAGTTTTAGTAGAAAAATAATCTCCCACATACCAAATTAATATAGACTAAACATGTAGAGTACTCTTATATCTTCCTGGGGAAGTTACCATATTGATCCTATAGCTTTAATGCTTCACCAAGCAGACCCTTAGGGCATGAACACTTTAGTTAGAGAAGTATAACTTTTACACAATAGAATATAAAGGCTGCTATCTAGTATAGGAGACCCTTCACTATCATAATCCATATCCACCCTCAGTCCCTGTCATCATGGTCTGCCTCTGCGAACTGTACACAACAAGCCCCGCATGCTCTTGCAGCAACAGTGACCCCCACGTTTCACTCTTCTGTGGCTTCACGTGATCTTCTGTCCACAGTGCCCTGCCTCCCCCCTCACTAGGCAAAACTTTTCTTTTGGGGCTTAGTACACTTAATTCTTCAAATTAAGGATTTTAGCCCCTCTTTGAAGCATTTCCCTACATTATCTCTGAACATTAAACGCATCTACGTTATAGTAAGGATTATTTTGTTTTGTAATTTTTTTTCATCTCTACCTTCCCCAAAGTTTTCATGGACAGGTACAGGGTCCTTCCAACTACATAAGTTGGCACGAAGCCTGCTGTAGAGTGGTATTCAATACACTTTTGTTGAGTGAATGAAGAAATATTTCTGAAGTGACATTTATGATAATGACTGTTACTGCCCTTTCCCTTAGAGGCTATTAAAGAAACATCTCTAGTAATAATACGGTTGAAATTCTTAATTTACCTCATATGAAAGGTGATTTAAATATAGTTAAAATTACAAGGCACATTCATTTTAAAAAGTATTATAAGAATGGCCAAAAGAGAAAAAAAAAAAGAAAGAAAAAACCCCAACAGCAGAACAGCAAACAGCAAAAAAGGAAGTAAAATAAAAAAGAAGCTTAGAGAAAAAGAAAAGTATGAGCCAAAAAAAAAAAAAAAAAAGAATCCCACTTGTCTGTGTAAGCTCCCAAGAGTAAAAACCAGGGGCAAAAAAATTCATACAATATCGCAGGGTTGAGTGATATGGGAGCGGAAAGAGAATTTATACAAACCATGAGGGAACAAATTGGGGCAGGAGAGAGGCAAAGAAATTTAAATATGAAGCAAGCCCATGAAAATATAATTATATTTGCTGATAAGGGGACAGTGGGCTTCAGGTGGGCAGTGAGATAAGCTGAATGCATTATTAGGGGTGTGTGTGATGGGAATATGTAAGTAAAAGATGAAGTTTTTACTACTGGTTATAAGTTATAAGTTGCTAAATTTTTATCCTAGTTGATTTGTGTAACGTGCCCTCATCTTCAGACCACCGGGATTGTGGACCCCGGCATATTTGTTTTCTACAAGCCTTTTCGCTCCCAGAGTGATAATGACAAGAATAAGAATAATGAAAATAGAATAATAATCACAATAATAATACAGCATTTACAACTTACCATATACAAATTCAATTGTGTTAGAATTTTTTATTTAATAAATATTAAATTTATATCATTTTTTATTTATAAATATTTATTTATTTTTTGTTTTTTCTTGGACATAAAGTAATTCCTGTTTTGAGTCCCACAGCACTCCGTTGGGAGAAAATGATCTTAGTCCTTCTTGGATCTCTCTCCCAATCCAACTCCCCAGGATTAAAAATTAATGAAAGTATCAAGGAGTAAAGAGAGAAGAAAGAGAAGGACGTAGACCTCAGTAATCAGTTTCCACGGTCGGCCTCTGAGACATGTTAGTTCCCAGTCTGGCAGCTCTCCGGAACCCTCTGCTCGTAGCTGTACGTCTCCCTGGTCTCATCTTTCCTTCCTAGAGCTTACAGCAGTTTATTTCTAAACTCAGAGAGAATCCTTCTCCCCTCAAATTATGGGTCAAGATACATTGCCTCTACCCAGAATCCTCTCTTCTCTCTGGGAAGAAAGGAAACAAAAAGCCAAGAGAATTGATGACTTCTTTCAGCACTTAAGTCAATAGCATTTTGTTACACGAGGAAGGGTCAATAAAACCAGAAGGGAGAGAAAGATTGTCATCACATAAGCATTATTCTGACACAGCAGTTATCGTTTATTGCCTGCTTACCGCATGCCAGGCGCTGAGGTCATCACCACTTCATGCTGGTCAGGGTTCTGAGGGGTATCGCTCATAAAGAGGATCTCTTAAGTTGAAGAAAAGAAAATTCTCTGGAGTAGTTACTAGAGAAAATATGAGTTAAATCCATTGAATTTAGAAGTGAAGACACAAAGATCAGTGGCACGCTGGGAAGAGGCAGTGAGAGCAAGGAAGAGGAGACAGAAGGTTTGCGGGTAACAAGTTAAAGGCATAATTGGCATTTGACCAAGTAGAGCTGAGGGCTCAGCAAAGATTGAACTAGGAATAAACCGTACTTAGTTAGTAGTCCTTAGCAACAGGGCTTTCTCCTTATACAAATGACACTATAATGGAAAAGGTCATTTGTTATTTAAGTCAATAGTCACTAGCAAAAGAGTATTTTGCAAAAAGATGCTGTTTAAATAGTTCTGACTTGGGAGAGAATCTGGAAAGGATTTTTTAGAGAATTTTGTACACTTAACAAAGAGCAATATAAGGAAGGAAAGAATCTGAATTATATACAAAGAAATTCAATCGAGTCTGTGTAAGAGGGAACTTCTTCCATTGCAGAGACTTATTTTGTCTGCTAATGATCCTTTTCATAGACCATGTAAATAAACTAAATATACCCCAGGTCTATACTTTTTCAATTGTCATTTCTGATGTTATTATTGCATGGAAGAAAGCTCTGAAGGGCAAAAAGAGTTCATTTAATACTTGAAAGGTAGCATAATATGCCACTCTAAAATATGCCAATAAACTGTAAGAGTTATTCCGAGTTAAAGCCACTTGAAAAACAACAGGTGCCAGAAAGGCTGTCTGACCTCTCCATTTTCTTCCTGAAAGCAGGAGATAAAATCTTCATATGGAAGATGCCCTATACCAGAAACACTCTTATCGCCAGACACAGGAAGTCTCATACTCGTTAGAATGGCTATCATAAAAAAGACTAGAGATAACAAACGTTGATGAAAATGTGGAGAAAAGGGAATCCTTATGCACCGTTAGTAGAAATACATATTGATACAGTCACTATAGAAGACAGTATGGAGTTTCCTTAAAACATTAAAAATAGAACTGTCATATGATCCAGCAACCCCACTGCTGGATATATATCCAAAGGAAATGAAAACAGGATCTTGAAAAGAGATCTGCCCCGCTGTGTTCATTACAGAATTATTTACAATAGCCAAGATATGGAAGCAACCTCAGTGTCCATTAAGGGATGAATGGCTACAGATGATGTGGCATATATACCATGGATTATTAATTGGCCATGAGAAATAAGGAATTTCTGCCATTTGCAATAACATGGATGAAACTTGAGGGCATTATGCTAAGTGAAATAAGCCAAACAGAGAAAGACAAATACCGTATGGTCCCATTTATATGTGGAACCAAAAAAAGGCAATGGCATAGAAATAAAGAGTCAAATGTGAGGGGTGGGTGAAATGGGGAGAGGTTGGTCAAAGGGTACAAACTTAGAGTTATGTGCACAGCCTGATGATTATAGTTAATAAATACCGTGTTATATATGTGAATGTTGTTAAGAGAGTAGATCTTAAGTGTTCTGATCACACACACACAAAAAATGGTAATTATGTGACATGATAGAGGTGTTAGCTAACACTGTCAGGGTAATCATTTTGCAGTGTATAAATATATCAAATAAATATGTTGTACACTTACACAATGATACATCTCAACTATATCTCAGTAAAGCTGAGGGGAAAAAGAAGCAGAGAAGAATAAAAACAATACTGAGAAAAGTTTATAAATAAAAACAAAAGTGCCAATCAAAATGTGAGAGAGATTTAAAAAACAACTAATAAAAACTGTTTCTAAAAGAACACAGTAAGAAAATAAAGTTTTAGAAGAAAACAAAAAATGAAAAAATGCTAGCATCAATGTTATTTCATTTAGGAAATTCTGTCTTAGTTCCCATAGAGATAGCTTCAGAGAGAGAGCCCATATATTTTAAGTGGCCATGAAATGACGTCAATTATTTTTTGACTTCACACGGGAAATGTTTAGACCACGTAAAATAGAAGAGGTGCTGTGAAATTACAAGATCAGATGTTTACTACATACGTAGTATGCTATTTACAACATTTTGGCAAAATTCCATTATTAAAATAGTGAGTAGTAGCTTCCTATTACAGACATAATAGTTACACTAAAAATTCTTTATGTTTGTTATAAAAACTCACATGAAACAGGAAAAACTCAGCAGTTAAGAATATTCCTTTATCCGATTTTGCTCTCTATGGTTCCTAACTGGCAGTGGTAGAAGAGGGGTGTGAACTCTGTGTGGGGGGAGGTGACATTTTAAGATACCAGAAAAGAGTGAACTGCAAAATGCAAAGTGAACATGGAGCTGAAAAATGTCAAAAAGACAAAGATACTAAATCTCATTTGCTTCAGCTTGTCAAACTTAATTTCATCTACTACATGTAAAAGATCTTTCGGAAAATAATTGAGTTCAAGAGGCTGCAGGGTCTAAATGATTCCTGAGGTTACTAGAATTCTTAATAAAAAGAATCCAGGGAGGGTAAGTATATCCAGATGTCCCGCAAAGGTCAAGATTTATATGTGATTTAACAAAGAACTCCAAAAGGAGCAAGAGAGGCCTCCACCACCATCAGCTACTAGTGCCAAAAGGCAATCGAAACTGAATGTTTGGGCGACAGGACCAAGGGTTGATTAAGAATAGATTTGAAGCCAAGATTTCTCTATTTGTAATTTTACTAAGAGATATGTTATAGGAAACATGTTTTTTTCAAGAAATTACTTTGTTGTTCTTTTTTAATTTCAGTTTTATTCAGCTATAACTGACATATAATATGGTAAGATATTTAAAGTGTACATTGTGGTAATCTGATATACATTGTGAAAGGCTTCTCTCAATCTAGTTAATTAACTCATCCATCGCTTCACATATTTATCTCTTTTTTGGTGAAAATATTCAAATTCTACTCTGTTAACAAATTGCGATTACACAGTAGTGTTATTAACTGTAGTCACCATGTTTTACATTAGATTCTCAGGCGTTATTCACCTAATAGCTGAAAGTTTATACCTTCTTACCAACCTGTCTCTATTTCTCCCACTCCACTGCCAGCCCCTGGCAACATTTTTTCTAGTCTCTGTTTCTATGTGTTTTCTTCTCATCTACAAAACAATCCAAGTGTATAATAATTTTGGTAAAGATTCCAGAAATTATTCTGCTACAATAAACATGGTGATAAAGAAAAAAAAAATCACTGAAAGAAAAAGTTGCTTACATTGAAAATGTTTAATTTCTTCACAGATTTGCTACAGCTAGTAATGTGTGGCAACATAGAAAAGAGAGAAGATTGATCATAGCCACATAAAAAATGTTTCTCAAACTGAGATCTTTATACAAATAGCCACATTGGTTGTTATAATATTGAAATACTTAGATTTGATTAGTAAATACCTTCTGCCCCATGAGTGATCTACTGAGTCAGCTGTGAAGCCCAGGAAACTCTGGTGAAACTGGGTCTACCCAAACCAAAGGATATTTTTTCTTCATATAATGTGTTCCTTGCTCCCAAGTCTTGTGCCCACATGGATGTGACTGTCCAGAGAAGCTTCATTCTTCTTTTTTTTTTTTTTAATTGACACAAAGAAGCTGTCTAAATTAGCAATACGGCTTGCCTATTCTGGAAACTAGTATGTACTTGGTTGTACACAAATTATACATAGCTAGTACAAAATGACCAGAGAAAAGTTCTAATGATTTTCTACAGGACTGAATTATGCAATTTTTCTAAATAGACATCCTTGGCAATGTGAGCTTCAGACCTCTCTGAGGTTCATTCCTTTTAAAAGTTATAAAGTTATAAAATAATAACTGAGCAACGCCAGTTGATTCCAATGTTCATATTTGCATGTGTATTTAAGATAAAGTTGCATCAAGTAATTACCTAAAATGAAAGAGTTTTATTTCTAATATATTGTTAAATAAGTCCAGCTGCCAATAAATAAGCAAGTCCAAATGTCAAAATGACAATTATTCTACACTCATACTGAATTATGCTGGTGGTTACAAAGATAAAACTCATTTGCCCCATGTAATAAATATGAAAAATAGATGGTACTTTCAAAAGGTTTACATGAAGACAGTTTAATGGAGTATTACAAATGTATTTGCAGGATGAAAAGAACCAATAAGGGATGATGAAGTACATTGGGACTAGTAAGAACAAAGAACATTTACCACATCTAAACCCAAAGAGGTAAATGGGAGAACAGTTACTAGAACCCAAGAAAAGTCAGAGCCATGGAAAAAAAAAAAAAAGAAGACCAACCATATGACTAACTATGTTTGGCATACAAGGAATTAGGAGAATAAATATCAACAACTGCCTTTCTCTCAGCTTCTCAATCTTCAATTAGTGGTAAACACAAATGGAAAGTCAAAAGGTGAGGGAGGGTGATGTGGTCCATGAAGGTCACTCTTCAAAGCCCCAGATTTGGGCAGAAAAGCATAGAGAATTAATCTATAGGGAAAACAGAAGGAAGTGCTTATCATTTGTTTGTTTTCCTTCAGACCCATTTACTTGCCCTTTCCTTGATATGATATTAACACAGGGACTTGCATTTCCCAGACTTTCTTACCAACTTGTTTTTTAATGATATCTGATCATTGGGAGCTAGTGGGCAGAGATTGGAGGGCTTAAGGAAATCAAAAGTTGTGCTATCTTTCCCAATTTCTCTCCACTTCCGACATTATCTCAGAGTGTTTGCATATCCTCAATGGTCCAGCTACCATTGAACAGCCATGGTCCCAACTCCCACAGGGTTGAGCAGAGCAGAACAGGGCAAAAATACTGTTTCCATTTCAATTGTAAATTTAACTTTTGGACTGAAACAATATTATCTCCTGTGTCCCTCCAGCCTGGGCATGTTAGTAGGTTCATGCTGTTTCTACTGTCTGGCTTGTCTCATGTTTCTCTGCATAAATTCTCAGGTCTTCCATCACCTGCATATCTAATTACCACTATTATATTTTGTCTCTTCGCAATACCAAGAGTCATTTCTGTTTCTCACAGAACTCTGATAAAATGCTGGGCTAATTTGTGATCAAAAGACATTTTCATAGACTTAGACTTTTACATCCTAAGTTATTTAATAAATTGAAAGAGTGTTTTGCCATCACAAAAAGGATATGGTAAATAACAGTATCATACTATTTTTTCTCAGGCTAATGAGATAATAAAAGTGGAATTTAATAAATTAATCAAATATGTATGTCATACCCAAATGAAGTCATAGCATACTGTATGAAGAAAACTAACAATAGTTTGAATTGATAAAAGTAGTGGGTAAATTGAGTCACTCTATGGCATAATTGTCAGTGGAGGCATAAAAAAATCATAGATTTTTTGCACTTTTGCACATTTTGAACAGATATATTGTTCAAAGCTTGCTTTAGTCATGCAAGATCTCCATTGTTTGTTAGGAGGAAAGCTAATGGTAAATAATCATTGATGGAAAACACTAGACAGAAAGATAACTGATGACTAATTATTAGGTTAATAATGTAACTTTACTGTCATTCAGTTACTCATAATGGTATTTTTTAAAAACAAATTCAATACTGAATATTTCTCCATATATAAAATGGGGAGAAACTGGAGTGGGAGTTAGAAACATATACATGGATTGATCCTACTCAATATTCCTGGAAAGACTCACTGCATTTTACTTTTTTTTTTTTAAGATTCACTGTATTTTAAAATAGAAATATGCCTATCAAAAAAACCAACATTCCCAAGATACATTTGAAGACTTGCATGCCTAATAATATGTAAGCAGAAATCATTGGGTGGGACTTCCAGTAAATCTCTTACAGGGGGCTTACTCATGAAGCAGGTTCTTTTGCTTTCCCCCCTCCTTCCCATTTATTCCTGGATTGTAGAGGTATTAGCTGGTTTGTAGATATGATGGCTAGCTTTGACGCCACAATTTTTCAACCATGAGGCAATCTTAAGAGGAAAGTTACTTCCTAAGAATGGTAGTGTGAATGGAAAGCTGAAGTCTAGAACACTGATTATACCATAAAGCCATAATAGTAGACCTGGACAACCAAAGTCCAGACTTAATTATGTAAGAGAAAGCAAACCTCTATCTTCTTTAAACTAATGATACATTGCTCTTTGTTCATATCAGACAAATACAATTACTAATCCATATTAGCCCCCTTTATCTCAAAATATTCACAAAAATGAAACTAGTTTAAAACTTGTCTCAGAAAGATAGAGAATTAAATAAATGAAAAAATATAGTATTTTTCTTAATGTAAGTGAATTAACTGCAAAATTTGCCATTAGTCCTCCAGATAATTTATATATGAAATAAACTCCCAATAAAAATAGAAAATATGTTAGCTTGAAAAATTAATCTGAAAAGGTAGTAAAATGAGATAGCTGAATGAAATTTAAGGAAATATAATAAGAGGGTCTATCCTACTTTAACCTAACTGACATGGCATAGGAATCAATAATAATTCAAACTGGGTGATACTGACAAACATATCATTAGAAAGCACAGTCCTAGAATAGACTCAAAGATATATGACTTTGATCATAAAGCGTCTTATCCAATAAGAAATAAGAGTGAATATAAGAATTTTGTAGTCTCTTTCTATGACCTTAGATTTTCTCCTAACTGTTGTACTCAGTCTGTTTCCTTAAGACAGACTACTTGGATATCAACATAATAAACATAATGACTATGAATGAGATGATCAGAGAAGGGAATAGAGATGGCTTGGTTCAGTGGTCTTGTCAACAATTGTTCTGCTCCTTCCAAACAAAATGCCAGTAATCTAGTCTTGCTGCACACATATTTTTGAATCAGAGTATTGACATAGACATTGAAACCAAATCACAGTACCAGAGAATAAAATCTGTACCTGTTGACCTCCACTTATGTATATGGAACATTATCTCTTTTGAACAAACACTCATAGGAAAATGCATCTTCACTCAGAACTGGGGCAGGGAGAGCTGCTTTTATTGGAGGCTCTTTGTAATATCACTCTCCAAGGAGACATAACATGATACAGCCAACTAACTTTGGTACTAAACAACCATGATACAAATCTATTATAAAATCTACAACTTTAAGGTTAATCTATCACCTGTAGGTTAAGAATGCACTGCATGCAGTTAGAAAAGCTCAATGCTCAGGGTCATCTCTTGCATGAGAGTAGGCACCCATGTATTCTTAACAAAAGAGAATGCATCAGTATTGACTTAAGGCAGGGTGCTACACTTTGTGAGTGAAAAAATTCAGTTACAATATTTCTAAAGACCTTATATCAGGGAAAATATTCAGAATCACAATCTCACTGTAAAAAAGGGTAAGAAAAGTGAATGGAATTAAACACAGAGGTAAATACTGATGATATTATTTGTATAAATTCAAATGATTCATAAAGTGATACAAAAGCTCTGCTAATTATTTGTCCTGCATAAAGTAACAATAATAATAAAAGATAATTTATTTTGTACAACTTTCAGAAATTACTATTGATTTTTTAAGGTAGATTATTTGGAATTTATAGTACCAATACCACCTACAATAAAAGTCTTGCCTTTATCTCTAGAGAATTTTTTTAAAAGTGGGAAATGCCTGTTGTAAGTATGTAAACGAATATCTGAGTATCCGAGTTTTAACACTTATGGATGGATGTTAAACACTTATGGATGACATTAGAAAACTCCATTGGTCTGGAACTCTGATTATTCTACTATTTTGTCACTATAAGGTTATAGCTATTGGTGGCGATTTTTGGAAACTTTCCTTTTGAAGTTTTAGCGGTTATAAACTGAGGAAAATTAATTAGGCTACCATGAAATGCAGAAGAGAGAAAGGACACCATTCAAATACTTGCATACAGACTGCACTAATTTACTAGAGTTGCCTTAAGAAAGTATCAAAACCTGGGTGGCTTAAAACAATATAAATTGTCTCACAGTCTTGGAAGCTAAAAATGAGAAATCAAGGTGTCATCAGAGCTGTACTCTCTAATGGCTCCAGGGGAGAATCTTTTCTTAACTCTTCTAGTTTCTGATGTTTGCTAGAAACCCTTGGCATGTGTTGGCTTACAGATGCATAACTTCAGTTACATGGCTGTCTTCCTCCTGTGTCTTCACATGTTTCCCCTTCGTGCATGTCTGTCTGCATTTAAACTCCCTTTGTATAAAGACAGCAGTCACATTGGATTAAGGCCTCATTTTAATCAGATTATCTCTGTTAAAATCCTATTTCCAAATGAGATAACATCCTGAGGTGCTGGGAGTTAGGACTTCAATATATATTTTTTGGAAGGACACAACTCAACACATCAAATAGTTGGGACACAAACAGCATATTTCTTTTTATTTGAAAAGGAAAGATAATATAAGGAAGATAAATACCCAAATGGGTTTTCATCATCAAGATCCTGCATTTTATGTGAATGTGCCAAATGGAAATGTTTCATTCTTTCAGTGAATTAATAGACATGTCTTCAGTGTCAGTGGATAGAGGGTTTACCTCACCTCTGTGACATTATTCTGAAATTATCAGTTCAAATCTCATAAAATGGGTCAAAAGCAACAAAGTGAATTTAACAGTATTAAGTGAAAGTTATGCGTTCATAAAACAAAAATTAACTACAGAAAGGTACAAACTGAGTGACATGACTCAGCTGTAGTTTATTTGAAAGAAACAGAAAATTTTAGCAATAACAAGTTAAAGGTAAAACAACAGAGTCTGGTAAATATAATGTGTTTAACAAATTAGTATTAAACTAATTAATTAACTTTGGGGTACGATGCTGGTCTTAAGTCTTAAGATCTATATATTATATTAAAAAATAAATATCACCTCTATGTCAAGGTCTCTGCTAGATATTACGGAGTATGCAAAGTGAAGAAAGACTTATATTCCTAAAAGAGATAATAATCAATGTGTAGTGGGGTGCAGGGATGCTAAGTGGGTTGTCAAGTACACTGATAGTAAGAATACAAAGTAGAGACTTCCAGGGAAGATGGTAGAATAAGAGAATCCTAAGCTCACTTTGTCTCATGGATATAATCAGATAACACCCGTATCAGTATAAATAACCCAGAAAATATAGACCGCTATATATAGAAGATGTTATATACAAACCTAATGGTAACCACAAATCAAACACCAGTAAAAGATGTGCAAGATAAATAAAGAGAAAGGAATCCAAGTGTATCACTAAAGACCACCAACAAATCATGAGAAAAGGGAGCAAGAGAATAATAAAGGAACAGAGAAGAACTATGCAACCATAAAACAAGTAAAAAAAAAAAATGGTAAGTACATACTTATCAGTAATTACTTTGTAAATAGACTAAATGCTCTAATCAAAAGACATAGGATGATGGAATGGATAAAAACGGAAGACCCATCTAATGCTGCCTATAAGAAACTCGTTTCAGACCTAAAGACGCTTGCAGATTGAAAGTGAAGGGATGGAAAAGCATTTATCAGGCAAATGGAAGTGAAAAGAATCTGAGGTAGCTGTACTTCTATTGAACAAAATAGACTTTAAAACAAAGACTGTAAAAAAGGGACAAAGGACACGATATAATCATAAAGAGAACAATAAAACAAGAAGTTATAATAATTGTAAATATTTACCCAACATAGGAGCACCCAAATACATAAAGCAGCTAATAACAAACATAAAGGATATAATCAATATTGTAATACAATAACAGTAAGGGACTTGAACACCCCACTTACATCAATGGATAGATCATAAGAACAGAAAATCAATAAAGAAACGGTGGCTTTGAATGACACATTGGACCAGATGAATCTAACAGATATATTCAGAAAATTCCATCTTAAAACAGCAGAATATATATTCTTTTCAAGGGCACATGGAATATTCTCCAAAATAGATCAAATATTAGGCCAAAAAATAAGTCTCAACAACATTGTCTTCAATTGACTTCAAAGAGATTGAAGTCATGTCATTCATCATTTTCAACCACAGGACTATGATACTAGAAATCAACAACAAAAAGTCTGAAAAGGACACAAATACATGGAGGTTAAATAACACGCTACTAAACAATGAATGGGTCAGCCAAGAGAGTCAAAGAGGCAATCAAAAAATACATGGAGACAAATGAAAGTGAAAACACACAGTCTAAGATTTGGGATGCAGCAAAAGCTGTTCTAAGAAGGAAGTTTATAGCAATACAGATGTACCTTAAGAAGCAAGAAAAATATCAAACTACCTAACCTTACACCTAAAGGAGCTTGAAAAAGAAGAACGAATGAAACTCAAATCCAGTAGAAGGAAGGAAATAATAAAGATTAGAGCAGAAATAAATGAAATAGAAACTAAAAACAAACAATAGAACATATCAATGAAACCAGGAGCTGTTTCTTTGAAAAGAGCAACAAAATCTATAAACTTCTAGTCAGTCTCATCAAAAAAGAGAGGGGGAGAGAGTGAAAGAGAGAAAGGACTTAAATAAACAAAATCAGAAATGAAAGAGGAGAAATAACAACTGACACTAGAGAAATACAAAGGATTGTAAGAGAATATTATGAAAAACTCTATGCCAACAAACTGGACAACCTAGAAGAATTGGATCAATTTATAGAAATATATAACCTCTCAAAAGTGAATCAGGAAGAAATAGAAAATTTGAACAGACCAATTACCAACAATGAAATTGAATCAGTAGTCAAAAAATTCCCAAAAAACAAAAGTCCAGGATCAGATAGCTTCACAGTGAATTCTACCAAAAAGTTAAAGAAGAGTTAATACCTATTCTTCTCTAACTGTTTAAAAAAAATAGAAGAAGGAAAGCTTCTGAATTCATTCTATGAGGCTAGCATTACCCTGATGTCAAAATCAGGTAAAGCACCACACAAAAAGAGAAATACAGGCCAATATCTCTGATGAACACAGACACAAAAAATCCTCAACAAAATATTGGGAAATTGAATCCAACAATACACTGTAAAACATCATTCACTACAATCAAGTGGGATTTCTTTCTGGGATGGAAGGGTGGTTCAATATTCACAAATCAGTCAACATATCACATCAAAAAGGGAAATGATAAAAACCATTTAATCATTTCCATAGGTACACAAAAAGCATTTGACAAAGTACAACATCCATTCATGATAAAAGCCCTCATCAAAGTAGGTTTAGTGGGAACATACTTCAATATAATAAAGGCCATATATGAAAAACCCACAGCTAAGAACATACTCAATGGTGAAAAACTGAGAGCTTTTCCCTAAAATCAGGAACAAGACAAGGATGTCCACTCTCACCAGTTTTATTCAGCATAGTACTGGATGTCCTGGCCACAGCAATCAGACAAGAAAAAGAATAAAAAGCATCTAAATTGGTAAGGAAGAAGGAAAATTTTCACTATTTGCAAATAACATGATGTTATATATAGAAAACCCAAGAGACGCTGCCAAAAAACTACTAGAACTGATAAATGAATTCAGTAAGGTCACAGGATACAAAATCAGTATACAGAAATCTGATGCTTTTCTATACACAAATAATGAAGCAGAAAGAGAAATTAAGAAAACAATCCCATTTACAACAGCTCCAAAATAATGAAATACACAGGAATAAACTTAGCCAAGGGATGAAAGACCTGTACTCTGAAAACTATTAAACACTCATGAAAGAAACTGAAGACAACACAAACAAGGGGAAAGATATCCCATGCTCATGGATTGAGAGAGCAAATCTTGTTAAAATGTCCATACTACCTAAAGCAATCTACAGATGTAATACAATTCCTATCAAAATACCAACATCATTTTTCTCTGACCTGCAGCATTAATCTTCAGAAATATATGGAACCACAAAAGACCCTGAATAGCCAAAGCAATTTTAAAAAGAACAAAACTGGAGGTTTCACAATCCCAGATCTCAATGTATACTACAAAGCCATAGTAATCAAAACTGTATGGTCCTGGCCCAAAAAAATAGACACAAAGATCAATAGGGCAGAATAGAGAGCCGAGCAATAAGCCCATGATTATATGGTCAAGTAATCTTCAACAAAAGAGGCAATCCCTTTAACAAGTATTGGGAAAACTGAATAGCTACATGGAAAAGAATGAAACTGGACAGTTCTCTCCCACCACACACATAAATAAATTCAAAGTGGATTAAAGACCTAAATATGAGACCTGAAATGATAAAAACCCTAGAACAGAGCACAGGCAGTAATTTCTCTGACATTGGCCGCAGCAACATTTTTCTAGATACGTCTCCTGAGGCAAAGGAAACGAAAGCAAAAATAAGCTATTTGCACTAACATTGAAATGAAAACTTCTACACAGCAAAGGAAACAATCAACAAAATGAAAAAAACAACCTACAGAATGGGAGAAGATACTTGCAAATGACATATGCAATAAAGCGTCAGTATCCAAAATATATAAAAAATGACACAACCCCCAAATGAATAATCCAATTAAAAATGAGCAGAAGACATGAACAGACATTTCTTCAAAGACCTCCAGATGGCCAACAGACACATGAAAAGACGCTCCGCATCACTCATCATCAGGGAAATGCAAATCAAAACTACAATGAGATATCACCTCACACCTGTCAGACTGGCGAAAATCAAAAATACAAGAAATAAGTGTTGGTGAGGACGTGGAGAAAAAGGAAGCTTCTTGCACTGTTGGTGGGAATGCAAATTGGTGCAGCCACTATGGAAAATAGTATGGAGGTTCTTCAACAAAATTAAAAATAGAACTACCTTATGATAGTCCCTATTCTGTTTCTGAATATATGCCCAAAGAATATGAAAACACTAATTTGAAAGTATATATGCACCTATATGTTTATTGCAGCATTATTTACCATAGTCAGATTATGTAAGCAACCCAAGCGTCCATCCATAGATGGACTCCTAACTATATATATATATATATATATATATATATATATACATAGATATATATCACTTTATATATTTATAAATCACTAATCAATATATATTTATATATCACTTCTTTATATATATATAAAAACATATAATGGAATATTACTTAGCCATAAAAAGGAATGAAATTTTGCCATTTACAACAACTGGATGGATCTAGAGGGTATAATGCTAAATGAAATAAGTCAGAGGAAAAATACCATGTTGTTTCAATCATATGTGTTATTTAAGAAACAAACAACAAAACAACAAAAAACAAAAAAGAGACAAACCAGAAAACAGACTCTTAACTATAGAGAACAAACTGATGGTCACCAGAGGGGAGGTGGGTTGGGGAATGAATAAAATAGATGAAGGGGATTAAGAGTACACTTACCCGGGCACCCGGGTGGCTCAGTTGGTTAAGCGACTGCCTTGGGCTCCGTCATGATAGTGGAGTCCCAGGATTGAGCCCGGCATCAGGCTCCCAGCTCAGTGGGGAGTCTGCTTCTCCCTCTGACCTTCCCTCCTCTCATGCTCTCTCTCTCTTTCATTCTCTCTTTCTCAAATAAATAAATAAAATCTTTAAAAAAAAGAGTGCACTTACCATGATGAGCACAGAGTAATGTATAAAATTGTTGAATCACTATATTATACACCTGAATCTAATACAGCACTATATGCTAACTATACTGGAATTAAAATTTTAAAAAAATTATGCAAACAGAAAAAATACAAAGTAGAATTTGGATACATGTTATAAGAAAAAACAAAATGTCATGTGAATCCAAAAGAGTACAAGAACAAGTCAACTTGGAGGACATCAGGAAATATGATATACAAGAAGCCTCTGCTTAGAACTCACTTCCTAAAAGGCTTCTTTTATCCCAAAATAAATTATCTCATCTTCTAATCCTGTTTCACCAATACTATACATCCCTCAAATTGCCTTTGTAAACAAATAGTCATTCAACATATTATTTGAGTGTTTCCTATCTGCTAGGTGCTATGTGATCAAACAGAAATTAATATGACAGAAGCCTATTTTAATGGGGAAGAACAATATTAAACAAATACATATAATTGTACATTATTATTGGGAAAGGAGCAGGAAGATTTCTTCTGTTCTGGGATAACAACAGGCCTCACTCAGTAGTGGGATGATGATGGTGATCAAGTGGTAGTATCATTCCAGAGAGTCTTAGTGAAAAATTGCTTAGGATGGTGTTACTGGGGATAAGTAACCTGGAAGGATGAGTAAAAGGATCTGCAGTCAGTAGAGGAAGGAAGCCAACCTAAAGGGATGTCATAGTGTGTAAGGCAAAGGAATAAACACCCCAACTCTCTGCCTTCTCTGATCTCCTGATGCTCACTTCTCTGATCTCCTGATGCCCGCTGTTGGCCAAACTCAAATGGAGGTTGGAAAGCCAAGGAACCCATGGAGACAGTTCATGTATATTCACCTATAGGGCACAGAGGAAGGTGAACAACAAAGAATGTATTTGGAGGTACCATAAGATCACCACTTACAGAGAGAAAAATAATGATTTACAGTATGGAAATCAATATATTAAGAAATATGGGAATTGGATAAAGAGAGGAACAACTGATGTTGAGGGGCTTAAGTGCCTGGAATACAGTAGGTACTCAATGTCACTTGTTATTGTTGTTATTATTATTATTGTTATTATCATTATTACCATTATCATCATCATCATCATCATCAGTAGTAGTAGTATTTTAAAACATTATCATCATTGCTGGAAATGAGACTTTTAAGCACTCAAAGAGCCATCCAGGTGGATTTTGTTTGGGGCCATCTTAGAAATTTATATAAATATAAAGACTGATCTTCATGCTAAAAGTTTCCAATGAATAAAGAGAAGTAACCAAAAAAAAAAAAAAAGTAGATGACCAGAATGAGGATAAGTTAAATGTAGAGCTAAACGGATTTGCTTTAAAGAACCAAAGATTTGCATAAACTGAGCCTTGAGAACCTGGTTAGAGTTTGGTTGTTAGAGAAGAACAGACAGAGAAATATATAAATTAAGAGGAACAAATGATCAAAACTTCAGTAGTGTGTAAATTGTGGAAATGTGGAGTAATTCATTATGGATGAATCATAGAATATGATTAAGAAACACTGGAATAGGGGAACTTTAATGTAGTTTCCTGCCATATTTTGCAGGGTTTTTAATATCAGGGCAAGGGTTATTGGCAATGAAATAGTGGAGAGCCAGACAAGGATTTTAAGAAAGGGAATAATACGATTGGAGTAAAATAAGTTATCTTAGATATAATTTGTACTGCATAAGATTAGTCAATAATTGTACAGGAAGGGATGCAAAGAATGAACCTTGAGTAACTAGTCAAAAGCAGATAGACATTATGGGAAGAATATTCCATGCTGAGAAAATAGCATGTGCAAAGGCACAGAATTGGTAACTATGATGTCGAATAAGGGTAGATTTTTTCAATACTGGTACTATTGATATTTTGGTTCAGATAATTCTTGTTATTGGGGGATGTGGTTTTCATTTTAGTATTTTTTTTGAAGCATAGTTGATGTTATATTAGTTCCCAGTGAATGTAGTGAGTTGATATTCTATATATTAGG
Source organism: Eumetopias jubatus (assembly GCF_037043125.1). Taxonomy (NCBI): domain Eukaryota; kingdom Metazoa; phylum Chordata; class Mammalia; order Carnivora; family Otariidae; genus Eumetopias; species Eumetopias jubatus. Next base: position 166,837,514 of record NW_028274808.1, read on the forward strand.
CAATACTTATCTTGGTAAATGTAGTTACCACCTGTCTCCATACAATGTTATTACAATATTATTGACTGTGTTCCCTATGCTGCACTTTTCATGCCTGTGACTTATTTATTTTATAACTGGAAGTTTGTACCTACTAATCGCCTTCACCTATTTCACCCATACCCCACAACCCTTCCCTCTGGTAACCACCAGTTTGTTCTCTGTATTTATGACTCTGTTTCTGTTTTTGTTTGTTTGTTTTATTTTGTTTTTTAGATTCTACATATACATGAAATCATTTCTGCCTCTATCCAATAGATGCCAGTAGCTTCTTACCGCAAGTTGTGACAACAAAAAATGGTTCTGACAATACCTGTCTCTAGGAGGTGGGAAGGGAGCAAAATAACCCACGGTTGAGAACCACTGAGGTAGGGAAAATGCATATCATCTATTAGAACCAAAAACTAAAGTATAGCAATGTGTTGACTACAAACGGAGCTAGAGAGATAGAGATAAATAAAAGCTCTTAGACTGTTATGCTAAGATTTTTACTTTATTCTTGTTATTCAAAGAAAGATAAGAGGCAAAAAAGTGAAAAAGGAAGATTTGTAGTTTAGAAGGATCATACTGGAAGTAATGGGAAGGAGCAAGTCTATAGTTGGGGAGGCTGTTTGGAGGAAATTCCAAAAACCTTATTTTTATAGCATCACTGAGGATTTAAAGGAGACAGCAGGAGATATAAAAAAAAAAGTCTGAAGAGATTAGAATAATGAAATATGGAATGGTGGAGCAATAGCATGAGGAGAAAAGATAATTTAAGAGTAATTAAAGAGTAATTCCTAGGGTTCTAGCTTGAGTAACTGTATGGATAAAAGTACCATGTATATAAATAGGTAACATTTTTAAGGAGAAGCATGTCCTGCTGGAGAGATAAGGGAAAATATGATAAATTCATTTTTGGATAGGTTGAATTTGAAGTGCCTGAGGAAAAATCAAGTACAGATGACCAATAGGTGGATGTATCTATATGTTTGTGTCAAATTTGTACATTTAGAAATCATCAAGGGGCGGCTGGGTGGCTCAGTTGGTTAAACGTCTGCCTTCGGATCAGGTCATGATCTCAGGGTCCCTGCTCAACAGAGAGTCTGCTTCTCCCTCTCCCTCTCCCTTTGCCCCTCCCCACCATTTGTGCTCTCTCTCTCTCTCTTTCAAATAAATAAATAAAATCTTTTTTAAAAAAGGAAATCATCACTATAGAGAGTTTTTGTAATGAGTAGAGGAGGCCAAGGAACAAAACATAGAGAAATAATGCTTAAGGAAAAATAGAGGAAGAAAATCTGGCAAAAGTATTTGGGAATGTACTCCAAAAGACTAATGGATGGAAAGTCAAGGAAAGAGAAAATTTTAAGAATGTTGTTATGGATAATATTTTCAAGTAATCAGTGAGACCAGTATCACAAAAGTAGGATTTAGTAGCAAAAGCCACTGATCTTTACTACACAGTAATTTTATGGAGGGTAGCAAGCAAAGAGATGTGGAGGAAAGATTAGAGAAAAGGAATGTGGTATATTATTTACGCATGTATATACGTGAAAGCCAAAATGAAGAATTAGTCAAATGCAAAGAAATGGAAAACTAAAAAAACACATGAACATTGATACACTACATTAATGGAATGAAGAATAAAAATCATGATTATTGCATTATGTGCAGAAAAAGAATTTGACAAAATTCAACATCCTTTTATGATAAAATTCTCAACAAATTAGGCATAGGTATAATGTACCTCAACATAATTAAGACTACATATGACAAACCCACAAGTAACATCATATTCCATGGTAAAAAGCTGAAGGCTTTTCTCCTAAGATCAGGAATAATACAAGATGCTCACTCTAGCCATTTCTATTCAACATAGTACTGGAAGTCCTAGCCAGAGCAATTAGGCAAGAAAAAAATAAAAGGCATCCAAATCAAAAAAGAAGAAGTAAAATTGTATTTGCTTTCAGATGACATGTTATTATATTTAGAAAACCCTAGGATTCCACCAAAAAACTGTTTGTACTAATAAATGAATTAATAAAGATGCAGAACATAAAGTCAATATACAAAGTCATCTGTGTTTCTTTACACTAACAGCAAATTATTGGAAAGAGAAAATAAGAAAACTATCCCACTTACAGTAAGATCAAAAACAATAAAATAATTAAGAATAAATTTAACCAAGAAGGTGAAAAATCTGCACACTAAAAAGTATAATACACTGATGAAAGAAATGAAAGAAGATACAAATAACTGGAAAGATATATCATGTTCGTGGATTAGAAGAATTAATAGTGTTCAAATGTCCATACTATCCAAAGTGATCTACAGATTCAATGCAATCCCTATGAAAATTCCAATGGCATTTTTTTTTTACAAAAATAGAAGAAAGAACCAAAATTGTACAGAATCACAAAAGATCCCAAATAGCCAAAACAATCTTGAGAAAGAAGAAAGCTGAAAACATCACTTTCTGATTTAACCTATATTATAAATCTGTAGTCATCAAAACAGTATGGTACTGGCATGAAAACAGAAACAAATCAATAGAATAGAATCGAAAGTCCAGAAATAAACTCATGCATATACAGTCAACTAATTCTTGACAAGGGTACCAAAAGTACACAATGAGGAAAGGATAGTCTCTTCAATAAGTGGTGATGGGAAAACTGGATATCCATACACAAAAGAATGAAACTAAACCCTTATCTTACATCACTCACAAAAATTACCAAGGACACAGTCTTAGATAATGTCCACCTGCAGGGAAAGGGGGAATAAAAGAATTAGGAAAGAAGAGTTTATGGATCAAGACGAGAGAGGAACCAACGTAATCCAACATTACAAAAGAAGAGCACAGGGAGGTATTTCTCAGAGGTAGAGTTAACAAACCCAACAAATACCAACAAATACCATGGAAGTTATTTAGGTTGTTCACAAGTATTTGGTTTTCTCCTGGTCATATGGTAAGATTGCACTTACTGCACATCCCCCACCCATCCCCACATATTCAGGGATGGCCGAGGGACTTACTTTGGCCAATAAAATGTGAACAGAAGTAACTTAAGATCACTTCTAGGTGGAAGCTTTAAATGCCAGAGCATGCCACAGCCACTGACAGTATTCCAGAATGTTCCGCTCTTTTAGGTTCCAGGAATGAGAATAACATTGATCAGATCTTATAACTGATCTTCACTGGACATGAAGTGTGACAATCATGTCTCTGTTTGCTTTTAAGCTAATGATATTTTGTGTTGTTTGTTATGCAACATAAGCTAGCCTATCCTAATTGTAATTAAAAAAAAAAAAAGCAAGCAAGAGGTCAGGGAGGATGGGAACTAAAAATATATTTAAAATTAAAAAAAATTAGAAGTTTTGGAATTTGAAATCAATTTTTTAATGGCTTCTTATTATTTATCAAATTAAAGCAAACATCCCTATCAATATGACCTGATATTTCTTACCTTTCTTTGGTATTTATATTCTTCATTGCATTATTTTACTTTTTTAAGGTTGTCTAGGGCCAGATCAGGTTATAAAATACCTTAAGTTATTGCTGAAATGTTTTATCTCTTTATCTCCTTCACATATTGTAGTTGCTGCAGGTTATTATGGCTGCCGTGAAGTATGTGGCGACACAAGAAGGAAGTTTTTCAATTTGTAAACTACCCTACAAATGGAATGGGATTACAAGAGCATGAAGAGCTCAATGATAAATATGTCCAAGCTGAGGTTTGATGACCTTTTATGAGGAGAATTATTACCACTTATTGAATGCCTAATATCTACTGGGTAATATATTGGATGCTTTGTGGATGCCGTTTTTTTGATGTGCACTGCAATTAATGAGTAGATCTAATTAATTCCACTGCCATTAAAGGTATATAAATTGTCCAATCTCTAGTAAGGGGCTGAGCCTGGATTCAACTCCAGTATGGATGGCACCAAAACATGTGTTCTCATTTCAGAGAGACGAAGTTTGGGCTAAATGTCCATTTTATGTTTATATATTTTTTATTATTATGTTATGTTAATCACCATACATTACATCATTAGTTTTTGATGTAGTGTTCCATGATTCATTGTTTGTGTATAACACCCAGTGTTCCATGCAGAACGTGCCCTCTTTAAATACCCATCACCAGGCTAACTCATCCCCCCACCCCTCTATTTTAGCCATTAACATCAATATGACTGATGTTATTCTTTTGACCATTTTCATGTTACTCTAGAAGACCATTCTTGTTTTTATCGTTAGGCATCCTATATAGCATCTAGAATAAAATACCAAGACCCCAAATTTCCTACAAAAATAAGATTAATTCTGTGTCATTTGTATTTTTTAGCCCTTTCTTTAGGGGAAAAATTGTTTTTATAACTGTACAAGGTACAATAATAATTTTCTTTTATAACCTGAGTGGAAAAAAGGTACTGGAAATTCTACTGCTCCCTGTGAATTTGAACGACTTGAAATTTCATCACCATTGTCTCTAGAATGAGATTAACTACTTGCAGATAATAATGAAGGCACTGTTGAAATCATTTAAGTGATTGAATGAAGTATTTGAGAGAAGAAGTCATTGTGAGACATATAATTTCCTTTTTCTCTGGATTTCATTCCTTAAATAAATGGAGAAAAAAAAAGTATACTACCTCAAAATGTCCCATATGAAATCTAGTACTCTTGCAAAGACAAAGACATTTACCCTGCGGCAACATTTTCTTTACAAAGCATCCTTCTTGTCATGTTATTTTTGTTGGAAAATGATTTATTAGAAAGCCTTTATAGTATGGAGCTTGAATAAATCATGTTGGCTGGATATTAAGGAGCTGTAATAATCAAATATAGAGGTAAATTCATTAACTTCTAAAAGTTCATGTGAATCATCACCACTTCGGCATAATCCAGTGGTTTTCAAAGTGTGGTCCCTGTACTAGCAATATCAGGAACGGGGAATTTATTAGAAATGCAAGTTCTAGAGCCCCTAACCCAAACCCGCTGAATCAGAAACTCTTGGGGATAAAGCCCAGCAATCTGTGTTTTAACAAGCCCTCCAGCAGATGCTGGTATTATTAAAGTTTGAGGAACACTGGCCTAATCCATGGTTAATGACTTGGACAAATGTACATCTTATCCCCAGTCTTCATCTTTAACAGGGATTCTTAATCTGGCTGAACATTAGAATAATCTGCCTGTCCTTCTTAAAATATTGATGGCCAGACTCACCCCAGACAAACTGAATCAGCATCTCTGAGGTAGATCTGATAAACCAGCTGGACATGAGAACTACTAATGTACGGCAGCATAGTTTGTTCTGGGAAGAATTTTGAATATAGTGTCAGCAAATATGAATGAGAGTCCTGATCCAAATTTTTATTCACGATATAACTTTTGGCAAATCATAAAAATTGCACATTTTTCCATCACAAAATTCTGCAAGTGGCCAATGAGTTGAATTATGTGATAATGCATTGTAAATTCTCAAATCTTGCTATTTGTAAATGGCCCAAGACAGGCAGCAACTGATCTTGGTTAGAGCTAAAGAACATCCAGCCTCACTAGAGATGATGAAACAGAATCTACACTTTCAAGTGATCTGTCATTCATACACACATTCATGTTTGAGAAGTACTGTTCTAAAGCATGAGGCCAAGATAAGTGATCTTCATAACATATAAAAGAGAAAATGCAATATTTCTCATCACTCAAATTATGCTTGGCTTTAAATGAGTGTGGGGTAAAAAGGGGAAGAAATTTAGAATAAGCATTTCAGCTTCGCATTTTCACTGAGTTTCCTCTTTGAAACTGAAAGTGAAAAGACTCTAAGTCTGTACAGCAAACATATGAATGAGTACAGGTCCCCTCAAGGTTTGCTGGGCTCCTAAGAATTTAAAAGCAACTCAAGTTTGAAGAACATTTCTCTTCATGGCTAGTGTCCAAGGGCTGAAAAAGAGTTGAATGATACAAGGATGAGTTGATGAACAACCAGAAATAGCTAAAGTCTGTTGAAAAATACTTGTCAATAAACACACATACTGATTAGTAGTAGTATGAACGGTCATAAACAGACGTGCAAGTTAAAGTCAACACATTATAGGTAAATGTCATTGGAATAACATACCAAAAAAAAGGGGGGGGGGGCAACCAGAAAATAGTGCCTCATATGGATGGTTTAACATATGAGTCTGATTCCTTTCAGCAGGTAGTCCTTGCTGCTTATGTAAGTGTAATTATTAAGGCCTAAGACATGATTTTCCTTGTAATAAAGTTCCTGTGTTCCTCTGCTCTTTGGAGAAAGTAATAAACTGCTAGGTGAACAGAAAGTCCAACAAATACTCCCATACACTTCAGCTCATCAGTTGTGTAAATTTTATCGACTTACCGGGATCGTGTTATTTTGGATTTATTGTCCGTAAGGATAAAAAAACTGTAATGAAGGTGGATAAATGGATCCCATTGGCCCATAAATAACTGTTAACCAAAAGAGCTGTGGCAGAGTAACTTTGTTTTCCACCATCTGGTGCATCAGAGAATGTTATCAAAGCAGCAGTAGGTGGTGGTGGGAAAACATCCGTTTCATTTTCATCCTTGAGAAAACAGTAGCATTTGGAAAACACACGCATCCTCTTTCCTGGGCCAACTACCCAAATACCATCCAATATAAAAGGATTTTTTTTTAAGATTTTATTTATTTATTTGACAGAGAGACACAGTGAGAGAGGAAACACAAGCAGGGGGAGCGGGAGAGGGAGAAGCAGGCTTCCCGCGGAGCAAGGAGCCCAATGCGGGACTCGATCCCAGGACCCTGGGATCATGACCTGAGCGGAAGGCAGGCGCTTAATGACTGAGCCACCCAGGCGCCCCAAAGCGTTTATTTTTTAAATATTTTTCCACTTTAGTGAGTTCCATCATGTTATAGGTGGGGAAAGTGCTAGACTGATAAACCTGACATCAAAAATGTCCTATTTTCCTGCATAGCAGAAAGAGCACCATCATGAATAATGCAGAACTCTGAAACTAGGGAAACTGGTGGAAAGTTCCGCAGTGAAACATGAATAGGGGCCATCACATTCTCAGAGGATCCAGAGAGGTCCCACTTCAAGACTTAAATCACATTAACCTCCCTATTAGTTAAAGTATCTTACATGAAGTCCTAAAAATTAGTCCACTAATTGATCCATTCTTCTCTTTTTATAATCCACTTATTTCAAACATTTAAATGTAGCATTCCTAAGCCTTAGGCATTCTGAAATCTCATCTTGTTTATGTAATTCTTTTTCTTGCTGAATAAATCTGTTCTTTATAAACATTGTTTCTTGTGTTTTCATGGGCGTACAAAAAAAATTGAAATTGAATTTTTTAACTAGTTCTATTGTATGCCCACTGACACCCCATTCTAGTGAATGTAGAAAACTTAACTATGTCATTTTTCGGCAAAAGCCTGACTAGAGGATCAAATGGAGGAAAAAACCATCATCCTGGTTCATATCTCAAATTAATATGTTGCTCCCTGCTCACTTACATTTAGAAAATATCCACATCCAATTCTTTCAAATATTTTCACATCCCCCTATCAAATGCTTATGGTTACCAGCAGCTTAGTAGAGAGTGAATTGAAGGGAAAATTAGTGAAAAGACAGAGGTTTTAGGATAAAATCTGGTGTTGACCATGTAATGTTGGGTAAAATACTTAACTGTGTTTCAGGTATTTTTAGACTCCATGAAATATATATTCCTTTAAAAAGTTCTGTGATTATATAATTTCTAAATCATCTAAAAGTTATTTTAGGTGCTCATCAATTAACAGAAGAAAAACATACAATTAAAAGCCTTATATGTAGCCATTCCACTAAAAACCTACATTAATTGAGCATTTACCAGAAGTCACTGTTCTGAGCACTTTTGCTTTATAATAATAAAAGCAGTTTATACATCAGAAAATTGAGTCTCAAAGAAGTTAACTACTTTGTCTCTTGTCTCATAGCTAATGAGGGGTGACTGAAAAAATCCAAGTGTGACTGGATTACCTCACATGGATCAGAATAAAGGAGAGAGAATATTCTAAGTACTCAAACGAAGAGCAAGACTGAAATTTAGCTAATATCCTCATAGGAAAATGACCCTTACAGCAAAAGTCATAGCTATTTAAAGAGTTGAGTTCCTAAAAGGGAACTTAATAATCCGTACTAGAAGAACAAAAATTAATTGATCAGGGAAATAAGAAATTAGAGCAAGCATAATAAGTAAATTCAAAAATTAAGAGAGACTATTGGCGGCATGAAGTAAGAAAAACTATTTTAAAGAAGTAGGTGAAAATATCAAATGTGATAAGATATTATTGTTGAAATAAAGAATTCAATAAGTGTAAGAAACACCAAATAGATTCAAAGGACAAATGAGTGAACTGGAATATCCATAAGAAATCAGAAATGAATAAATAGAGGAAAAACAGAATAAAAGTAAAAGGGAGTAGAGATCTGAAATAGAAATGTCATCAACTATCAGTTAGGAATCCAGCTAAAGGAATACAACAGACATGGAAAATTTATTTGGGATTTTCAGAGAGAAAAGACATATGACCTAAAAAGAAATAAAATTTAGCCTGATAATGACTTCTCACAGGGCACCTGGGTGGCTCAGTCGTTAAGCGTCTGCCTTCGGCTCAGATCATGATCCCAGGGTCCTGGGATCGAGCCCCACATTAGGCTCCCTGCTTCTCCCTCTCCCACTCCCCCTGCTTGTGTTCCCTCTCTCGCTGTGTCTCTCTCTGTCAAATAAATAAATAAAATCTTTAAAAAATTAAAAAATGACTTCACAGTAATGGCATGAAAGAAAAAAAAAGACAGAATAATATTCTCTAAATAATAAGAGAAAATAACTGTGATTTTGAAATTTTTTATTTGGCCAGATTATCATTCAAAAACTACATTTGAAAGTAAGGAGATTTTCAACAATAGCAATAAAAACTAAGAGACTTTCTTACCAATAGACCTCACTAATGAGATTTCCAAATAATAGACTTCAGAAAGAAAGCAGATCAGATGCTATAATACATGTAAGCCTTAAAATTAAAATAAAAAAGAAAAGAAAAAGCTTTTTCTATTCATTGATCCACACAAGAACTTTACAATTGCCATACTGACACACCAGGAAAAGATATTTCATGAATATCTACCTTTTATGCAAATTCTGTCTTTTCTTCCTATTCTCATCTACCTGGCAAACTCCTAATAATTATTACAGCCTCAGATCAAAGCTTTTCCCCTATTGGCTGAGTTTCCAAACAATCCTGAGCCCAGTGGAATAAATTTTGTACATACCTCTATTTTAGCCGTTGTTGTACCCACTGTTTATTTAATAAATAATTACTAAGCTATTACTTTGTTCCAAGCACTCTTTTAGACACTAGCAATGTAATTACAGATGTAAGGAGTCTCTGCGCTCATAAAGTTCCCATTAGTAGACAATAACAAGTTGCAATTATTAGTTATAGAATCTTTTCTATTAGTTAAGTCCCTGAGGGCAGGGAAAACCATAATTTATCTCTGAACTTGCATGTTTCAAAGTCAGTTGATACTTAGCCCCCACAATCTGCTATATCCAGATGGCCACACATGGATAAATAGAGCCACTTAATTATGTTTATTAGTAGAATAAATCCTGGTCATTACTGAACAAGTATCATTACCTTTCATCTAAGGATAGTAGCTCATCATTTATTTATTTTAGATGTGGTCATTTCTGAGCTACAGCTCACACTTAGATTAGATGAATAGAAGAATTGTTCACTAGATACTTACTTCCAAGTATCACATTCTATATTTTTTAACATGCAAATGAAAGTATTGCATACTAAGACTTTAAAGCAGAAAGAAAAAGTTTATAATATTCACAATTAGGTTATTATTTAGAATTATTTAGGATTAGTGAGAAATACTGTGTTTTCTGACACCTGTATGACTTGGGGGAAATCACTTAACTAAGCTTTATTGTCTTCATTGTAAAAAGTATTGCTGATAATGTCTGCCCCAAACATTTTTATGGAAATTATAATAGGAAGGAACAGAAGGAAGTCTCTTTAAATCTCAAAAGGACAATGCAAACAAGATAGTCTACTGAAATGTAAGCCCCACAAAGGCAAGATTTTTGTCTGTCTTGTTCATAGCTAAATCCCTTGCTTCTAGAACAGTCCCAGACACAAAGTTGGCACCCAACAAATATTTGTGGAATATCTTAATCAGATATTGGTGATATTAACTGTATATATGACAGAAGTAAGTAAACAATTTAAAAATGCAATATCGTTGTCTATCCAACTGCCCATCTCTAAACTAAACCCTAAAACTTGAGAAATTTGAAGTTTCTTAATTTAAACTCTGAAAGAGATTTGTCAGATTAATCAATGTGCGATTGTATTACTGCATCTATAAAGTCAAAATGAAAATTTCCCTCTATAATATTGAAAAATGGGTTGCAATAGAGATTAATTAAGGAAAAAAAACAAGCAGTGTTTTGAATGTGTGTGTGTGTGTGTGTGTGTGTGTGTGTGTGTGTGTGGTGGATGGGTGTGTATGCATATGTGTGTGGAAAGCTTTGAGGAACATCCCTGCATCTTAATTCAGGAGCTCAAAAGTAAGCTTTCTTAAGTGTCATCTTAATGTGGCCTATTATATTTAATGTGATTATCAGATACTCAAAGCAATACAGTGCTTTATGTCACTAAATTCTTTTGACTCCTTTTGACTCCTTTGTGTCATTAAATTCTTTTGACTCCTGCTCTGTTTCTACAAGTACTACCCACAAAATGGATCAAGTCACCTTATAAGACTCAGCCCTCATACTAGTGATAGAATCATTTCCTTTTCTGCCCTCCTACAGCTACTTTATCATAGGAAACCTGGGGCTGACTGCAGTAATGGGTCAGTTCTTACTATGAGCTTCCAGATACTTGTGCTGCTTTTACAAATCTCCATGATATGATGTATTACACAAGAAATTCATCAATAAAATCCTTGAAAGACCGACTGTGGAGATCTATCTAAATTTGGGGGAAAAGTAATCTTTACAGAAAGGTTCAGCCTGGTTATGATGATAGAGGTGTATTAAGAGTAACAATTATTAGGATTTCAGTGGATGAAGAGGTGTCTGTCTCATAGAAAAACCCTGACTAATGTGGGACATAATATGAATTATTTATCATTCACAAGGTAATAACAGGTTTTGGGGAGGATGTGGAGAAAGGGGAACCCTCTTACACTGTTGGTGGGAATGCAAACTGGTGCAGTCACTCTGGAAAATAGTATGAATGTTCCTCAAAAAGTTAAAAATAGAACTACCCTATGATCCAGAAATTGCACTAGTAGGTGCTTACCTAAAGGATGCAAAAATACTGTTTCGAAGGGATGCATGTACCCCGATGTTTATAGCAACATTATCAACCAGAGCCAAATTATGGAAGGAGCCCAAATGTCCAATGACCGATGAATGGATAAAGAAGAGGTGGTATATATATATATATATCTTTATATATCTTTATATAATGGACTATTACTTAGCCATAAGAAAGAATGAAATCTTACCATTTACAACAATGTGGATGAAGCTAGAGAGTATAATGCTAAGCGAAATAAGTCAGTCAGAGAAAGGCAAATACCATACGATTTCACTCATATGTGGAATTTGAGAAGCAAAACAGATGAACATAGAGGAAGGGAAGGAAAATGAGAGGCAAACCGTAAGAGAGACTCTTCACTATAGAGAACAGGGAAGTGGGTGGCGGGATGGGTTAAATGGGTGACGGGGATTAAGGAGGGCACTTGCTGTGATGAGCACTGGGTTTTGTGTGTAAGTGATGAATCATTAAATTTTACACCTGAAATTAATATTACACTGTATGTGAACTAACTAGAATTTAAATAGAAACTTGAAAGAGGAAAAAGAAAAGGAATAGGATTTAACAGAGTAAAAAGCAAAAAAATATATATATATAATAAAGGGTACATACAGAAAGTCCCTTATTTAATCATTTCTTACAAGTGCAAAGGTTAATTTGTATTTTTTCTTCATAGGTCTTAGCAGACTTTTTTTTATTTGTGTTTTCCCGTTTCTCCCCTACTTCACTGAGTGGTCCAGGAATGATGGACTGTTTTACTTTGCTCAGCTTTGAATCTCACTGCTGAGCACAGTGAGTAGATGGTATTTTCTTATGTTTATTTGTAACCAAAATGAGAAAATAATGAAGATATCCTGATAAGAGGCATTAAACCTCTAATTTTAAGTTCTAAGCAATTGTTTCAAAATCCAAAAATATTCTGAATTGTGTAGCAAATACATACTGTGAAGATAGAGTCGGAATCTTTTCCTAGCTTTGTCACTAAATCACTTTATGATTTTGGCAAGACCTTTAATTTCTTTGTGCTTACTTCTTTGTTTGCAGAATAAAATAAGTAAATACTGCCTGGCTTCATCCATACAGGGAAAGGAAGTAGTAGAATGCAGATGGCAGAAGCTGGGAAAGATCTCTGACCTATCTAGTTTACAGAGTTGTCTTTGTTTTTATTATGTCCTTTTAGCTCCCAGCACTTTAATGAAGCTCCCTTTTCAATGATGTTTCCATTTTCACCAGAACTCATACTGTATCAACCTTGGTTTTTGCTGTATATCCAGATACCTATCACAAGGTGTGGAACAAAACAAACACTCAAAAAATATTTGTTAATGGACTGATGACAAATAATTGCGGAGTTCATTGTTCCCTTATCCATCTTCCTCATTCTGTCTGATATCCCTGTAACATAGCTACCTTACTGCTTCATCCTTCTTGATAGTATCTGTGCTACTACACTGCATTTGCTTTACTCTCTTCTCTTCATCATTTCCTTCTTGGTGGCCTCTTCTTCCTATGTCCTCAAATACAGGTGTTACCCGAGTTTCAGTTCATAGCTTTCATCTCTGTGTTCTCTATAGGCTCTTTTAGGCAACTCATTCCACTGGTTTCCATTGTAAGCATTATCCCATATAACTTCTGGATTTATTTTTCTGGCGCTGTTCCCTCTACCTTCCAATGTCCAAACTCACATCTTCAATGCCTTCAAGTCCGATGGCCAAATGTGAGCTCACCATTTTCCCTTGCTCCCCAAATAGTCTTCTTGTGTCCTCTGTATTCTTAACAACATCATTATTGTTCTCACTACCTTTCCCTAAACCTTCATGGAAAATCCATCATAAAATCTTGCCCAATCAATTCTGTTTAATCATTCTTGTCTACTGCGTTTCCTATCCCCACTGTCACATACTAGGTCAGCCTTAATTTTTGTTGCTTGACCTACTGTGGTAACATCTTCATTGGTATTACATCTTGATGTTCTCTTTCTGGGCCACCCTTACCATGAGGGAAGGGAGAAGGAAATAAGGGTAATATGTATTGCAATTGTAATAGTTGACGGGAATACAAATATGAATGTCTCTATGTTTGAGACGTTTACTCTTTATAGGAAACAGGCATGGATACAAAAGAATGCAAATGAAATATAGCAAGTCTAAGGACCACATTATGCATAATGTGTTATGAGGGAATCGCCTACCTTGAAGTCACATGCCTTTCTCTTCATGGAGCCAAGCTTTGTCCTCCCACTCATGCTCTCTGCTCCTGGGAGACAGAAGAGCACTAGAATGGCTCAGACCAAGGGCACTATTCAGCCATAGTGTTTTTAGCCAGAAAAGCCATGAGGAGGGTATTGATGACTTTTCCTCCAACTGTCTTAGTGGAATGAGGATTAAGAAAGTCAGAGGGCTGTGGGGGTAATTTCTGAGCTAGAATTAAAGAAGTGGAGACAATAATTGTGAAAGATGCCATGCTATGTTACCAGATATCCCATTAGAGATATCATCAGAAGCATCATCCCCCAGGAACTGGGATTACTGCCAGGAGAAGGGCCTCATGTGTCGGCCCTCTTTAAGGACTATCTGAGATAAAGAAAATTATCTGATCCAAGGTCACGCTTCATTCCTGAGGCTTGCAGCATAATTCCCAGAAAAGCAGAGTAATATCCAGAGTAATTTCAAGTACTTATTGGACACAGGATTGAATTAATATCAATATCCATGCATGTGGTACTGCTTTGTGCATGATCTTAGCTCCTGAGCATCTTAGGAAATTAGCTGAGGTCTTTGTTGTGACAGCATTCAGTTCTACTCTTCCTCCTGCCCAATATTCTTTCCCTCTTAATCCCACAGATATTGATTCTAAGAGCCTTCCAAGTACATATTTCTGGCATATATATATATATGATATATATATGTACATCATATATATATCCATCTCAAAATCTACATCCCAGAGATCTGGAATCATTGGCAACAACTGTCATTTTTCAAACTGGGCTCTGAAATAAATATCCATGGAATGGATCTGAATTCAACCAGCAATCTGAAGCAGAGCTGTCCCACTGAACCCATGCTAGATCAGAAGATACACAGTCCACCTACATATTGAAAACAAACACTTACAAATGTTAAGCCAGCCAGTTTGGAGACATTTGTTACATAGCATTATTGTGGCAAGAGATGCTGAACATTTTATTCCACATCTTACAAATGACAAGACATTTTATTCCACATTTTACAAACGACAAGACATTTTATTCCACATTTTACAAATGAGGAAAACAAGGTTCAAAAGCATTTACTAATTGGTGAGTATTGCACAACTGGCAAGCATTAGAGAAAGATTTCAAACCAATTTTTATCATGTGACACCTTATCCTGTGACAACCTCTCAACAACTTTCTGTGACTTTGCATCACCTCCTGAAGAAGTCTGAAAATTCTTAAACATGTCAAAGGTTTCTGGAACATGATCTCACTTTATCTATCCAGAATTGTTGTGTAGGACACTTTTTCACAGTAGGAGCACTTTGGTCAGACTGTACTTCTCCAAGATCCTTAAATATGCTCTGCTCTCAAACACCTGTTCTTCGATTTCTGCCATCTCTCTGATGGAACAGCGTTCCTCCAATTAATCAACAGTCAGGGAAAATAAAAGGCTATTTCTTCCAGGAAAACTTCTGATGGTTTAAGAACAAAGAGCGATCATTCCCATCTTTGAATTATTGTGTCACTTACACCTGTCTTATGACGCATTGCCATACTTCCCTGAACAACAGTACCGTATGCTAGGCTCCCAGGGACAGAAGGTCTTTGTCTACCTTCTGCACATGGTATAGAGGTTACCAGTAGTAAATTCTCAATAAATATGTTTCGAATAAATGACTGGTGGCTAATAAAGAGTTGCGAGAAAATATAAAAGCTCTATACCAATGTAAACTATTATTATCTCTGCATTAAATTCTAAATATTTTATTGGAGAAATAAAATGGGCAACCAACCGAGACAGACCTGGATTTAAACCCTTGCTTTATAAGTTTGTCAAAAGTTTTAATCTCTCAGAATCATCATGTCATTTATTAATTGGGAATAGTATCTACCTATAGAGTTACCATGAGTACTGAATGAAATGCATATATAAAATTATTGGCTCAGAAGGTGCTGAAAGAAATGTTAAGTGCCTTTCTCAATAGGCTTCACTCTTCCACTCTCAATCCTCAAACTTCCTTTTCCCCATAAGAATTCCTATAATTGCAAATGCTTGTTTGTTAATTTTTTGTGTGAATTCAAAAAATCTATACACCATAATCTGTTATACTATCTGTGTGCTTCCATACACAAATGATCATGATTAATCCATAATCTTGAGCAAATCATCTAAATTCTTTGATATTTTTTTTAAACTTATGGAGTGAAAGGTCTACACTAGATAATCTCTAAGGCCCCTTAATAGTTTTTGTAATTTAATTACAGAGCCAAGCTGTAGGAATGTGTGTATGTTTTGGTTGTATATGGGGGTGCAAGTCACCCTCTCCTCTATATTTCTGGGACTAACATTTGCACACTGATTCATAAAGAGTCATAATATGGATATAAGTAGAAATATAAAAAGAAACAAATGTCATATTATCAGCTAAAAGAGTAATGCTAGGCCAGAGATGGTTAAATAACCATACTGATGATACCTATTCATTCATTTTCTTTAAACATATCTATATTTAAAACATGAAAAACCCAAACCATCATGTTATAAGCATTGTGCTATAGCATGCTATGCAGTTCTTTATAGCCAACGTTCCTATTGCAACAAAACTGGACGAGAGGTAAAAGCAATCACTCTTCCGGAGACTACTTTCTAGGATGTTTTATCTCCCACTGTTACTTTCTTTCTTCCTTCTTTCCTTGTAACATATTGTCTGCCTCCCTGCCTTCTTTCCTTCCCTTTCTCCCTCTCCTTCCTTCCATCCCCCACTTCCCTTTTACTCCTTTCCTTTCTTTCTTCCATTCTTCCTTCTTTTTCTTTCTCATTCCTCATTAAGAACCAGCATGATTGATTTTCAATGCCATCATATTTCATTACTTTGGAATCAATAGTTGAAAAATACTGAGACTATCTCTCATTAGTTATCTTTCTGAAAACTTCTGAATTTGAAAAATGACCCCTCCAAGATGAAGTGGCAGAATTGCTACCAGTCCTTAGAAGAAATTAATATTGAAATCTAATAACAGAAAGAAAAATAGTTAATATCCTATTATCTTAATGGATTGTTTAGGCCAGAACCAGTGAAGAGTTAAGAATAGGCCTTATAAACCTATCACCTAAACTATGAAGAGCACAGAGGCACATGGCTGTCTCAGTTGATTGAGTCCAACTCTTGATTTCAGCTCAAGTCATGATCTCAGGGTTGTGAGATCAAGGCCTGCATCGGGCTCCGTGCTCAGTGGGGAGTCTACTTGAGATTTTTCTCTTCCTCTGCCCCTCCCCACCCCTTCTTCTCTCTCCCTCTCTAAAAAAAATTTTTAAAAAAGGAACACATACTCTGTGTAGCTGTCTATTCATTTGATAGAATTCATTGTCTGAAAAAAGTCATCTTTAAAAAATGCAATGGGAAATTGCACTCTGAAATGGTGTGTTTATTCATTAATACTCTAGTCTGTGAAAACATGAAACAGACCACCAGGCTTCATGAGAAATAGGGGTTTAACAAAATCAAATATGGATTTTATTTTAAAGCTCTTCAGTTCATAAAACTAAACATCAGGGAGAAAAAATGCTGAAGAAGCACAACTTTAAAATTAACAATTCTTATCCTCAGTGAGTGACACCCCAGAAGGGGAGGAGAAAACAGAAAGATGAAATTATACATGAAAATGCCATAGAATATTAATAATCTATGTGAAAGCTTAACTCTTCTTCTAAGGAAGATTAATTCTTTTAAGTCATGTTAGTTCTCCTAGGTGCTGTCTCTAAAATCGGAATTCTAAATAGTTTGCTCATTTTTAATAATTACCGGAATATAGAGAATATGGTGAGTAGCACCCTAAAATCTTTCCTCTCATCTCATGCCCATTCCCTGCTCCCACGTAAACCTTGTGACAAACTGTAAAATATTCACACGTGGAAAGTTAACTGGTCATGTGCTCAGAAGAGATTAATGTCTCCATCTGCAGAAGTGAATAAAGGCTGCAAGACTCCCAAATGCTCTGCGTATACAAAATGCTGAAATACAGAGAAAACACTGCATGCTGTTTCTTTCTGGAGCTTAGACTCAAGATGAAAAATGGGCTGCAGTCTGGTAGTTCAAAATTAACTTTTGGCAAATTAGATCTAATTGTTGCCCTATTCCCCACTCAAACGTCAGCTTAAAGGCTTCAGTGAGTTTGTAATCCAGTGAGCAAAGCAAGATCCAAATAATACACATGTATATATATATACATTCAAAATTCAACATTTCATGCGAACCTACTATGGACCAGGGGCTAGACTTGGTGCTGGGTGCTGCAGAAAGAAAATTAAGATGTTAATTTTACTTAAGGACTCACTGACTTCAGGGTTCTGTTTATAAAATTAGGCAATGACAAAGAATAAACTTGCACAGTTTATTTCAAAACAGCCTCAGAAGAGCAAAAAATCGGAGGAAGAAAATGGATTTGTAAATGAATAGAGATGAAAAAGGTCATTTTCTTACTATTAAAATAAAGTTGCTAGGGGAAGACATCAGTGAATTTGAGAAATAGGAGGAACCTTAGAAATCACTTACTGAAACTCATCAATTTTATGTATTAAGAACTAGGTGCATAGATACAAGATGAATTGGCAAAACTTGTAGAGATTTGTTCATCACTTATTACTTGTGTAAATTTAAGTGAGTCACTTTTCCTCTCTGGGTCTCAGGTTCTTAATCTACGATTTGGTGATAATTATACTGTCTTCCTTGCTGGACTGGCTTGAGTAGTGAATAATGAAATATAAACACATGGTTTAAAATAGTGTCTGGCAAAGAGTAAGCATCCAAAAGTATGTTCTTAAATGAACGCTGTTGGCAAGACAGCCAGCACCCGTTTTCATGATTCTCAGTGAAGAGTTCTATTCAATACTGTATTGTATACTTTACAATTTGCTAAGAGGGTAGATCTTATGGTAAGTGTTCTTATTACAAAATGATAATAATAACAATAAAGAGAACAGGAGAAAACTTTTGGGGGTAATGGATGTGTTTATGGCATAGATTATAGTGATGGTATACTTATCACCAAACTCACCAAGTTGAACATTAAATATGTACAGCATTTTGTCAATTATACCTCAATAAAGTAGTTTTTTTTAAAGAATTCTGTTCAATGGCCATACTGCCTCAGTGCACAAGAGTCAATTCACATATGCTAAAACTTCAATATTTCCATAGCACGCCCAAAAAATGAGTCTACAATGGCCTTTTATTAGTAGAAGTGCTGGTAGAGGAAAACTATATGAAAGCAGTAACAGAGCCAGAAAAAAGAGAGGAAGGAGGGATCAGTGTTAAGATTAAGAAAAAGAGTCTCACAATTCTTCAGCTAATATAAACAGACACAAATACGTGATAGAATCTTTTCTTGAAACTATAGGTAACCACAGGAATCACCTGGAGATATAAAAGGAAGAGAAAAACCAAACCTCTTCCACTCTAATTCTACTTCTCCATCCTCTCTCAGAACGATAAAAAAAAAAAAAAATCAATAAAAAGAATTTGAAATCCAACCTATGTGGGGTCATGAAAGAGTACCTAACCTGATAAAAATAAAGATATTGAGGGGATTTGAAAAGTCTTTGTATTACATCACCAGAGGGTTATGTGAGCAGTGTGATAGTTGAGAACAGAGACTTTAGGGTCAGATAAAAATTGTTTTAACACATTTCTGTTATATGTAAAACAGGGTCAATAATAGTACCTCACTCAAAACAAAAGTTTAAAGGATTAGACGAGTTAACATGTGAGAAATGCATCATATAGTGAGAGATGCATGTGAAGTACACAAATGTTAATAATTCCAAAATGTACCAGCTAAAACTAGTAAAAAAAAAAATGTTTAATCTAACCGTGATTTAGAAATAAAAATTAAAATAGGAATGCGATCTTATTCCTCAAAGTTACAATAGCCAAAAATTGAGCCATGATATAGTTTTTGAGGAGTGTTTACGTCAGGCCTGAGGAAGGAGGGGGAGGGGGAGTAGAAGTGGTGTCTAGTGACGGCAGAAAGAACCAGATTAGGGAACATATACACAAGAGAAACAAACTGTGGAAAACAGCACCATCCCAAGACAGCCTAAGGAGATCAAGTTGTCAAATAAATGAAAGACAGAAGAGGGCTTTGAGATGCATTTCTTTAAAAAAATATTAAGTTTCCTAACAACATTCCCTATATCAAATTGAGATTTTATTGTATAGATCTGTAACTCAATTGAAATCTTCAGGAAAGGGATTCCACTGGAGAAATATGTCCTCACTATAGACTTTCTGTGCAGCATGACAGTTTGTGAGGCACTCTTCAAAAAGACAGTCTGCCATCATCCTGAACCCTTTGAGGAAATAGCTATGAAGGAGGGGGATTTTTTCGCTCTTTTCTTTTCTTCTTTTCTTTTCCATCTTTATTGAAATATAATTGACATAGGATACTGTGTAAGTTTAAGATGTACAATGTGGTTTGATACACATATATATTGAAAAATGATTACCACAAGGAGGTTACTTAACAGATTCACCACCTCACATAATTTCCTTTGGTGTGTGTATGTATGGTAAGACCATTTAAGATCTACATAGCAACTTTCAAGTACACAATACAATATTGCTAACTATAGTTGCCATACTGTACATTAGATCATCGAAACTTATTTATCTTAAAACTGGAAGTTTGTACCCTTCGATGAACACCTCCCCACTTCCCCCACCCTCTAGCCCCTGACAACCACCAATCTACTCTCCGTTTCTATGAGTCTGACTTTTTGATATTTTTAATTTTTTTATTTGTGTATAATTGACACATAATGTTTCATTGATTTCAAGTGTACAATGTAGTGATTCAACTTCCCCATGCATTAACCTGTGCTCACCGCAAGTGTAGGTACCATCTATCACCATACAACACTATTATAACATCATTGACTGTATTCCCTAGGCTGTGCCTGTTAACCCCATGGCTTGTTCATTCCATAACCGGAAGCCTGTGTCTCCCATTTGGAGGAGGATACTTTTGACAGAGCAGGTCACTTGTGTTGAAGAACAGCACACCTTAAACAACATTCCACCAGAATCGCCTCTCCCTGCAAAGAAGGAATATGACATATGCCTCTTCTTAGAAGAAAAAAAAAAAAAAAAACAGTTGATTTTTAATGGAAAGTACTTAAGATTGAAACCTGGAAGTTCAGTCTTGACAAATAATATCACACTATAGTAACATTTGTGGGAACAGGATATGAATCATGGTATTGTCATTACCTATGAACCCATTTTTTATGTCAATCAATAACTATTTGAAATAATGTGTTGTTTACACATAAAGCTTTAAATCTACTTTCTTTCAGGATCCCCAAAGGTTAATCGATATTTATGAAAGAATATAGTCATTTAAGTGACTGAAAATTATAAATCTTTGGAAATAAAGTTGACTTTCTTGTAGTTGAACATTTTTCTTTAATTCATGTGCTCGTTCATTCATTAAAGATCATCTTTTGAACGGATTAGTTAACAAACCATTACCCTCACAAGCCCTTGTTAAAAACCAGGGCCAACATGTATGTTCAGTCTACCCAACTATTTTGAGTAACTCTTTAACGAAGTCATTAGCAAATGTGACTTATTTGGAAATAGTCTAAGCTCGGGGGGACACACTTGGGATCTTTAAGTCCATTTCTCAATAAATTGCCATTTCCATAGTTAAACACAAAGACAGAAGGATCCTGATCAATCCCAAACTTTGAGACGCTGTCCTTAAAGAGGAGCAAAAGCTCCTGGAAGCCAGAATGAGTGAGAACGCTTCTCCCGCCTCTAGCTGGAAAGAAACAGTGATGCGGGTGAGTAAAAACTGTGTCTTTGTGTCACACCAATCAACATCCCCAGGAGTTTGTGAGAATGTAGACAAATTGGACCGAGACAGCTGCAGAACTTTATAGCTGACAATTAAGAAGTGCTGGGACGCACTGGTGTGAAACCACAGCATGAAGGATGTGAAGCTGCAAAACCAGCTGGGCCAATCCTCCAGTTCAGCACTTCCTCTCCAGCCCACCTCCGAGGCAGGGACAGGAGCAGAGGGGAGGAGATGGCAAGTGTGGCGCAGCGGATCTAGGATTCATTCAGAAGATAAAAGCCACCCGCTCTTTTGGAGAAAGTCTCTGCAGATATGTGAGGAAACTAGAGATAGTGCTTTCTGAATAGATTATGCATTTTCATACAGGAGGACAGTAAAAACCCATCACTTAGAGTGAGAAGTAAAGTCCAAAGAAGGAATTTTGAATCCCTAACCCTGAGTTAAATGCCAGCCCAGCCGCACACTAACTGTACCAATGTGGGCCACTGACTTGGTCTCCTTTAGGATGTCAAGCAGGGAGAGTGGGGGTCAGAAAAGTTTTTCTCTAAAGAGCTAGAGAGTAAGTATTTTAGGGTTTGTGGGTCAAGAGGCAAACTTGAGGATATTATATAAATACTTATAGAAAAAGAGAGGGAAAAAATCACAAATATTTACTGATGAAATTCAAACTACTAATGGACACCTAAATTTGAACTATTTGATACAAACATATTCTTCCTCTTTTGATTCTTTTCAGCAATTTAAAAATGTAAAGGCCATTCTTATCTCCTGGGGTGCACATCTGGTGGTCTGGACTTGGCACCTGTGCTATAGTTGGCCAACCTCTCTCCTAGAGCATGACGTTACCAACAAATGTTACTAATTATTATTATTATTAAATAATTAATTATTTCAATTTAATTACTAATTAATTACAGTATTATTCATAAAAAGGAATGAAGTTCTGATATATGAAAAACATGCTAAGTAAAAGAAGCCCATCATGAAAGATCACATATTGTAAGTGATGCATATGATACGCTAGAAAAGGTGTCTATAGAGACAGAAAGTAGATTTATGGTTGCCAATGGCAGGGAAGTGTGCAGGTTTAGGAAAGAATGGGTAGTGACTGCTAATAGGTATGGGATTCCATTGTGGAGCAATGAAAAAATTCTAAAACTGATTTCGTGTTGGTTCACAATGCTGTGAACATACTAACCATTGAGTTGTACACATTAAATGGCTGAATGATATGGTTTGTGAATTATATCTCAATAAAGTCATTTAAAAAAAATAAAATACTTGTATTATACATGGAGTTTCCCCAACCAGGATCTCTTTTGATCCAAGTCATGGCAAACAACACAGATAATCATTTGGATACTGCCTCCAATATTCCAAATCAAACACACAAACATGTAAAAAATAATGCATTTTAGTGTAAGTATTTAAGACAACTTGGCATTTATTTCTTTCATAATCACTCATTAAATCCAAGTATTCATTAAATATTGTATAATGGGAATAAAAACATAAGTAAGATGGTATCCTTACCTTGAAATTGATTATAAAACAGGAGTGGAGACAGATATATAAAAGACACAGGATAACTGGGTGTGATAATGTGGCAATTGCCCAACAGGAGGTTTGAAAGGAAACTGTGGAAGCATAAGCCACAGAGAACGTCTCCTCCCAGACAAATAAAGAAATTGTCAGACCAAAACCTGAAGGTAAGACCAATTAAGCTCCATCAGTAGAAGTTTTATTTGAGCCAGATACTTGAAAGGCAGGATTTGAAAAGCATTTACTCTAATCCTCAAAACATATTAGAGCAATAAGAGAGTTCAGGCAGAACATAAGCCTTGGAGATGAGGACAGACAGTCTTCCTCAGTCACAGGAAGGAAAGAGGGAATATAGGTAAAGAGGGAAAATTGATTTTAAGGTTGCAAATTGGAAAATCAAGATTATTGGGGTTGAACTTTTTCAGGAGAGAGAGAGTAATAGGTGAAATGAAAATGGTTCGGTTCGGTTAGGCTTCTGTGGTGCGTGTGCTAGCTCAAAAAGACAATTCTTATCTCTGGCAGCCCTGCATCAGCTAGAGTGCTACAAAGTAGCTGAAACTACATGGTGGAGAGTTAGGTAACTTTAGCCTTAGCAGATAATAGAGACTGGGGCACCGGAAAGCAGAGAAAGGCCCCACGGAAAGTCAAAGAAAGAAGGGGCTTGAGGTTTGAGGGACTGTTGATGTCACCACGGCTAACCAGGTTGTCCTATCTGTATAGAGAGGCAAGTGAAATCAAGACACGGCCAATGAACTAGAACAAGGGTCATAACACAAATGCCTTCTGGGTCAGAGGCATGAAAGAAATAAGCAATTTGTAATGAATATAAAACAATAGTGAGCAGGGCCGATGGCAACTAGAGAGAGTAGCCCTTGCTAAATGAGAAAAGAAAGAAAGGCAGGAAGAAATACAGAAAGGAGGGAGGGAAGGTGAAAAGGAGGAAGTGGAGACGGAAGGAAGAATGGAAGGAAGGGAGGGAGGGAGGGAGGGAAGAAGGAAGGAAGGAGGGAAGGAGGGAAGGAGGGAAAGGAGGAAGGGAGGGAGGGAGGGAGAGAGGGAGGGAGGGAAGGAGGGGGGAAGGAAGGGAGGGAGGGAGGGAGGAAGGAAGGAAGGAAGGAAGGAAGAGCTAGTCTACTAAACAAAACACCTAGATTTGGTCCAGACTTAGATTTTTTGATGCATAAAGTAGAAAAATAGGGAGAAGTTAAGGGATTGGAGGTTATCTAGAAAGTAAGTAGTATGTTCATTAAGAGGACATGGACATGGACTGGATATTTATTAAAAAGACAAGCCATATTCAGAAAAACATGCTATGTTGTTTATCTGAAATTCAAATTTAACTGAGTTTCATATAATTCTAGTTATATGAAAAAGCTAAAGGGATTTTGAAAATATAATTAAGGTTTCTAATCTGTAGCCTTTGAGTTAACCAAAGGGAGATTATCCTGGGTGGGCCTCACTTAATCAGATGAGACCTTTAAAGAAGGTGAAATATCTGAGTTCTGCTGGTCTCCAAGGAGAAGCAAAAAACCATATCATCAACTTCCATGGAAAGGGTAGCCTCTAGAATCCGAGGAACTCAGTCATACAACCACAAGGAATGAATTTCTGCCAACAACCACATGAACTTGGAAGAGGACCCAAACTTCAAATAAGACCTCAGCCTTGACTGATACAGGAATCAGCCTTGTGAGACACAGAGCACGGGACAGCTAAGTGGTATCTAGACTCCTAACCCACGGAAACTGTGAGACAGTAAATGTATATTGTATGAAGCCACAAAGCATGTAATGAATTGTTACACAGTAACAGAAAACTAATATAGAGTATAATCTCAGACTTCTTAGTGAATTTAGAAATTAATTACTCGGTTTTGAATCTGAGGCTGATTCTGCCATTTTCTAGGTTAAATGGACTTAAAGGATGCTGTTATTTTAAAAAATTGGGATAGGTCCAACCTCAAATCCAGGTTCTTCTATATTCTAAGGCTCATGCCACAAATCCTAAAGATAATATAGAATAAAGCAAATATCTTTTATTCTTTTACTCTTTAGCTGCCCTGACAACAGGATCATCAGCATTTCTACAATTGACACCAGCAGTTCCTCCTTCCCTGTTTCCTTTAGTGAAGGAAGATTATAATTGTCAACAAACTTGACAACACATGAAATGATAGTCATCTCAGGGATTGCATGGCACTGTACTAAGTTCTTGAAAAGTCCTCACAACAACTCCTCAAGGCTGGAATTATTAGCCACATTTTACTAATAAGGAAACAGGGTTCAGAGGGATTAAATGACCTTGCTGAAGATCACCCAGGTAGTAAATTGTGGAATTCAAATTAGAAAAACCTATGGTTTCTCATCAAAATCTGTGTTCTCACTATTGTGAAGAAAGCCTTCTCATAAAACATAGTCCTCTCCATCTTAAGCCTCCATTCATGATTCAACCACCCACCCTTCAGGATTTAGAACTGGACCCAACACTAACATGAATCCTGTATTCCAGGTTACCAATGAATCTGGGTTACCTGTGAAGTAGACTTTCCACAAGTAGCCTGTGTTTCGTCCACAGGATATAATAAGCATGGGGAAGGCAATACAGTGGCAAATTTCTCTACCTGAAAATAAGTTTCTGCTAAGTATTTCAGTTTCACCTAATTCCATGAAGCTGTTACTTCCTGGATATAAAGAGAAATTATATGAGCTTTACAGAGAAAAATTGCAAATGGCTTCTGCAGCCAAGGATAACTGCTAACACATGTCCAGGGATTAACTACCCTCAGCATATAGTGATTGTATTTATAATTAAAAAAAAAAAATGATTCAGTTGTAATATCCTATATTTTCTATTTACAGATTGATAATCCTGTAGGAAAAATGGATAGCATCGTGCAACATTTGCTCTGGTAGGCAAAGAGCTTAAAACAATTGATGAGAAAATAGGATTTGAATATGTAAATCAGTCATCAAGATTGCATCAAATTTGATCAGATCCCAGGAGCAGAGATGGTATTGATTTTTTTCAGATAATCTTTTACTAACTGTATTATATGTCTTAAATAAATACTAACCAGCAAGAGAAATTTGTCTAATAGGATATCAAATTTGTCTAATAGGATAATCCTTTTTACTTTGCATAGTGTTTTTATTAATGTAAAATATGTATATTAAAAGACAACTGTAGCTTAAAATAAATAAAAAAGCATATAAAAATCTATAAAATTATAAATGTACACATACATATATTTTACGTATGCCCAGTTGTATGATGTGTGTATATGTGTGTGTGATGTTAAACTCCCTTGATTTCCCCCAAATATTGGCTGGTATGATGTTGAAGTGGCCTTCTGCTCATCTAATGGAAGTCTAGTAATGGGTTAAATTTTGCCTTGTTTTGATTCTCCATCCTGGTCCAATTTAAGATAAAGCAGAAGAATGCAAGCTCTATCAGACAGAGATTTTTGTCTCTTTTACTGATAGATCACAAGTGTTGGAGTACTGCCTGGGACACAGTAAATACATGCTGAATAAATATAATAAACAAATGGCCTAAAATTTGATTATTTTTCCATATATGCAAACTGTGAACAGGAAGAAGATATGTTAAGGAGCTAACAACACATCTTGCTTTAAAATGAAAAGGAAGCTAAATTTGTGAGCTTTCCTCCTTCTCAGTAAAGGTTTAGCCTACTTATTTTATTTCAACTGGAGAGATTATGAGGTAGGATGACAGCAGAGTGCATCTTTCTTAAGGATGAGATAGAATCATATTCAATATCATCAGGATCCTTTTAAGTAACAGCAGCTTGAAGATGGATGGATCATTGACATCCTTCTTCATTTTTCTCTTCATTATACTCTGAATTTTGTTTTAAAATCAAGGCTGCCATTCCATATGAGTTCTTCTGCATATCATTTATACTTACAACATTATATGTAAAATCTTATATTTTTTTAAATAAGGACAATTACGTTCTTGTAAGCAGGTACGATACTAGTCTGTATTAATGTGGAAGCCACACTGGTAAAATTAAGCAATTACAAGCATAGCACTAACTAAAAAGGATTGAAAAAAAATAAAAGAATAAGCATCTTCCCCTAAGGGACACACTTTCTATTTCCAGAAAAATATTGACAACCATTCCATCATGCACCTTTTATTCAGGTATCAAAAATGGCACTAAAACCTACTTAGCTTATATGTGAGACTGAAGAAACCATAGCATTTAATTATTCCATGAAACTTGAAATCATAAATATTAAACCAAAAGTTTCCATAAAGCCTTATTATTCAGCATTGCAAATTATTTTGTAGAATTCTTTTCAAATGTATTTGTGGTGAATTCATTAAGGCAGAACGGTTCATTGGTTAGATCACAAGAGACCCATTTCAAAAATCAGAAATTTCATCTAACACTAATTGGAAAGTTAACCCCATAAAATTTTTTTAATGGTCAATATCCTGCCACTCTGCCTAATTTATCCAAAGGGAAGAGTATGGGGCTGATGAGTCAGAGGAATGAGTCAGAACCGCTCGGCTGTACGTGGTGGTGGAATCCTGCAAACAATTATTTCATTTCTAGACACCACTTAGATAAATAATGCATAATTTTATAACCCAGCATGAGATTCAATATTTTGACTTAGGAACAGCTTTGTTCTTTCTTGCAGGACAGTTAATATCTGGTTAAATGCCACTGTGAATGATGAATTGTTTCTTAAAATGTCTGATTTCTCTTCACCTCTTCACTTTGGTGCACATAATTTTTTTATGAACACTTGAGTGCCTAGATAGCAGTACAAATGCATTCAAGCACCATTGAAATGGCCTTGAGACATAAGCCTAAGGCCAGTTCTTTTATGTGTCACAAAAGCAAATCAGATCTCTTGTAGGAAAGGAGAAATTAGAAAGCCAGCTTTCAGTGTTAACACTAAGATTCATGGTGTGGTATTTTACCAAGGACATTACTTGAATATGAGAAAGTTTTCCTCACCCAGTTCCCACGAACTTTCCTGTAGTCTGTGTGCTACTTTACACATGCCCTTGCTGTTGCTTAGCCTTCAAGTTCGTGTTGTCTGCAGAAATATATAAAAAAATGTATTATCTGTCAATCCACGAGCAGGGGGAAAAATTGTGCACGCAAAGCTTCCTTATTCTATAAAAAGAAATATAGAGGCTTCAGCTCCTTGGGAGTACCCAGTCTTCACAATAAATCATAGACACTTAGCTCAGACCTCCACAAACTTCTTTCTACTGATAAGGCACATTGCACTATTACTCCCTGTTGTTACTCCCGAGTTGCTGAGATGAAGACCCAATGAACTCCAAGAGATGGCATTTGCCTTGAACAGCTCAAAAAAAAAGAAAAAAAGAGCGAGCAATATCCCCAGGTCTGACAATCCCCAGGATCAGCAGAACTGGTTGATTAAAGGGAGCAGAATTTTTAGAAAAGAATTTTAACAATGGGCTGCTTAAACAAAA
Organism: Eumetopias jubatus; assembly: GCF_037043125.1. Taxonomy (NCBI): domain Eukaryota; kingdom Metazoa; phylum Chordata; class Mammalia; order Carnivora; family Otariidae; genus Eumetopias; species Eumetopias jubatus. The sequence goes on from NW_028274808.1 coordinate 166,866,011, forward strand.
GATCATTCAGAATTTATGCTTCTGAATAGCTTGCTGTAAAACTGAATAATGCACGATTCAAATGAACACAAAATCGGATTTCTGTTGTCTGGCTTTCTCCAAAAGTGTCAGTCCAAATTTGAGCCATAAGACAGAATAGTTTGACGTCTTTGGGTAACTTCTTCAGCATTGCCCCCAGTGTTGAAATACTTTACACCAAAAGGCACATTTGGGAAAATAAGAAATAAGCTATTTATGGTCGGCTGAAAGGGGAACCGTAAAGCACCAAGGCTCACGTGGCAATGCTACACACCTCACAAGACAAAACCAAGGGAATGAGGTTGGGCTCAGATGTAAATAGAATCACGTTTTCTTGCATTTTCCCTTGTTTCCATTTGTCTTAGTTTGGGCCGCTATAACAGAATACCATGGACTGGGTGGCTTATAAATAACAACTATGTATTTGTCACAGTTCTTGACTGGGCGAAGCTCAAGATCAAGGTGCCAGCAGATTTGGCATCTGGTGAGTGCCACAGTTCCTGGTTCGTAGATGGCTGTCTTTTTGCTGTGTCTTCACGTGGCAGAAGGGGCAAGAGAACTCTAAGGGCTCTCTTTATAAGGGCACTAACGCCATTCATGAGGACTCTACCCTCATGACCTAATTACCTCCTAGAAGCCCACCTCCCAATACCATCACAGAGTTTCAACATATGAATCTGGGGGTAGGGTTGGTCCACCGCAAAACTGAAAAGCAGAGAACAATCAGAAATGAAGAAAGAAAAACATTTAAAACCATCTAGAGAGAAAAAGCAAAATTGTCAGTGAGATGATAATGTCTTGACTTTTAGTCCATGACTCTTTTTCACAATTTTATTATGTCAGGGCTAAATATTCTACCAGGGACCAAATACTGTTCATTCATTTGCATGCTCACATACTCTTCCTCTCTCCCTTTATGTTGAATTTTAAGGTGTTTTAAAGAGATCGAAAGTAATCTTTCAAAATAAGTTTTTACACAAACACGTGTTTTCCCAGAAACATAGGTAAAGAGATAAATGCAGAGAGCACCTACACATATACTGCTCATTTTCCTGCAGAGAACCAGTCTTGTAGTTTCCTGGTCCAGGACAGATAGATACCAAGGCATAGATCTATCCATCTATTAAAGCATTGGCACATTAGTTCCTAAAAGAACCCTTACTGAAAATAGATAGGCTGGTGGAAAGAAAGGGAAGCCGCACCTTCTTCCACTCACCTTACAGGTGAGATTTATAAATAAATGCAGAACCACGGAGGGCGCAGATGTCTTCAAGTAATCTTTAGGTAAAAAAAAAAAAAAAAAAAAAAAATGGCTACTTGAGAAATAATTTGTTCTGGAATTTGCTGAATCTTTCCTGTTGGCATAACTTACTACCGCATTTGATGGCTTTTCTGCAGTTGCTGTTTTATCCCATATACGAAACTGTCATGAAAAGGTTAATCATAACTCACCAGGGTTTATTATAGTTAGAGGCTCTTAATGGTTTGAATGGAGTCCAGGTACTTCAAACCCTCAAGCGTATTGAAAGAAACCAGTGATTAACTGCGGCCATGCCCTACATACTAAGGAGTACATAATAATTTCCACTCTGAGCAAATCTGGATATAAAAGAATATGGAAAAGTCAAAGGGTCTCTTCTAGGTCCTGTTTACTGCTAGCTGCAGACATCAAAACTTAACATTGTATAAAGTGGAGGGTTTTTTTTTTTTTGGTGTTTTCTTTCTTTTTTTTTTCTTTTTTTCTTTTTTTTTTGCAATTGACCTGATACTTTTCTAGTTAAGTATGAGGAGTGCCAGCTCTGGAGTCAGAATGCGGGAACAAGAAACAAACTTTGAAAATTTTTACCTATCTGACCTTGGGTCAATTATTTCACCTTGATATGTCTCCGTTCAATTTCTTTATCCATAAAATGAGTGTAATTGAAGTACTTAATCTGTACGGTTGTTGTGAGCATGAAATAAAGAAATCCCTGCAGAGGGCTTAGCATAGTGCCTACCACATAGCAAACACTCAACGAATGTGCAATTCTTATTACTGTTAATGTCATCATTATTATTGCTACATGAAAATAAGGGATAATAATTTAAAAAGAATCCGAAACCCAAACAGAAAAAGATCTTAGGCTTTTCCAAATAATGACCTATGCACAAAATTCCATTTGTGAATTGTTTCAATACTGACATGTATCATTACCCTCATTAATCTCTAGGATTCTTAAGAAAACGTGCTGCCTTGTCTATTAATTTTACATTGCTGATTCAACTGTCCTCCAGTGTGAATAAGGTTTCTGTCATGGTTATGGTTATTCACTGAGCTGTGTACAACCTTTATTGCAGTAACTAATGGCGTGCATTTCTCCAAGTAGTGAGTGTGCATGGTGGGTCATAAGTGTTGACTGGTGAACATAATAGCAAAATGCTCCATAAAAAAAGTGATATCCTCAATTGTACCTTTCTTATAATACTACATGTTTTTATGTGTTTTTACTAGAATGGAGTCAGGGCACCTTAATATAAGATGTCAACTCTTATTAGCAAAGCATTTTCAAAGCAAGAGTTTTTAACCTTTTGTGGTCTGAGATTTTGTATTATCTATGGCCAATAAATACAGTCTTATTGAATAACTAGATCTGCATGTTTCCATAATTTCCTTCAATGCTAGAAAGTCCTGCTCCTACCTAGGGAGCTCAAGCCAGCAGGCTAAAATACCAGATGAGGTGATATGCCACTACAGAGAATGGACATTGGGCCATAAATGGGCCAATGATATTTCTTATCTAGGACATAATATTTGTTCTCCTCAATGCCAGTCACTAACTGAAAATCCAAAAATTTATTTCATTGCTTGTGGTGAGATGAATTCTCTTCATTGGCCACACTCCTTCCTCTGACCTTGCTCGAAAAAGGCAAGGGGGCTTTGGGAAATGCAGAGGAAAACAGACAAAGAGACATAAACTTTCTTTCTTTTTGGGGGGGGGCAGAGAATATATTGAAGAGAGTGGATCCACTGATTGCCTTTTAAACAGCACATTCTAGGACCAGACCTTGAACAGATTTCCCCTTCCCCTCTTGCATTTACAGATACAAAGTTTACCATCTCCTCTCCTACCCCATCTCAAAATAGGGCTCTCTAAATAGTAAGTAGTAAGGCTAGATGGAAATGAATGGTAGATCATTCTACTTGAGGCAGAGAAGGAAAGGCAGATCCTTGAAGGGAGACGGAAGGAAAATGTGATGAGGGAAAGGGGAGGAAATCACAAAAGATTAAGAAATTGTCCAAGCAGAATGGAAAGATGAAAGGGTAGGATGTGGGAGAGACCTGAAGAAAGTCAGTATGAAGTAGTCTGAGGTGATATGAACACCTTCAAGCTGGGAATGAATAAAGAGAGGACAATCCACTCAAATGGCATCACTTTCATTCTGTTCAATTTAGAATTAGGACTCAATCTAAAGTAAAAGATTATTTTGGTGTTTGTTCTGGTGGGTTTTTTTTTTTTTTAAGATTTTATTTATTTATTTGACAGAGAGAGAGAGAGAGCAGGAACACAAGCAAGGAGTGGGAGAGGGAGAAGCAGGCTTCCCGCAGAGCAGGGAGCCTGAAGCAGGGCTCGATCCCAGGACCCTGGGATCATGACCTGAGCTGAAGGCAGACGCTTAACCGACTGAGCCACCCAGGCGCCCCTGTTTGTTTTGATGTTATGGGCTGAATGTGTTCCCCAAAATCCTATGTTAAGGCCTAATCCCCAGTACCTCAGAATGTAACTGTATTGGAGACAAGATCTTTGAAGAGACGGGGCGCCTGTGTGGCTCAGTCGTTAAGCATCTGCCTTCGGCTCAGGTCATGATCCCAGGGGCCTGGTATCGAGCCCCACCTCAGCAGGAGCCTGCTTCTCCCTCTCCTCCTGGCTTGTGCTCTCTCTCGCTAGCTCTGTCACTATCTGTCTCTCTCTCTCAAATAAATAAATAAAATCTTAAAAAAAAAAGATCTTTAAAGAGATAATTGAGTTCAAATGAGGTCTTTAGGATGGGCCCTAATCCAGTAGGACTAGAAATTTGACACAGACATATGTGTACACAGAGGAAAGAACATATGAAGACAGAAGGAAAAGAGCCGTTTGCAAGCCAAGGAGAGAGTCTTCAGAAGAAACCAATCCTGCTGACACCTTGTTAGACTTCTCGCCTCCAGAAATCTAAGGAAATAAATTTCTGCTTAAACTACTCAGACTGTATCGCTTCATGGTCTTTCAGCTAAGATCAGGTGTACTCAGACGGTGGTACTTTGTTATGGCAGCCGTAGAAAACTAACATACCTGCTCTCTGATGTGTTTTGTCTAAGTAACAGTAATATCATTTAATGGTGGACATTACCACACCATTGTTCAGTTTTTATTGCCAGATCCTGGAATTTAACAAACTTAGCACTGCTATGTTTCAGGTGATGAGTGCGGAAGTTTACAAGGATGAACATGATGTTTCCTGTGCTCTCAAGAGGCCTACATTCTCACTGCGGACACACATGTGTGTAAAAACACTTAAGTGCAACCCTGGTCAGGGCTTTATGAACAGAGTGTGTAAGAGGAGCAAGGAAGGAATGACTGCCCAGGCTGTCTAGTTGGGGAAGACCTCGTGACATGGCCTCATGGAGAAATCTTTGAGATAAAGTGCCCTCAAAAGGTAGATTGGAAAGCAAAGACTAAAACATAATTTTTCTGTTGCCATATGTAAAGATTTTACAGGTAACAAAATTTTTAAAACCTCGGGATTTCAAAGTTTTCATATTATTCAGCTCAATGCACCTTGGTAAAGCAATACTTTAGTCTTTAGAATATCAATAACATGTGATTTGGACATCTCTTATGACAATTATTAACTCCTAGGCACTAAGCAGAACTCTTGTCAGCAAATGTAAGACACATGACTCACACTTGTTTAGAAAACGTTGACTCGGGCGCCTGGGTGGCTCAGATGGTTAAGCGTCTGCCTTCGGCTCAGGTCATGATCCCAGGGTCCTGGGATCGAGTCCCGCATCGGGCTCCCTGCTCCTTGGGAGCCTGCTTCTCCCTCTGCTTCTCTCTCTCTCTCTCTCTCTCCCTCTTTCTCTCCTCCTCTGTCTCTCATGAATAAATAAATAAAATCTTAAAAAAAAAAAAAGAAAACGTTGACTCATGTAGGTTAAAATCCCAGACGCATGTTCATTACAGGGCCTGCTGTCTCTGGGAACTCAACCGATGTCATGAAGGGCCATTTTTCTCTGTCTCTCATTGCCTAGACACTATTTTCTTCTGGCTTACTTCACTCTCATGCAAACTATTTCTCCATTGTGCTTCCTGGCACCTCTAGGTTTACAACATAATTAAAACTAAGGATACCTACAGATCAAAAGCTTCTCCAATCAAATAAAATCAGTGAAAATGTCAGTATTTTAACTCATAGATATGCATTTTTTTCACATATTTATCCTAGAGAAATGTCAGAGCTAATGGAATAGAATATACTTATTGGTCAGACCCGGAGCAGTTGCCCACCTTAGGAACTGAGCCAAGAATTAGACAAAAGACTGAACCCTACTTGGACCAAAGGGGTTGCATTAAACTTGTGGTAGTGTTCAGATAAAGCGTAATGGATGATGCACAGACAGAAACAGTAGTTGTATGCATCCTAATTAATACAGAATTTTTTCTACTTCACATGTGTGCATGTCTTATCTCTCCTACTTTGACTCCTGAATAATTGTTTCTTCAATTTGTTCTATATTAAAAAGAGCAAAGATGCATATAATATATAATGTGTGCCAAACACTGTTCTTTATGTGTATTGACTTACTTAATAAGTACAATAAATGTGTAAGTTACCTTCATTGTCCCCAAATAAGGATATCTAAGCTACCTGGGGTTAAGTGACTTTCATAAAGTCACAGTAGGAATAAGGGGCAAAGCCAGAAATCAAATAGAGCTTGGCTTCAGAGTTCATCAACTTATTCACTATGTTATATTACTGTTCCTGTAGGTGGTGTTCAGTTAGAGTGTACTACATGATTAAATGACTAGTGGCATGATAGATACAACTTCAGCAGCAGAACCAGGAATGCAATCCAGAATTCTTGTTTACTACTATAAGATTTTATCTGTAAGAACTTATTGCCTTTGGAACGATTCACTTTGATGTTCTTGTGATTTAATTTTTTTTTTTTTTTTTAGTTTTCTGACTTAGAGTGTCTTTTCATTGTCATGCATTGCATCCTTACTTGTGAATGGGAAGACATTTTCTTTTAACCAGTGTTCCATTTACTTATTTCATCTCATTTAGATGAAGATACTCTTAAAAGCTGCAAGCATCCAGGGAGTTATAAATCAGAATGCTGATCTGTGAGGTTCATTTTACCAAATGTTAACAGTCCTGTCAGAATATTAGAGATGTGATTTAATACCCTGTTAAAAACATATTTACAAATGGAAAATTTTTATAATACTTGGGTTTCGGTGTATAAGAAAATGGTGCATGTGGGCATGTATGCATTTGACTGCTTATGCAAATATAGTTCTGCTTTTGCTACTAGTTCATTAGGGAAATTTTCCATTTTGAATCAACTTTGGTCTTATCTACAGGATAGTTCATTATAGACTGAACGTAATTAATTTTAGTCTTGGAACTATGCATTAGTGGATATTGGTTCTGCAGACATGCACGCACACACACACACCCTTCACTCCCTACCATAGCTATGCCCACTGGTGCTGTTGTCACACAACAAACTCTTGTTTAATTGGTTCAGAGGCATAAAAAACTCAGAAGAGCCATAAGAAGAAGTTCTTATTAGTTAAGAACAAAGTCTGGCCCAAAAGTATCAATTTAGATACTAGATAGAAATGTGGCCTAAATACAAGCAATTCGAAGCAAAGCAGTTAAAAAAAATCTCCTTCCAACCAGCAAGGTCCCCATGTGGTAAGACAAAGCTCAGAGCTCTCTAAAGGTACCTTGGTCTCCAGAAGTCAAGCAACAAACAAGTTGATTTGTCAGTATCCAAATGATGTCCCAAGCTCTGTTCAACAGTTTAAACACACGATTGGAGAATCCTTGGCTATAAACCGTTTATTTCTATTTTTAACAAATATGTGAATTCACCAGAAAACGGTCGATGCATAACTAAAAGCTAAAGGATAATAGATGCATTTTAAAAATTATCATTAGTTTAATTTTGTGAGGAAAACTGGCAAATTTCTAATTTGTTGTAAGTTTTTAGGATATACCCAAACTCAGTCTTACTAACTTGCAATAATCACAATAGCAACAATACAAATACAGAAAAGAAAATACTCTGAGGGATATCTATTTGACATCAAGACCAGAAATGTAATTTGTAGTGAGAGTGTATCCCAAGAATAAAGAAGGAAAACAGAAATATAAATTAGTAAAATGAAAACATAGTCAGACTTTAGTAATACTAAAAATGTTATAGATGTGCAATTGCTTTTGAATTAAGTTTATATAAACTTTATATATATAATATATGGGTATAAGAGATATTTTATGTCTATTTTTATTTCAAAATCATAAGAGCCAGGGTTATCTAAAATTCAAGTCTGGAGATAAATCATGGAAGATTAACTCCATGTTACAGCAAAAACAGTTAAACAATCTCACAGAAAATTTCAGTGTTGTTTCTTCACTTTTTAAAAACCATCCATAAAAGTTTTTGCTACTTCAGATGAATATTCTGCCATAAATATTCCCTTAACCATTGCATTGGTTCTGACCTCATTAGACTCTTCTGTTATAACCACCAGTTAAGAAGCTATTTATATAGTTTTCTCAGGTGTTAATAGTTCCCTCAAATGACATCAATGTGCAGAGATGAACATTTAGAATTCAGTTATCAGCTTTCTTGTCATTTAGATTGTCAGTTTCATTCATCTTCCTGGGAGCAAGTCAGTACAAAATAACACAGACCTATCAAAGAAAAATGAGCCCGGGAGAACTCTCATTGTTTTCAGTTCCATTCAACAGAATTATTACTTCATTCTTTGCCAGACTTTTGGTATTCAGAATTTGCAAAAATTAGGTATGATTATTACCAAGAAAAATGTCAGCTTTACAGAGTATATCATCATTTGGAAAATCATGATAGATACTGGAGAGTATTTTTAAAATGGTGGTAAGGTCTAATTTTAGAAGTGGAAAAATGGGCAATTCCTGTCCACTTTGGGCTCTTGATTGGTTGTGTTTTAAAGGACAAAATAAGATTAATATGTATCCTAACATGATTGGGAAGGTCCCATTGGAGGACACTGAAGAACCATGAGAGGGCCAGAGAACTTGTGGCACTGAAAATCCTTAACAAAGGGCCCAAAATAAATTCCTACCATAAGTATAACTGAAATACACATAAGGAAATCATGTAACAAGCAATCTTTTTAAATTAGGTAGTCAACAGTGCACTGGCTGAGGGGAAAGCAAACATATACAATCTTTGAAAGCAAATAAGGAGAGAAATATGCCCTGCTGCCAATACTAAGCTAAAATCCCTAATTACAATGCACAGGTTTCCGAGCTAACTTGCAGGGTGACCTGAAAACATGATTCGTCTTCCCTGGGAGCTGTGGTCAGCATGAGGCTAGAAGTTTGGTCCGTTTGCCCAGGGCCCAAGAGATCTAGCAGAAGCAAAACAGTTAAGCAAATGGCCCTATTGAATGTAAATATACAGAGAAACAAGGCTGCTCAGAAATATCTCAAGTCAGGTGCCTGCTTGGAATGCTTTCAAACCACAAATAAAAGGAAGAAAAGGTCCAGAGAAAGATAAATGAAGTTATAAAAGAAAATCAATAAATACTTAAAAGAAAAATATTTTTGAGCAGTTTTTATATGCCAGTTATTATGCTAAGTGTATTCGCTTGTCATGCCCTTTAGTCCTAGAAATAATTTATGTGAAGAGCTCAGTGCAATTTCTGGCACGCGGTAGGGCTCTTGGAGGTGGTGGTGGCCATTACTATTATTATTATTAATCATGCCTGTTGTGATTAACTTTTCACTGGGGGATAATGGTGTTAAGGGAAAAGGAAAGGTGTGTGTTTGGAGGGGAAGAGGGTCGTACTCACATTTATTAAGAGCCTACAATGTGCTAGATTTTTACATGTCTTAGTATATATCAACTTAAAATAACTCTGGGGAATAACTTTATTATCCCCAATTTATAGAAGAGAATGCTGAAATTTTCTCTTTCCTCTTAAATTCTTTTTTTTAATCCATACTCTCTCCCTTACTTTTGTTCGTTCCTTCCCTCCTTCTTTCCTTCCTCTGCTTATTAATTTATTATCTTTTTTCTCCCAGGGAGTGAGAGAATAGTTGGTGTAGTTTCATTATGGAAATAGATATAATTTAAAATAAAATAAAATGCATATGTCCGTGTGTGTGCATACATACATATGTACATGAATATACACATACATATGTGTGTATATACATATAATCTTAATGAAGCGAAAATGATATTGAAACATGTTGAAACTAAGATTTAGGTTCATGGACAAATGCATGACACATATTCAGCCAGAGAAGAATTACAAATTGGTCTCCGAGCTTCCTTATATCTATCACAAAGAAATATGAGCAATATTATAGGGGTCATTGCATATGTAGGATAAAAACAAAACAGATAATAAAAAAATACTCATTTTTTCCTGATACTTAGCCAAAGAGAGGGCAGAGTAAAACCAGCCTGTTCCCTTCCCCTCTCAAAAATCATCTACCAAAGAAGGATAAAAAAAAAAAAATGTAAAATCCACCTTTGTCTCAACAAGGAGATATTTCTAACCCTGAAACACAATATAAAATGACAGAAGAAGGTAACAAAGGAAAAGTAAATGACTTAGCTGAGATAAGGTCAAACCTAAGCAAAAAGAAAAAAAGGACAAATCAATTTTCCTGGTCAAACTCCAGAAAGGCTTAGGAATTGCAGGCACAAGTTACATTTTAAGGCAGAGAGGAGGCAAGGGGCTTAAATGAGAATGGTTTGAAAATCCTTTTCACCGCAAGGAAATCCTTACATTGTCCTGATCTCCCTGCCTTCCAGAGTCAGGTGACTTTCTTCCTTGCCCTTGAAGGAGTAGAAAGTCTAGTCTGGAGAAACTGAAAGAGAGAGGCCCTTACCTTGGGAAATAGGGTATGGTTGTCGGCAGAGTGTAGGTAAAAGTGCCTTGGTAAGTCCAGGACTCTAAGGCGTCTTTCTTGCCTGAATTGGCTCAGAACTGCAGTGGCCAGGAATTTGTTTGTTAGGCAGGAGAATGTAGGACCCTTTTTCTGCAAAACTGAACCCCTCTAGAAAAGAGTTCTACAGATACTGACTGGGGGGAAAGAAAATCCACTTCACAATACCACAGTGAAATCACTAATCTACGAGCTGCTTCCATGCAATCAACGTTTTAGTGCCTCACTCACGCGCAGGATCACCAAACGTTTGGGTATGAAAGGTAGGACACGGCAGGGCAAAACTAAAACATTTAACTCGAAACAGAGACAATGTAGGTTAAAATAAGAGCATTGACAATAAATGCAGTTTGCACGTATAATATATATAATATCTTTCAGATATTATAAAAAAGGATATTGCATCTTTTAAAAAAGAGCAAAATCACATTAAAAGGAAGAATATTCAGGGGTACGTGGGTGGCTCAGTCAGTTAAGCATCTGCCTTGGGTGCAGGTCATGATCTCAGGGTCCTGGGATCGAGCCCCACGATGGGGTCCCTGCTCAGCCAGAGCCTGCTTCCCCCTCTGCCTCTGCCTGTCGTTCCCCCCACCCCCAACTCATGTTATTGCTTGCTCTGCTCTTTCTCTCAAATAAATAAAAAAAATCTTAAAAAATTAAAAAAAAGAAAGAATATTCAACAAAAAATCTCCTAAATATATACATATATAAATTTATATATAAAAAATTATATATATATATATATATATATATATATATATATACACCAAAAATAGCAATTTTGATAGAATGGCCAAAACAGGTTGGGAAAAGCTAACAATTTTGAAAATATTTATATATTTATATACAACATAGAAAAGAAAACATAAGATAATTTGAGGAGCAAAACAGGAGTTTCAACAACCTGGTTTCAGAAAAAGCAGAAAATACTTGTGGGGAAGAAATAAAGAACATTTCATCCATCTCGATGGACATGAATGACACGTCAGAATGCAACCCAATGAATGAAAAAGTTTCATACAAAAGCACATCATCATGAAATTTCAGAACACCAGAGATAAGGAAAACATACAAAAAATGTCACATACAAGAATGGTAGACCAGAACTGCCTGAGACTTCTCAAAAGCAACTCCTGAAGCAAGAAAACAAAAAGAAATTCTTTCAATATTTCAAGGAAGATAATTTTCCATGAAGTGTTTTACACAAACCTATGTTGTTAATCAACTTTGTGGATAGGATTACGATATTTTCAAATTTTCAATGTCTCTAAAGGGTCGTGCCAGTATCTGTTTTCTTGAGTTGCTAGAGGGTATTTTCCAGCAAAAATGGAGTAAGTAAACCAAAATAGGGAAGATTCTTCAAGGCAGAGGGTTAGAGGGAAGCCCCTAGCCAAGAGCTCTGTAGAGTAAAACATTTCAGAGTAAACAGGAAATGGGTGGGTTCCAGGAGGAATATTTCTTCAGCAGTAAGTAATAAGTCAAGTGACAGGTTTAACCAAATGAGAGATGATAAGAACTGATATTTTATAGGCTCAGAGGAGAGCATGATAAGACTTAGCTGCAAACGTCCTAACATTACTTTAATCCATCATACCCTAAACATTGAATTTACATATTAGTAATTCTTAGTTGTATACTGAAAATCAAGCTCTTTCTCTTTCCTCTTAAATAGGCTCATCAGCATAGAAAGAAAGGTAGAAAACATCATTTTTCCCCATTACTATTATCAAAGACAGCTTCTTTATGTGGGAAGCAAGATTTACAAAGTCATGTAATGGGATGAGTAAAAAAGTTCTATTTAACTATTTTATATAAAGAAGAGATTATTTTTTTTTCCTAACTGAGCAGCATGTATTCAGACACTTCTCTATTTAAGACTCTCATTTGTCACTTTCCATAAATGCTGGCAGAAGTCAAACTGTGCTTAGGGCCCTTTCAGCGAACAGCTTGTGACTTTTTTCCCAGTGTTTTTTAAACCATTTCCATGAGCCCAGTATCTGGTGATAGATTTGTTTTGAGCTCTCCGAAGCTGTAGCTATCTGGGTCACTGCTCTACTCTGGACCTTGTACCTCTTGACCATATGCTTTGCGAGGGCCTCACACAAGTTCTGCACAGTAGGAAACACTCTTGAGTTGGATGATGCTGTTGCATTGATGGTGCAGATCAAGAAAAATCGTCCAGGGCCCCCAAACAGTTAATTTTTATTTCAGTAACGCCCCCTTTTGCAATTGCACCAGATCCTATTTCCCATAAAGGTATTGAAATATGGTCTTAACTACAATCCAAAGAAATTCAAAAAAGAATTAACTTTTTCACATTTTAGTCATTTCTTAATGTCTACTTTCTGTGCTACACCCTACATCTTCATGTTTTTTAAATAATAAAATTATATCATTGGGGATTTTGAGATGAGATGGATGTTAAACACATGGACATCAAAGATATGAAGTGTAAAATGAAGGCATGGTGTTGCTGTCATAAACAGCTGATGTCACTTCTGCTTGGATTCTATTCCTGCCTCCAAGAAGGTTTCTGAGGTCACCTGAATTTATACCACCTAGTCCACAGGCCTAGGGTGAATGGTATTTAAACCATAATTAAGGCACTTTGTAAGTTGGGTTAAAATATGACTTTAAAAATGCAAGATTTTTATGGCTCATATTTGGGTTTCACAAAAATAATATATGAAAAAAATGAGATTTTACTTCCACTTCAAGAAGTGTTTCAAGAAATCTTCACAGAAAGAAACAGAAGGAACATTAGGAATTGCTACATCGATGCAACTTGGCATTTGTTAAGTATTTCCCGATATTGGACATTTTTCTCTTATGCATATTCCTAGTTCAGGGAGAAACAGTCTAAAGATAGTAGGTAGTAATCATCAAGCAACCCAACCAGAGCCAGCAGAATCTGATGTAACTTATCTGGCTTTGGTGAGAGGCATGAACTCGTAATATGTATACTCTGAAGCCCGCTTTGAGGAATTTAGAAACTCAACAGTGGCACAACTTACCTTGTTCAGGTGATGGGCTGAAACCAAAGTTAACTTTAGGCAATATCAGTTGAATGTCTACATTTATCTTTACTATGAACGAAAATCTACAGTATTTCTCCTGAAGGCAGACAAAAATCTTAATGGCTGTTAAAGCTATTCAAACATCTCTTTTGGATACATTTTTAAAACCTCAAGTCTCTTATGATGAATTTTTCCATCACATGGAAAAATGTCCTCCCCCCTTCTAATTTTTATAACCTTAGACATAAGCTGAATTTAGCAAAGGTCCCTGAAGAAAAACAAGATCTCCTTATTATCCTAAGGATCAGTCTTCACATCAGAACACAACCTCCTAAAAAAAAAAAAAAAAAAAAAAAAAAAAAAAACTGAAACACTCCCATATGTAGGATGATTTGTTATCTTAGTTTATTTTGGGGAAACTTGGACTGTCCAGTCGTATTTCATATGGCAGATTGGTAAGGCAACATTGTCAGGTACTTGAAGTTCGTTTTTGTCTACTTTTTGTCCATCTCCACTAAGAGTTAAAACGACTTTTGAACCCTAAGATTATCTTTAAAATATTTTTCTGTGACAAAGGCTTTCCTGAGGACAGACTCTGCATTATTCACAAAAGGTCTAGTTTGGACATATGGTTCCCTGCATGAGTTCAACTGCTGGCTGACTCCCATTTTGTGAGCCTTTCTGCCAGCTGGAATCAAGATCATTTTGTGAGAGGGGCATAGCCATTATTCTTTTGTAGAAACAGACATTTGTCTCTTGCTTCCGAAGTCATCTGTGGTCTGTACCACACATTTAGATACTTAATCAAGCAATATCGTATAGCCCGTTTCACGGTTATATATTTGGTCTGCCCATGGAATTCAGGAGGTCAGGAAATATGCTTTATACAATTTTGCATCTATTACTGTTTTACAGTGCTAGAGATACATTGGTAGGTGCTATTAACTCTTGAGTTGAAAACTTTATGTAGATACTGACCACTAAGTCTGTTTCATACTGTTACTACAATTTAACAGGAAGACCCATTCTAGAATATGAATATTTAGAGGTTAGACAACCATACCTTCCTCAAGGTGTTTTTTGGGGAAGCCTAAGGAAAAGGTAGTAGTAGTCAGTCATGACACTAGTTAAAGTTCGATGTCCCAGGAAAGGTGGATGCAAAATGTTGTCAATGCTCCCATAGGCTGTGGAGGGGGGTGATAAATATAGAAATCTGCCAGCCATCTCATTTTTTGTTTATCTAATAGCAGATCCATTGTAAACTGAGGTCCCATATAAGGAAATTGAATTTGACATCTAAGAGAGCAGAATGAAATAACTCACTGCCCCAGTGAAGCAGAGAATATCATGGCAGAATTGATTACTTAAGATGTAGTCCATACAGTTCTCAGAACAGAAAGAAAAATTTTAAGAGTAGCAAAAGAGAGAAAAGTCATCCTTGAGTGAGGACAAATTACATGTTCACAATTGCATACAATTACATTAAACTATATAGTAAACTGTAGAGTTCTCATTTAATAGAATAAAATTGGTGGTTTTTTGAGAATCTTCATAAAATTCCAACAAAAAATTGTGCTCTAGATATTTTTAGATATATTACAAGACTGAGGAGACACTTTTGACTCTTGCCATCTAGATTCTGTTGTCAGAGTAGGAAAAAGATGGGCCATGTGTTGAGGGTGATTGCTGGCCGTTGGCGACGCTGCTCACTATCCTGGAAATTCCTCTCGCCTCACCTATTTTGGCCCTTTGTTTTCTCTCTGTTTCATGGGAGGAAACATCCTCACTGCTTCCTGAGAAAAGAAAACATGTTTATGTATTCTTTTTCTTTTGGAGAGGTTTTAATATTTTCTCTTTATCCCACATGCTCTGAAACTTCACAGGAACAGGTCTTTGTGTGTTTGGTTTCCCATCCTGTTCAGCAATCACTGGGACTTTTCAGGTTGAATTTTCATATCTTCGATCCTGAGAAATTTTTGTGCACTATTTCTTTGATAGTTTTCTTTCCTTTGATCTCTTCCTTCTTTCTGGAACTTCTCTGACATGGCTCTTGGAACTCCTTTCTCTCTTTTCCTTTTCTCATCTTTCCTGTTTCTCTTGCTGGGTGATTTTTCTAAACTTTATTTTCTAAGTCCTCTATTAAATTCCCACTTCTGGAATCATCATGACTGTTAAACTCCCAAGATCTTTTTCTTATTCCTCATTTCTTTATTTTATTTTATTTTTATTTTTTATGAAATAAAATTCCAAATAAATGATTTATTATGGGGATCCAAATTTCTTTTTTTTCTCTTTTAAGGCATTCTTTATTTTTTAACAATTTTAATGAATTATAATCCCTAAACCATAATATTCCTCCCATTAAAAATTTACAATGGGGATCCAAATTTCTAATTAGGCCATTAGCTGTCCATTCTTGGAGGCATCTTTTTCCTGCCATTGAGCTCAATGCTAAACCCATTTTTTCCCCTCATTTCTTTATTTTAATCTCCTTTTCTGGTTTCACTTTTTGGTAATATCTTCTTTTATTTTTCTGAGGATGTTAATGATTTTTCTTTTTTCTTTCAGTTTTCGCTGCTTTCCTCCTGCATTATCTTTGTTTCCTCCTCATTCACTTTAGTCTCTGTCTTTCACAATAAAGACTTTCTTGGATCATCCTAGGATTTCTCTTCCTATTTAACAGTAAAGCAGGAAAAATCTCCCCAGAAATTTTGTGTGCATGGAGAGAGAAATCAGAGAGCTATGTGCTGGGCTTCATTAAAAGCTGTAAGATGGCACTATTATCTGTATGTTGGTCTTTTCCCTTGGCCCGCCTGTTTTCTCTAGAGTGAAATATACTCTTATCCTTACTGACACCAGAATTCTCTAAATCAAGAGGGAAAGGAGATGGGTCCTTGTCATTCACTATTCAGACTTTCACATAATCCTGTTGTCTTCACTATGGCAGCTCACCTGTTTACAACTCTGCTTGGGATCTGGAACCCAGAGATGATCAGGTTTTACTTTTCAGAGAGCAAAATTCCCACCTCCATCTGGGTGAGGACAAAGACTCCCTGTGGACAGACACCTGGGCTCTAACTGCTCTTATACAATTGATGCTATACAAGAATCGAAGCACAACAGTATTTACTCGTTTCTTTATTTATATAACTATTTACTTATTTACTTACTTGTTTTATCTCTTACTGCCACTTTAAATGTTATTCATTGATACTTCCCTGCCCTAAGATAAAAACTGCCAGTTGACCTATACACTGGGACTACTTTGAGGCTCACAATCCCTTTTAACTCACAAATACAGACAACTCAATTTGTAATTAGTAGCTCAGTCCTAAACAAGACCTTATATTTAATTTAGCACTACATTTAATTTAGCAGTAAATCTTCTCCCCCTCCCCTGACTTGGGATCTTCAGCAAATAAAACTTCTAGTCCAGCAATGAGTATGTAATCAATTTTTCCTTTCTCTGTTCTTACCCATTCATTCTCTCTCTAGTTTGCTTGTGTAAATTTCTCTGCTCTCCTGTTAATGATTAGGGAAAAGGCACATTTTCATGAAGGATGCCATTATTGTATAAGTTGGGGTGCTCTAGATAACGGATGTTTAAGACTTACCTTCTCCTGGGCACCTTTGTGTGATCCTCGGAAATTCCCATGTTTGGGGAACTTCCATAACAGCTCCTTGACATGGAAAATGCATGTTTTCCTTTAGATCCATAGGCATCTGCTCTCAAACTCTGGTTTCCCAGAGCTTCTACTCCTCAGGGACATTACTCTTGAAATCCACTAACCCATAGCAGAAGATGTCTTGGGTTGGAATTGAACAGCCCCCAGACAGTTCTCTCACTTTGCCCCAACAAATTCATGGAGTGTACAGTAATCTCTATTCTGCTGCCTTGGGTCCAAGATGAACTAGGCATCAGCCATTTTTGTTCCCCCAATATATGCAACATTCTTCACATCTCTGAGTAGTCCAGGGAAGCCCTCTTCACTAGGCTTGAAGGAAAGAAGAAGAAACACATCAGGCAAAAACTTTCTCCAAAGAAACCTGTTGATAAAACCTTTATTCCTCACTCTCTGAATAATTTTGTATTCCACAAACAAGTGATGAAATCAAAACACGTAGAGCAACTTCTTCCCCATCTCTTTTGTAAATAATTCCCTTGGTGACCTGGGACCTCACTGTGAAGTGTCACATTTCCCATATCATTATGTCTCAGTAGAAACTTAGCTGTAAAACTCTGTTACACAAACTTTTCTTACCCCACCACCAGAAGTACTTGGTGCCTCTATTTCTTGAGCATATCTGTGTTCTGATATGTTTATCACCTTCTTTTGCTGGTGCTTTCCTAGCCTGGTTGACAATTAGACAAGGAATGGAAAATTTTCATAAGGGGCTGGATGAATTGGTAGTTGAACAGATTATGATGGATATTATATGATTAAAGTCATTCCGGAAAGTTTACTAATATTCTGGAAGGTCCCCTCACCATAGTGTATGGATTGAGCCCTTTCATTGCCCTAATAAATCCAATCTTTCCTTCTCTGCTCAAAGTTTACCTGTTCAGCCGTCAACTTCAGCCCTCAGCTAGCCAAATGGCAAAACAAAAACTCTAGTATTTTGGGGTACTCCTGGCCCTTCCCCTTTCTCTTTCTCTGTGATTCCACTAAAGCCCAGACTAGTGATGAGTTTTGATCAAGCCATCTGACTTTCCCTAGCATCATTCCCGGTTCTGTAAAAAAAAAAAAAAAAAAAAGTCCAATTTATAAATTCATCTTTAAAGGATAATTTATTAAATATTTATCATGTGAGAGATACTATCCTAAGCCCTTGGGATAAAAAGATGAGAGACACAAAATAATATAAGAAAGACCTTAATAATGTCATGGGAAAGGTAAAAGGGAGAGAACCAAAAACAAACAACTAGATAAATAACTCTCTCTCTCAAAGAAATAGAACAGACTTCACAGAGGAGGTGAAATGTAAAACAATAAGAATTCAATCAAGGGTTTGGGGAAAGGGAAAACGGACAAAGGGCATTCTGGGCAAGAAAATAGCAGGGGCAAAGCATAGACTTGTGAAAAAAAAGCTGGGAACTTTTGAAGAATGATAGAGTTAAAGAAGAGAATATATTGGGGACAGTTGTCCTACATGAAGCTATTAGGGGTGAGATTAAGAAAGTCCTTTTATGCTTTGTTAAGGAGTTCCCATTTTTCTACAAATGCTCCAGAGACAACAAAAGCTTTAAGGGAGAGAACAATAAGATCAGAGATGTCATTCTGAATATTAATTAATTCTGAAAACAGTGGGAAAGTAGGTACCGAAGACCAGGTATAACCAGTGCCTTGCTTATTCAAAAATCCGTTCATAAGATTCATTCATAAAATACTTATTGTGTTATCAGTATGAGCCAGGCCCTAGGCTAGAAGTTAAGAGATACAAGGATGAATAAGAACAAGGCCCTGACCTCAGGGAACATAGATTCTAAAGGTAGAAAGTCCACCTGCTCAGTGCTTCCTGAAAGATAAACTAGATGTTGTAAAAAAAAAAAATAACTTTAGCAAGGGTGTTGGCTCATAAAATGTCCCCTGTACATGCAGGACAGGGAGAAACAGAAGAAAGAAGCAGGCTACTCCAGATGGGTAGGTGGCAGTTTTAATCAGTAGGGGAACTTACATAGGAGGCTTGTCTTGGATGCCACAAGATGAGTAAATGTCCCCATCAGCCCACCGGAATCTCAAATATTTATTTAAAGGTCTTAACTGGGTGTAGTCATATACATAATCCAGATAGCCTTAACACCACATTTCTATCTCAGGGCTGTGTCCTTGGAGCAGCTTGTGGGAGCAGGGAAGGCAAGCTGAACACACATTCAAGAACAGGTGAGGGGGTGGGGAGCCTCTCCAATTGCTTGCACCCCACTTGAGGGTCAATCGGCAGTCATGTCTTCTTGATGAACTTCTCTAACAAAGGGTTGATAGGAGGAACTGATACTTTTGATTAGGTAATTAAGGGAAGTGGTTTTCAAAAATATGATCCATGACTACTTGCATCCGAATTACTTGGAAATCTTGTTATTAAGCAATTCCCAGATCCCAAACCCATACTTAATAATTCAGAATTTTGGAAGGTGGAATCTGAGATTCTGCTTTTTTTTTTTTTTTTTTGGATATTAACTGACTGAGACTATTTTTTTCCCCAACAAATGTCTTCAAATGAACTTTACTTTATTTCTTTTTATGTTTCAAGTTTTTATTTAAATTCTAGTTAGTTAGCATATAGTGTAATATTGGTTTCAGGAATAGAACTTAGTGATTCATCTCTTCCATACATCACCCAGTGCTCATCACAAGTGCCCTCCTTAATACCCATTATCCATTTAGCCCATCCCCCACCCACTTTCCCTCCAGCAACCATTAGTTTGTTATCTACAGTTAAGAGTCTCTCTTATGGTTTGCCCCCCCCTTCTCTCTTTTTTTCTTTCCCCTATGTTCAACCATTTTGTTTCTTAAATTCCATATATGAGTGAAATCATATAGTATTTGTCTTTCTCTGACTTATTTTGCTTAGCATCATACTCTCTAGCTCCATCCACATCATTGCAAATGGCAAGATTTCATTCTTCTTAATGGCTGAGTAATATTCTATTGTACATATATATACTACTTCTTCTTTATCCATTCATCAGTCATAGGCATTTGGGCTTTTCCCACAATTTGGCTATTGTTGATAATCCTGTTATAAATGTCAAGGTACAGGTATCCCTTCAACCAGTATTTTTATATCCTTTGGGTAAATACCTAGTAAGGCAATTAAAGGGTTTTAAGGTAGTTCTTTTTTCAACCTTTTGAGAAACCACCCTACTGTTTTCCAGAGTGCCTGCACCAGTTTGCATCCCCACCAATAGTGTAAGAGTGTTCCCCTTACTCCACATCCCTGCCAACATCTACCATTTCTTGTGTTGTTAATTTTAACCATTCTGACAGGTGTGAGGTGATATCTCAATATGGTTTTAATTTGTATTTCCCTGATGATGAATGATATTAGGCATCTTTTCATGGGTCTGCTAGCCATCTCAATGTCTTCTTTGGAAAAATGTCTATTCATGTCTTCTGCCCATTTCTTAACTGGATTATTTGATTTTTGGGTGTTGGTTTGATAAGTTCTTTATAGATTTTAGATACTAACCCTTTATCATATATGTCATTTGCAAATATTTTTTCCCATTCTATAGGTTGCCTTGTAGTTTTGTTGACTATTTCCTTTGCCGTGCAGAAGCTTTTTATCTTGATGAAGTCCCAATAGTTCATTTTTGCTTTTGTTTCCCTTGCCTCTGAGGATGTGTCTAGTAAGAAGTTGCTACGGCCAATGTCAAAGCAGTTACTGCCTGTGTTCTCCTCTAGGATTTTGATGGTTTCCTATCTTACGTTTAGGTCTTCCATCCATTTTGAGTTTATTTTTGTGTATGGTATGAGAAAGTGGTCGGTTTCATTCTTCTGCATGTTGTTGTCCAGTTTTCCCAATATCATTTGTAGAAGAGACTGTCTTTTTTCCACTGGAAATTCTTTCCTGCTTTGTTGAAGATTAGTTGACCATATAGTTGTGGGTCCATTTCTGGTTTTCTATTCTATTCCACTGATCTAAGTGTCTGTTTTTGTTCCAATACTATACTGTCTTGATAACTACAGCTTTGTAATATAGCTTGAACTGTGGGATTGGGATACCTCCAGCTTTGCTTTGCTTTTTCAAGGGTGCTTTGGTTATTTGGGGTCTTTTGTGGTTCCCTACAAATTTTAGGATTGTTTATTCTAGCTCTGTGAAAAACGCTGTGGTATTTTGATAGAGATTGTATTCAATGTGTAGATTGCTTTGAGTAGTATAGACATTTTAACAATATTTGTTCTTCCAATCCATGAGCATGGGATGTTTTTCCATTTCTTCGTGTCCTCCTCAATTTCTTTCATAAGCATTCTATAGTCTTCAGAGTACAGGTCTTTCACCTCCTCGGTTACATATATTCCTAGGTATCTTACGGTTTTTGGTACAGTTGTAAATGGGATCGATTCCTTGATTTTTCTTTCTGTTGCTTCATTATTGGTGTATAGAAATGCTACAGATTCTGTACATTGATTTTGTATCCTGTGACTTTGCTGAATTCATGTATCAGTTCTAGCAATTTTTTGGTGGAGTCTTTCAGATTTTCTATAGAGAGTATCATGTCATCTACAGATAGTTAAAGTTAGACTTCCTTCTTGCCAATTTGGATGCTTTTTATTTCTTTTTGTTAACTGACTGCTGAGACTAAGACTTCCAGTACTATTAAATAACAGTGGCGAGAGTCAACATCCCTGTCTTGTTCCTGACCATAGAGGAAAAGCTCTCAGTTTTTCCCCATTGAGGGTGATATTAGGTGTGGATCTCTCCTTTATGGCTTTAATGATGTTGAGATATGTTCTCCCATCCCTACTTTTTTGAGGGTTTTTATCAAGAATGGATACTGTACTTTGTCAAATGCTTTTTCTGCATCTATTGAGAGGATCGATGAGACTCTGCATATTTTAGCAAGCACCCCAAGATAATTCTTAACCATGCTGATGTTTGAAAACACTGGGCCCTACCCTGGGAGCCTAGTTAGAAGGATATTGTGCAAGAGAAAGAACATGGGAGCACTGAGGATGGAAAGATTTAGAGAGGACTTGAAAGATATTTAGGGAGTTAGGATCAAGAAAAGGGCAATATGATCCAGCTATTGACCCTACTATACATAGTCAGTTGCCAAATAATTTAATGCTCATGATGAATGAATTCACGCCAAGGTTTTAACAATTTATAATGCCTTGATATATTGCTCTCCTTCATCTACAAAAAAAATATATATTCTAACTGAAGATTCCTGAAGAATAAATCTGTAAATGTAAAAATTTAAGCTTCCTGACAGGTGGAGAAAAAGATATTTTAGGCTGGCACAAATGATTATGATGAAAGTGAAGCATAATGCAGAAGCTCCCAGATGACAGAGCAGGCAGACAATTTAATTCTAGGGGGAAGAAATTGCAACTGCCATACTTCAGTTTTAATGCTACTCTAACAACATGGATAATTTTTTATACTAAATATTTGAATTCTTCCAGGAATTAATATAATTGCAAATGTTGAAGGAAAAGTTACGATGAACGCAGGCCCCTAGCTGAGTCCTCATTAATCCCCAACATTCAGTTTTCAAATTGTAAACCACAGAGGGTCTAGATATATGGTCTTCTGCTGCTCATGCACATAATTTTCGCTATGGTTATAAAAGATGCCCTTGGAAAGACAACACTGAAAATATTTGCTGTCTGTGTACCCAGAAAGTGGTACATCAGGAGATGCTAACAAAAATTGGTTTCTTTTCTCTGTCTGGGCAGCTTATTTGTCCAGTCCCCAAGAGCACATATGCTGAGATGATGTTTACATAGAGTATAATTCTACTACATTCTTTTATAGAACTTTAGAGTTTACAGAGCTGTTTCATAGACATGATCTTAATGAATTTTCACAGTAAGTCCATGAGATGTTTATGATGCCATTGTAGGCATAAAAAAAAGTGAGACTCCGAGAGTTTAAATAAGTAGCCCAAGAACACACATCTAGGGAGTTACAGGGCCCTGAATACTAGCCGATGCATTTTGACAGAATGTCCAGTGATCTCTCTTCATGAAGTCCCATATTTTGGGTTATATTAAAGACAGGAACTTTGCCTTAGGATCCCCCTTTTTTTTAAAAGATTTTATTTATTTATTTGAGAGAGAGAGAGTATGAGAGGGGGGAGGGTCAGAGGGAGAAGCAGACTCCCCGCCGAGCAGGGAGCCCGATGCGGGACTCAATCCCGGGACTCCAGGATCATGACCTGAGCCGAAGGCAGTCGCTTAACCGACTGAGCCACCCAGGCGCCCTATTTGTGTCATTTTGAATTTCTTCAGTGTTTTGTAGTTCTCAGAGTACAGGTCTTTCACCTCTTTGTTTAAATTTATTCCTAGGTATTTTATTATTTTTAGATACAATTGTAAATGGGGTTGTTTTCTTAATTTTCTTTCTGCTGCTTCCTTATTTTTTTTTAAAGATTTTATTTATTTACTTATTTGAGGGATAGAGAGAGAGAGAAACAGCATGAGATGGGGGAGGGTCAGAGGGAGAAGCAGACTCCCCACCGAGCAGGGAGCCCGACCAGGGACCCAATCCCGGGACTCCAGGACCATGACCTGAGCCTAAGGCAGTCACTTAACCGACTGAGCCAGCCAGGCGCCCTAGGATCCCTTTCACCTTTGTTAACTAGCTCTCTCTTTCTCCTCTTCCTTCCCTTTCTCCTCTCGCTCCCTCCTTGCACACCTTCCCGTGTACTTAGTAGGCCGACGCTGCAAGTTATCTTGGATCCTATCAGTGAGAAACTGTTCAGGTTTCCCTTTCTTTGGTAACACTCTGGCCTCTGAAGCTCCTTGTTGACTTTCACAGTTTAATGGTGCTGTCTCGGCCGGTTCCTGGAAGGCCCAGTTCTCAGCTAACTGAAGCAGCGTTTGTCGGTGAGAAAGATTCATACCCACCAGGTTTTTCTCATGATTTCTAGACTTTAAGTTTAGATAAGGCTTTTTTTTTAAAGGTTTTATTTATTTATTTGACAGAGAGAGACAGCGAGAGAGGGGACACAAGCAGGGGAGTGGGAGAGGGAGAAGCAGGCTTCCTGCGGAGCAGGGAGCCCGATGTGGGGCTCGATCCCAGGACCCCAGGATCATGACCTGAGCCCAAGGCAGACGCTCAACGACTGAGCCACCCAGGTGCCCCTAAGTTTAGATAAGGCTACAGAGAGACTCAACCTTAGCCATCAATGGACCATAAATGTCAGTAATGCCCTGCCCCGGGGGCTTCTCTTGTTCCCTTTTCCCTCTCTTCTCTACTCTCTGTCTTGACCAGGGATTCTAAACAGGGCATCAAAGACTAAGCTCCGCATTGACTAGTTTATTTTGTTTCTTCCTCGTTCCTCCTTCTCCCCCTCTTCCCCCTCCTTCCCCTCCTCCTCCTCCTTCCCCTCCCCCTCCTCCTCCTTCCCCTCCTCATCCTCCTCCTCCTCCTTCCCCTCCTCCTCCTTCCCCTCCTCCTCCTCCTCCTTCCCCTCCTCCTCCTCCCCCTCCTCCTCCTCCTCCTCTTCCTCCTCCTCCTCCTTCCCTTCCTCCTCCTCCTTCCCCTCCTCCTCCTCCCCCTCCTCCTCCTCCTCCTCTTCCTCCTCCTCCTCCTTCCCTTCCTCCTCCTCCTTCCCCTCCTCCTCCTCCCCCTCCTCCTCCTCCTCTTCCTCCTCCTCCTCCTCCTTCCCCTCCTCCTCCTCCTCCTTCCCCTCCTCCTCCTTCCCCTCCTCATCCTCCTCCTCCTTCCCCTCCTCCTCCTTCCCCTCCTCATCCTCTTCCTCCTCCTTCCCCTCCTCCTCCTCCTCCTTCTCCTCCTCCTCCTCCTCCTTCCCCTCCTCCTCCTCCCCCTCCTCCTCTTCCTCCTCCTCCTGCTCCTCCTCCTCCTCCTCCTGCTCCTCCTCCTCCTTCCCTTCCTCCTCCTCTTCCTTCCCCTCCTCCTCCTCCTTCCCTTCCTCCTCCTCCCCCTCCTCCTCCTCCTCCTCCTGCTCCTCCTCCTCCTTCCCTTCCTCCTCCTCTTCCTTCCCCTCCTCCTCCTCCTCCTTCCCTTCCTCCTCCTCCTCCTCCTCCTTCCCCTCCTCCTCCTTCCCCTCCTCATCCTCTTCCTCCTCCTTCCCCTCCTCCTCCTCTTCCTCCTCCTTCCCCTCCTCCTCCTCCTCCTTCTCCTCCTCCTCCTCCTCCTTCCCCTCCTCCTCCTTCCCTCCTCCTCCTCCTCCTCCTCCTGTTCCTCCTCCTCCTTCCCTTCCTCCTCCTCCTCCTCCTTCCTCCTCCTCCTCCTTCCCCCCTCCTCCTTCCCCTCCTCCTCCTCCTCCTTCTCCTCCTCCTCCTCCTCCTCCTTCTCCTCCTTCCCCTCCTCCTCCTTCCCCTCCTCATCCTCTTCCTCCTCCTTCCCCTCCTCATCCTCTTCCTCCTCCTTCCCCTCCTCCTCCTTCCCCTCCTCCTCCTCCTCCTTCTCCTCCTCCTCCTCCTCCTCCTGCTCCTCCTCCTCCTTCTCCTCCTCCTCCTCCTTCTCCTCCTCCTCCTCCTTCCCCTCCTCCTCTAAGAGGGCCATGTAATCTGAGGTTTGCCATCACCCTCACTCTCCATATCAATTTACATTAAACCAGTTTTATTTATCTGCCTGATATTTCTGCTTCTGAAAGCTAGAGTTTGTGACTCCCAGTCTACCTCATCAGTACCCACTTTACCTTCTGTAATCATTCTTCTTCCTTTCTTTACCTCACATTGACATTTGGTCTCCCCGCTTTCCAACTTGATTTGCTCAACCTTAAATCTTTGATCCTTAGCTTGCTTTACTTACTTAGATACAAAGTTCATATTCAACTTCAGCTTTGTAATATAGGATTTCTTTAATTTTAAAAAAGGAAAAAATGACAATATATTGATGATTATCAATTCTGGATGGTGGTAGGTGACATTTATATCAATATTCTACGTATTTTATGTATCTTAAAACATTTCCCAAAATAAAAACAAAATTTTTTTTAATTCTTACTTCACCAAATCTCTGAGCTTAATCCTTGATTGCAGTCAATAATTGGGTGCCTCCTGAGCTATCCCTTCTTCTTCAACCCATGCATTTCCAATTTTAGATATAATTTTCTCTTCAGGGTAATGAGTTATAGCCTGGGATATTTCTTTCTGAAGCCAATGTATTTTAATAGTGTTTCATGGAACAATGCCTTGATTAAAAGGAATAAAGTTTAGGGGTGGAATGTCACACATGCCCTCTAGCTCAGAGGGCCAAGGTGAGTCACGTGAAGAGAATCCATATCTGGGGGGCCACATCCTTATGAGATCAGGAATAAGAAGCACAGGTACTTCTTCACTGTTCTATGGCTCTATAATTTACTCTCCCTTCTCTGGACTGTAACATTTAAGAGCTGCCTTTCTGAGCCCATTGTATGGCCAGAATACTTCACTTCTTTACATGCTTCCCACTTATCTCCTGATCAATTGCTACGTCTCCATTTAAAAATCACTTTCTCAGGCCGACTTGACCTGAATTCCCAGTCTTGGATGGGCTGCTTCTGTTATTTGTCCCTTTTGTAAGTGTGATTACTTATTAAGTGTCTGTCTTCCCACCAGACAGCATGCTACCTTGAGACAGAGAGCAGATCCACCTTAGTCCTTGATACATTTCAGTGCCTAGGCCATCGCCAAGCATATGGTTGGTATTAAACAAATGTTTGTTGAATGAAGGAGAGAATGAAGCAATAATGGGGTGGGGAGTCAAAACACTTACTGTTTTCCAGAGTGTCTATGAACCAGCAAATATCCTTGAATTTTAGCTTTCTGTTCCCGACTAGTCTGCACATTTGATTTCCTCAGCTTTTGCCTGTACTGAGATTCTAAATGAAAGTGTCAGGGGAAATATTAACAAAGGGATGCTTGTGATTTTTATAATTATTAATAACTGAAGGCTTTGGTGACAGAACTCTCAGTGTCTCTCCTACAGCTGAAGCCTGAGAAGAAAACACATAATTCTCAGGAATGTCTGTCTAATAAATCAGGTTTCAACAAAGTTAACTAACTGGAAAGCACATGACTTGGAAAACCCCATTAAATGTCTCCTAGATTAAATGCTGATGAGAGGCTGGACCAATACCCATGTTGAATCTTTGACTTTGCTGTCAATCTTGTGGAATGGAAAAAGGTGGCTGCTGGTGGAACCACCTGGTTACACAGTGATAAGGAATATGTTAAAGCAAATCCTCAGACAAATGGGTTATGAACACATGTCGAAGTTTTATTATCAAGCTTGCCCTAAGGGATAAGGCTCTTAGGAAGGCCATCTCAGTGAATTCTCTTTACTAGAGATATTTCACAGTAGAGTAAATATAAAAAAAGGGGAGTGTCTGATTAAAGATAATTAAGAAAGAGGTTAAAGTTTGTCTTGTCATCTTGGGTTGCTGTTACAAAATACTGTAAGACTGGGGGCTTATAAACAATAGAAATTTATTTCTTATTGTTCTGGAGGTAGGGAAATCAAAGATCAAGTCCCCAACAAATTTATTGTCTGGTGAAAGCTTTCTTCTTGCTTCATAAATGCCCTTTTCTCCCCATGTGTTCACACAGTAGGGGAAGAGTGAGAAAGTTTCTGTGTTTCTTCTTATAAGGGCAGGAACACCATTCATGAGAGCTGCATTCTTATGACTTAATTACCTCCCAAAGGCCCCACATCCTAATACCATCACACTGGGGGTTAGAATTTCAGCAAATAAATTTTGGGGGGAGACACAAACATTGAGTGCATAACGTTCCTCCCAAAATGTATGTCCTTCTCACATGCAAAATACATTCATTTCATCCCAACAGCCCCAAAAGATTTAATTCATTCCAGTATCAACTCTAAAGTCTAAAGTCTGAAGTCTCATCAAAATATTATCTAAATCAGATGTGGGTAAGACTCAAGGGACAATTCATCCTGAAGCAAAATTCCTTTCCAGCTGGGAACCTCTGAAACCAAACGATTGTATTTCTCCAAGATACAATAGTAAGACAAGCATAGGATAAACATTCCCATTCCAAAAGGAAGAAATAGGGAAGAAGAGGTGGTGGGTCCCAAGCAAGTCCAAAACCTAGTAAGGTAAACTTCAAGTGATCTTAAGGCTCAAGAATAATCCTTTTTGGCTCCATGCTCTGCTCTCCAGTCTCAATGGCTCAGTGGTCCCACCTTCTACCTCACTAGAGCAATCGTCCTGCCCCCAGAGTTCTGCTGGGTAAGGATCACACCCCCAGGGCTCTGGGAAGCCTCATTCCCACATCTTTGGGCAGAAATCATCTGAACTTGAAAGCAAAGCCATGGTCTTTCCTCCCCAGCTCCAAGTCTTTTGAAACTGAGGAGGCAGCCCCAGTGATTTCTGAATCACCTTTAGGGTCATCCTTGACTTGTTTTAAAGAATAGCTCCTGACTTCTGCTGATACGTTTGATTAGGTCCATGCCTCATATGTGTACTAATCTCTTTATCAAATGATTGCATGGCCACACCTTCCAAACATAGTATCTTCGTGTTTGCAATATGGATGGGTTGAGAATTTTCCAAATATTTAAATTCTGGTTCCTTTTAGCATAACCATCCTTTCTACATTTTATTTCTCTCTTCTCACGTTTACTATAAGCAGTCAGGAAGAACCAAGCCACTCTTTCAAGGCTTTGCTTAGAAATCTCCTCAGCTAAAGATCTAATTGGGTCACTTGCAAGTTTTTCCCTTCCAAGGAATACTAGCACATGAACACCATTCTGCCAAGATCTTTGCTGCTTTATAACAAGGATCTCCTTGCCTCCAATTTCAAGTATGATGTTCCTCATTTCTGGCTGAATCCTCATCAGAATGGCCTTTACCATCCATATTTCTATCAGGCATTCTCTAAGAAGACAGGAATTTCTCTGCAGCTCTCCTCTCTCCTTTCTGAGCTCTCACCAGAATGGCCTTTAAAAGTCCCTTCACAATAATCTTGGCTTCTAGCAGGCACCCCCCAACTCTTTTGGCCACTACCTGTTCCCCAGCTCCAAAGCTATGTCCCTGTTCTGAGGTATTTGCAATAGCAGGACCCCATCTTGCCAGTACCAATTTCTGTCTTAGTCAGTTTGGGCTGCTGTCACAAAAATACATGTTCCTGTCTTCTCATCCTCCCTCCGGAGAACAACAGTGGTCATTACCAGGAAAGTCGAGGAAGGGCACAGGAGTATTTATTCGCCCTGGCTCCCAGAGGCTAGTAGTGCAAGTATTTAGTGAGCTAGGATCTATGGAAAATGTAGAGTAAACTGGCACAGACAGATTTAAAGCCTTGCCTAATATCAAAAGGCCATTTTCAGGGAGATCAAGTTTGGGAACCCAGGTATTCATCCTTTTCCCACACATCACAATTTTATCTTACAGGCAAACTGTGACAGATGATCTAGGGCACAGAGAATACAAGCGAAGTGGAGGAGGGAATGGGAACAGTACACAAGCACTCCACTTTCTAAAAAAGCACAGATGTGTTGAACAATTCACGGTCACAGTCATTTTATAGGAGAAAAGTAAAACAGTATCACAGATCAGTGAAGCTGATAGGTTTATCCCCATTTTACAGATGAACACCTGAGATGGAGAGAAATTGACTAACTTCTCAAGAGACGTGGCAAATCAGTGGCAGAGGTTGGACTCACATACTAGACTTTCTGATGTCAAAGCTCATGGGCAGTTGCCCTTTGTTATTCGTATGTGAACTCTTGGAGCAATGTTCCGGGATTAGAATCTTCACTGTGCACAGTAAAGAGGTAGAAATCACAGAGGATTAAAAACGTACTCATGCTCAGAGGCCAATACTTTTACCTCTTTCGATTGTGATACAAGAAGAAATAAGTTCCTCTTGCAATGTATTTTCTCAGACACAGAAAGTGGTCAATAATAGTGGTATAGAGTTAAAAGAATACCCCCCAAATAAAACTTCAGGTATACGATGTTTAAATTAACTTTTTGCAAATTGGCCTGATAATCTGGGTACCATTTTACGACATTATTTCTATGGGAAAATAACAAACTCGTAAATGAACTTTTGGGTGACAACTGCAAGGTGGGGGATTGTCTACACTGTATAAACACCAGATGTTAATATTGTAAATGTTAATTTGTGTGTATAGAAAGAGATGTGTTTTCAAAGTGCAAACATAAACCGAATTCATCTACTTAGAAATCTCAGATGACTATATCCATTTTTTATCTTTAGAGGCTGACAAGAGTGGCTTTTAAATCTGCACTCTAGAATTGTTTCCTTGAATTACATTTCCCTATTCTAAGCAGCTAGCATCTGTCATGCGACCACATATGGTAGCTTGGTTAGTGAAGTGATAAAGAATTATTGTAGGTAGCAACCGCCTGATTCAATTAGTCATCAATCATTTAAAACACATCCAGCTTTGTTTTGACTGCCAGGGCCTTTGCACTAACCAGATATACAACTGATGTTCCTTGTTCATAGTCACAAAATGAAGATTGTCCTCGATCTTTCCTCTTAACTACATGCTCTCTCCCCTTCTAGCAAGCTGGCTTCAGTCACTTCAGTCTACTCTAATTTTCCAAAAGACATTCTTTACTCTTATGTCCGGATCACCCTCCTGACCCATCCCAAGTCTTATGTGTATTGTTCCCTTCCTTGCTTGGAGAACCAGCTTAAACAGCAGTTCCTCCCAGACGTCTTCCCAAAGCCTGCCATGTAAAATTTCACCTTCAAGACTCAACATTACTTTGGCACAGCGGACTGGGCTATGTCACCCTTCTTAACAGAGGTCTCCTCACCTTCCTTCCATAAATACATGATTGCCTGCTCTGTGCTAAGCACTAATGTCAGCCAGCCCTAGGGAAATAAAAGGAGTAAATTCTAGATGCTCCTGGTCAGGGAGGGGATAACAAATACATAAGGAAAATTATTAGAACATAGGAGGACCAGAATTATGTTTTAATATTTTATTTTATTTATTTTAAAATAAATAATATATTCATATGTTACAAAAGTTACAAAAAGGTAAAATTATGAAAATTCTCCCTTTTACATTTTCTCCCAGTTATTCATTTCCCCTCTTCAGAAGCAACCAATATTAACAGATCCTGTATATCCTTCCAGAGATATTCCATGAGTATATTAACAAATACTTATGTGTGTATACACACACACACACACACACACACATACACACAATGTTTTTAAAATATACATGCATATATATAGTATGTTTTAAAATTTTTTACACAGGTACTGTAAACACCCAAACAAGTTTTCGCAGCTTGCCTTTTTTACCTTTTTATTTAATTCTGATATTTTGTATATCACTTGATCAGTACATAAAGAACTTTCTCATTAGTTTTTAAATTTGGCTATATACTGTTCCATCAGAGTGACGTAACATAATTTATAAAACCAAATCCTGATTGAGGAATATTTTGGTTGTTCTCAATCTTTTGCCATAACAACCAATGTTACAGTGAATAGCCTAATACATGCATCATGTGTGTATGTATGTATGTGAGCATTTGTGGAACTATTTTGGAGTGAACAGCCCTGCACAATGTAAGAATGCTTATTTCTCCACAGCCTTAACAACACTTTACCAAGCTTTGGATCTCGGCCAACCTGATATGGGAAAAAAATCCCAATATCTCCATTTAGTTTGCATTTCTTTTATTATAAGTGAGATTAGATCTCTTTTCAAGTTCAAGTTCCTTTTCTGTGAGTTTTATGGACATATTTGTTGCCAGTTTTTCTATCAAGTTGTTGTTCCTTATTGATTTGTAGGAGCACTATAAATCAAAGAAATTAACCTTGTGTGAAGTGAGTTGCATATGTTTTACCCTCAGTTAATAATTTGTCTTTTGAATTTGCCTTGCAGAAATTTAAAAAGCTAAATTTATCAATTTCAAAATAGCTAAGGACTTTCAAGTTGTAATATAAATCACAAAAGCCTTAACTGGACTCTTGAAAGTCTATTTGGCTTTCCAGTTAGAGGAAAGAAGAGAAAGTATGGTTTCTTTTTGTTTCATTTCCATATTCCAGTTACATATAATACAGGGACATATGCTAAGACTAATTATGCTACTTAAAAAGCAACCAGCTTATATTTGTTGTTCCAGTTATTAACGCTGCAAAACAAAGTATCCCAAAACTCAATGCATGAAACCACCATTTGTTATGCTCATGAATTCTTTGAGTCAAAAATTCGGACAGGACACAGTAGGAATGAATTGTCTCTGCCCTAGGATGTCTCAGACCTGCTGCAGTCTTGAAGCCTGGGGCTGGAATCATATTACAAAGGCTCAGTCTAACACAGAATGCTGGCAGGAGGTGGAGATTAGCTGGGGCTGTCGTCCTGAACACCTTTCTATGGCACCATCATGTGGCCTGGGCTTCCTCACAATATGAGGGCTGGGTCCCAAGAACGCATTATGGAAAGAGAGAGCCAGACTGAAACTATATCATAAAATACACAGCATCACTTCTGCTGTACTCCATTGTCAGAGCAGTCAACCTGCTCAAGTTCAAAGGGAGAGAAAACAGACTCTACCTCTTGCCACTACTCTTACAGTGGCAAGGTTCACTGGTGATACTCTGACCTTTTTGAAAAACCCAGTCTGTCATCGCTGGTCAAGGATCTGTCCTGTACATCTTCAGTCTGAAGAAGACATCAGTCTTGGTCTAACAGGAAGGACTCACCTGTGGCATTCATTGGATTACAGGATTATGTCTGACTTTCCTGTTGCAACAGGTAAAAAATTAACCCTGCTGTAAGCTGTAAGGCAGGTTCTGCTCCCCTTCTAGTGTCCGAGTCTGGTTACTGGGTTGCTGTCTCCTCCATCAACCATCTCAGGGTAATGCCAGTAGAAACAAAAAAGAGTCAGTTCTTGCTTATCTAGGAATATTGCTACCCACACACCACACCCCACCTCTGCCTTCTGCTGGTGATGCATGTTCACTATTCTTTTTATCAAATAATGGGAAAAACAAGATGAAAAAGTCCTATCAGCCCATTTGAGGATGCATTAGTCAGTGTTAAGAAAAAAGAAAGAAAAGAAGGAAGGAAGAAAAACATGCTATTTACCAAAGGCAGAGTATGCAGATTATCGCTGGGTTTCAATTACCCATATTTGTTTTCTTTTGCTCTGATTAGCATCATTGACTAATCCCACTTTTTTAAAAGAATTTCCTATAAAGTCTCAATTACTTCATATGGAACATATCCTACTCAGTTAAACTAGTCAATAAATACAGCTTTTTCTTTGACTAAAATCTACAGAGATATTTTAAATAGAAAAACAAAACAAAATAAAACCATTGATTATCACTATGGCTTTTCATTCAACAGTGCTAGCTAGCACATTAAATACAAAAACAGAAATCACACATGTCACAAATTGAGTAGCTAAGGTATAAGGTCTATCTGACCTTTGTACAAGATCAGGATAGGAAGTGAAGACAATTATTCAGGACGGGACAGAGAACTACCAAGAGCAATTGTCTTGATTCCATAAAGGGGCATCTAGACAATACAAAAACAGCACCCACCCAAGACACACCAGTATATGGAGTTGTTTTAGAAACTGACAGAGGTAGTCAGTTGATGAGATAAGGTAGCAGGGATTTCAAAACAGAATTGTGACAATCATTTTAGACAATGTCTATAATGCAACAGGCAGCAAAAGGCTGAATCAGAAAGGTAAGACCTCATGTCCCAAAGGGTGACCAGCAACTGTTAGCCAGGTAAACACAGATCTCAGTAGAAAAATAAATAAATAAATATAGCAGCAATGTCCACAATAACTAAACTGTGGAAAGAACCGAGATGCCCTTCAACAGATGAATGGATAAAGAAGATGTGGTCCATATCTACAATGGAATATGACTCAGCCATCAGAAAGGATGAATACCCAACTTTTACATCAACATGGATGGGACTGGGGGAGAGTATGCTAAGTGAAATAAGTCAAGCAGAGAAAGTCAATTATCATATGCTTTCACTTATTTGTGGAACATAAGGAAGAGCATGGAGGACATTAGGAGAAGGAAGGGAAAAATGAAGCGGGGGGAATCAGAGGGGAGACAAACCATGAGAGACTATAACTCTGAGAAACAAATTGAGGGTTTCAGAAGGAGGGGTTGGGAGGATGGATTAACCCGGTGATGGGTATTAAAGAGGGCACGTATTGCATGGAGCACTGGGTGTTATACGCAAACAATGAATCATGAAACACTACATCAAAAACTAATGATGTACTGTATGGTGACTAATATAACATAATAAAATAAAATAAATAAATAAATAAATAAAAATAATGGCTGCATTCTATTACTTAGTAAAGGTGATAGCTTTCTATTAGCAGAAGCAGCTAGCAATCACCTAGGAATAAGTCAGATTCTGCTCATTGAGGAAGTAGGTGGTTGACGTCAGACAGTGAATTTATGAAATCCTGGTTTGGACACACAGAGGAGGAGATTTAGGTATAAACCCAGTAACCTAGGGGTGCCTGGGTGGCTCAGTCAGTTAGGCATCTGCCTTCGGCTGGAGTCGTGATCCTGGGGTCTTGGGATCCAGCCCCACATCGGACTCCCTGTTCAGCGGGAAGCCTGCTTCTCCCTCTGCCCCTCCCCCTGCTCATGTTCTCTCTCTCTCTCTCTCTCTTTCTCTCTCTCTCTTTCAAAGAAATAAGTAAAATCTAAAAAAAAAAAAAAAAAAAAACCAGTAACCCAAAAGCAAGCATTGGTCCATAGGCTTCCAGACATGCATATGACTTAATTTCATGTTCTTGTCCGTTATTTAGAAAAGGTTATTTTTACAATTTTACCTTGCTTCTTTGCAGATTGGCTTAAGAATGTGGAAAGATCCAAATCTGTGTAAGTTGAAGAAAAGTTTCAAGAGGAGCCAAGAAAAGATAGAATCCAAGAAAATGAGGCAGGGGCAGACTATATATTTTAAAAGACATTTTAACTCTAAGAAGGGTCCTGACATCTGATGCACCTGTTGTTTGCCTTCTAATATATCATCCTTTTCATCAGCTCTTCTGAAAAGATTCGATTCTTCTTGACTTTTTTCAATATTGCAGTGCCTGTTGGAAGGGTAGGTAGGATGTGACTCTGTGACAAGACTGTCACTTTGGACTTTACAAACAACTGCCACGTAACGTTTTACCACAGCCTCCTAGTAATGGATGAAGATGATTGGATATTATCCTCCCAGATGTCAGACTACCCTGACATCTGATTTTACATTTTGTGCCATTTTCATAACAAAGACCATTAAAAATCCCTCATGCTGCCCTGAGCATGATTTAAATCTGTTGGAAAACTTAATTACAGCTTTTACACTGATTTTGTGTCTTATAGAATCCAAATCGATCCATGTTTCAATTTTAAGATTTACACTTAGCTCTGATCTTGAGCATCATTTTATCCCCACTCTCTAGGCTTTTCTTCCCAACTTCAGAAAGGTGGTGATAATTTCCAAATGTTATCTTGTATAAATGAGTACATAGAAAAATAACAATACACAAATATATACACACATACATATATACACATACGTGTACATATACAGATTTGCACATAGATAGAGACATACATGTATATGCATATGTATCATATGTTATTTGAGCAGCATACGGTGCTTTTCTGGGGCCCAACATCTTTCTAGTTTTCAAACTACATTTTATGAAGTAGAGACATGTGTGAAATAATGATGACAATGCACATCCGTGGAGGATCCACTACACGCCGGGCACTATTTAACATTTTTAATATGTAATGCATCTAAGTATTTCATATTTATATATAATATTTCATATAGATGCATAAAATAATGCTGACTTTATATGTAATATCTCATTTAAGTCCACAGTGCCCTCATAACACTTAAGCCTCACAGTAAGTGCTCTTAAAAGAGATCCCCATTTTACAGATAAAGTCATGAAGGCTCAGAGAGATAAAGCCACCTGCTCAAGTTCGCACAGTTAGCAAATCATGGAGCTTTTAACCATAACCAGTGACATGTACTGCCTGGGGGCGCCTGGGTGGTTCAGTCAATTAAGCATCTGCCTCTGGCTCAGGTCATGATCCCAGGGTCCTGGGATCGAGCCCCACATCGGGCTCTTTACTCGGCAGGAAGCCTGCTTCTCCCTCTCTCACTGCCCCCTGCTTGTGTTCCTGCTCTCTCTGTGTCTCTCTCTGACAAATAAATAAATAAATAAAATCTTTAAAAAAGAAAAAAAAAGACATGTACTGCCTGCAAAGGAAGAAAAACACCAAAACCTGAGGGCCACGAAGAACCATCCCCCAGGGACAGACGGCACCTAATCAAGGGACTGGTGCCACGTGCTGGCTGTATTTCGGAACTGCTCTGGCTGCAAGAGCACTATGCCATGTGTACAAGGGCAGAAGAGTGGGGCAATCTGCCTCAGTGGGGAGGACTGTTTATCACTGACACCGTCTGCACTTGCCTTCTAAGATTTAGGGAATTACATAATTGCTTTTAAATTCTTCCAGACATGCACCCTCTCACTGTCCACACAGGCAGACGGTCCCATCACCACCCCTGCCCTTGCTACAGTGCTGCTGCTTTGCCCTTCTTGCTCCCCTACCCCCTCCTTCTGAAAGGTGGAGTTGACAGTGCTTATCTTTTTTTTTTTTAAGATTTCATTTATTTATTTGACAGAGAGAGACACAATGAGAGAGGGAACACAAGCAGGGAGAGTGGGAGAGGGAGAAGCAGGCTTCCCAATGAGCAGGGACCCCGATGCGGGGCTCGATCCCAGGACCCTGGGATCATGACCTGAGCTGAAGGCAGATGCTTAACAACTGAGCCACCCAGGCGCCCTGATGTTGCTTATCGTGCCCTCTCTACAAACAAGACGTCAAACTGTAGGTTGGGAGAGTGTGAGACAGCTCATTTCCCATTGATTCCCTTGTCGTCAAATCCAGAAGACCTGGACTTGCAGAGCTGAGTCTCTTCCATGCTACGGCCTGACTTAAAGACCCAAGTATACGACGTGAGCCTGAATCGGATGCCATAAAGGAATGAGACCCTTGGGTGTTTGGCAGGAGGACTGAATGCCTCTTTCATGAGGGAGAAACGTGAATTTATAAAAGTTGAAAGAAAGAGCTTGTGTTGGTCTACTATGGTAGTGCCTCCAGTATTCATGTTCTTTCGTCATCCTTTCTGAATCCTGGCAGGCCTTCTCTTATTCACTCACATGTGCTGGAAGCGACAGATTTTTGCTTCAGATTTTAACATTTTTTCAGATAGTAAGCTCTTGAAGGTCAGTTTCATCCCTCGGTTTTAAGGTTGGGCGGATTCAGTTTTGTACCTGTAGGATCCCCGAGTTACATGTAGGAAGTCCAACCACCCCGATGGAAAGATAAGTGGAGAGGTGAGAGGAACAGGACGTGACATTACACGGGGAGGGGGGCGGATCCAGTCTGCTCAGCACTTCATCTGGGCCCAGTCTTCAACTGACCCCCGGCCAAATTCAACCCAGGCAAGATGAACAGCCACCCCCAGCCCAGGTTGCAGAGTAGTAAGCCGATGGAATGATTATTGTTTCAAGCCAGTAAATTTCGGGTAGCTTTTACAAAGCAAACAGATAACCAAATACCTAGTAAATGGAAAGCGTTTAATAAATATTTGTGGGGGGGGGGGCACCTGGTGGCTCAGTCGTTAATCGTCTGTCTTCGACTCAGGTCATGATCCCAGGGTCCTGGGATCGAGCCCCGCATCGGGCTCCCTGCTCGGCGGGAAGCCTGCTTCTCCCTCTCCCGCTCCCCCTACCTGTGTTCCCTCTCTCGCTGTGTCTCTTTCTGTCAAATAAATAAATAAAATATTTTTAAAAAAATAAAAAAATAAATGTTTGTGGGTACAACCAACAGATAGTGCCAGGATACTGATCCTCAGCGCACCTAAACTCCAGGGTAAGAGAAAGACCAATGAACTGACGATTAAATTGCAGTAAGCTAAGTGCCATAACAGAGTTGTTAGCACGGCACAAATGAAGTACTAGTGGACATCCTGGCCCTTATGAGTG
Organism: Eumetopias jubatus; assembly: GCF_037043125.1. NCBI lineage: Eukaryota > Metazoa > Chordata > Mammalia > Carnivora > Otariidae > Eumetopias > Eumetopias jubatus. The sequence continues at coordinate 166,903,943 of NW_028274808.1, forward strand.
GGATCAGGAAGACTTCCAGAAGAAATAATAACTGGGGGCGCCTGTGTGGCTCAGTTGGTTAAGCGTCTGCCTTCAGCTCAGGTCCTCATCCCGGGGTCCTGGGATCGAGCCCTGCATCGGGCTCCCTGCTCAGTGAGGAGCCGGCTTCTCCCTCTCCCTCTGCCTCTCTCTCTCTCTCTCAAATAAATAAAATCTTTAAAAAACAATAATAACTGAACAAAATTCTGAGTGGAAAGTAGGAGTTCACCAGAAAAAAAAAATTAAGACTTTCCTCTGTATCTCAAACACATTTAGGTCAGTCCCTTATTCATAAATGAAGAAATGAATGAATGAATGAATGACTTTGAAAGTCTTCAGCATAAACATAAAATTTAAAGTAATTAAGACCATGAATAGGAAATGAGCTAAGAATGCCTCCTCTTGAACATATGAAGTTCCAGCTCTCAACTGTGTAAAATCTTTTGCCAAATCAGTGCCTTTCCCTCAGCAAAGAAGAATTCCTTTCATTAAACGAGGTATATGCTAACAATGTATATTACAGTAATTCTCTATATGCTGCCCTACTGAATATACTATGTTAGATTCTCTCTAGAAGGATTCATGGAGATATCACATTTGACCTTTAAGAGCTTATTATCTGAAAAAATGTTAAAATCTGAAGCAAAAGCACTGGTCACATTTACACCAAGGACCTTTGTATTTCCTGTTATTACTAGATCATTAGATAATATGGTGCCCCTATAAGGACAGGGTCTGCTTTCATTTGGTATGGTTATATTTTTACTTTTATATTTTCCCCTAATTGATATTAATATAAACATACAAATATACTTACTTGCAAAGCGAGAGGAAAAGAGTCAAGTGATTTCAAACTACTAGAAAAAAGCATTTGTTGCTGGGACTATGGACATTTGAATTTTATCTGCTATTTTTTAGTTTTATCATTTGTTTGATAGCTAGAAGTTTGGGACTTTTTTTTTTTTATGTTATGTTAGTCACCATACATTACGTCATTAGTTCTTGATGTAGTGATCCACGATTCACTGTTTGCAGATAACACCCAGTGCTCCACGCAGAACGTGCCCTCTTTAATACCCATAACCAGGCTAAACCATCCCCCCACCGCCTCCCCTCTAGAACCCTCAGTTTGTTTCTCAGAGTCCATAGTCTCGGGAAGGGGGGAGAGTTTGGGACTTTTTAAAGAGGTGTATAATCAAGGGTGAGATAAAATAAAGAAATGTGTTATTCTCTAATAATCAATCCATCCGTTCCTAAAATTATGGGCCAGAATACATAGCTTCTGTGACATACCGACTATTAGAAGAGGGCCTGTTGAGCCCAGACTCAATGATTGTTGAGTGAATAAATAAAAAGTAAGAGGAGTTATTACACTGGAAGACCAGGACAGAGAAGGCATTCTCTGGGAGGACAGAATGGGAATTAGAGAAGATGAGAGTGATGTGCTAGCGATACTGAGGTCAGACAAAGCAGACGGGGAGATGATTAAAAGAAGGAAGATCGATACGGTCTTTGAAATGAATGGCTGAGTGATGATGGTCTTAACAGCAGTGAACCAAAAAGAAAATGAGGGCTTGAGAAGAAGATGGCTGCATTTTGGCAGGAGCCCCTTTAAAGTTTATTGATGAGAGAATTGGAAAAGAATTCATGTGCTCTTGCACATGGAGCAAACAGCTCCTCCCCAAGAATGAAAGAGGAAGGTATCCCTAATACTTCCTTCAAAAACTCACTATTGGTGTTAAGAGTTCCCTTCTCTCCTGGGGAGGAGTGAATGACGGTTTCCACGTAACCAAAGGTTATCCTGATGGAGACCTTTCCCACACGGAAGGAAACACTAGGTATGAGAGTAATTGCTTGCTCCACTAGCATTCCCTAGTTTTTTTGTTTGTTTGTTCCTAAATTGCCATTGGGCCTTCCATCTAACAGAAGAGCAACTACCCTCTTGAGGAAGGAGAAAAGTTGCCCTCTGTCTAAATAGCAGTCCTCTCTTTAAATTTATAAGGCAGCCCCCCCATATCAACTTCTGGTCTTTAGAGTAGTCTTGTAAAACAGAAGGGAGAAAGCCCCAAAAGCTCAAAACGGAGAACTCTGAGAATTCCATGCCAAGGCCCTGTTGCACTCAGGGTTCAAGTTTGTTCACTCCCAAATCTAACTACCTTCTTCTATCTTAGGCTGTCTTCTCCCAGAGCCATACCTGAGCTCAGGATTTTGATGGAAGTGCTTTATCAGAAAGTTCACTCCAAAATAAATTTAAAAAAATAAACAATCATGGAGTAGGGGAGTCAGGAAAGACAAGGGGAAAAACTTAAAGAAGGGTACAATTTCAGATGGAGTCCAAGATTCAGCCTGATCCCGCAGGTTTGTTCAGGGACTTTAACCCTGTATATATTTTTAAAAATATGTAAATTTCAAGAGTCCCAGCTTAAATTTTAATTGGTCAAACATCACAGCCTTTTTTACAAAACATAAGTATGAACCAATGACTTGTTTTTTCAGCTTTCTTATCAGAATACCCAGAAGTTTCTAACTGGTTTCTCTAAATCTTATCTGACTTTGCCAATCCTCTTGATTAATGTCTGAGTGAATGTTCTAAAAATTCAAGTCTGTCATATCCCGGATTACTAGCTTTTAAAATTTCACCTTCAAAAAAAAAAAAAAAATTCGCCTCCCTCCTAAACATTCAGGATCAAGTTAGTCAATCAAAGTTTGAGTTTTACCAAGTAAACCAACCTTGCAAAATGGGTACATGATTAGAAGTAGATCCAGACGTCTTAATACAACTATGTTTAAATATTTAAAATGAATATCTCTTAAACAACTGCTAACAGTTCCTTAAATTTTCCTAGACCACCCCATTCTTGAGCAACAGTATCTTATCCAAAAAAAGACAATGTAATCTGCAATTACAGTATACTGTTAATCTTGTCTATTCTATGATTTTGGTTTCAAAGCCTAGAACTCCATCATAAAACAACACAATAGATCCTAATGTCAGCAATTTTCAACAACCTTCTATTACACAATGTGCACTTTGTCATCTAAAAAGAGGGGAATCAATTCTGCCCCAGCTATGGGAGTTGAATCAGCACAGTCATCCAAGAGGAGTGGCATTATTGATAAAAGGTTTTCTGTTGTTGTTTGGAATATACTTTGTGAATATTTCAACCTGAAATACCTTTCAAGTACAGTCAGCTCTTCTACTGCAGTGACCCCTTGTAGTTAGTGTTTGTTTTTGTTTTCCACTTGTTTGACTAAAAGGCCAAAAATGATCCTAAAAACCATCCTACTGTTGGTTTTTCTTTGGCAAAATTAATATTGCAATAAAATTGTGCTCTGAGATAAGGTAGACATAACTCTATCCTATATAGATAAAATTAAAAGTGTAAGTATTTATGATTAATTTTAGGAGACTGGCAGACCCTAATCTATAACTTCATAACATTTTGAAAGATACTTCCAATTCCAGTCTTTCTTTTATACATGATAAAATGGGAGTCACTTGAATCATAATAAGTTATAAATTTACTCTAAACTTCCTTTTACAAAGTTGTCAAATACTTAATGGGTCATATCCTTTTGCATACTAGAATTTATCATGTAAATTTACCACATAAAATGGCAGCAAATAAAAAATAATTGATTAAATATAAACTCACTTTCTATTATATTTGGCATCAAAGAGCTACTGAATAGAGTTTATTATCATGGCATTCTCATAGATTTTTAATGATCTATTGATATTTTCTCTTCTTTATAGAATCATCTTATCTGTCCACTTGATTTACTTCATTAAGTCATTCTTAAAATGATCTTTATCCAATAAACCAAGTAGGCATATAGGTTTATATTCCAAATATGTTTTTTATAGTTTGTATACTAATTAAATTAAATAGAAGAAATAATCATCTTGCAATAATTCGTTTCCAATGCAGTGTTTGCAGTGTTTGAAGACATACACTTTCTGGGACGCCTGGGTGGCTCAGTCGGTTAAGGGAATGCCTTCGGCTCAGGTCATGATCCCCAGGGTCCTGGGATGGAGCCCCACATTGGCCTCCCTGCTGGGCGGGGAGCCTGCTTCTCCCTCTCCCTCTGTCTGCTGCTCCCCCTGCCTGTGCTCTCTCTCTCTCTCTGTCAAATAAATAAATAAAATCTTAAAAAAAAAAACACTTTCTGACAAAATGACTCCATGTTTTTAAGCTAACCACAAGATAATTCCTCAAAAATTTTAACAAATACAGTGATCCCTACACCACTCTGCAATTCAGGAAAGTTTGCAATAATACTCTGTCTTTCAGTTTCTATGTAAAGAAATATATATGAAAGCAAATCTTGGGGCGCCTGGGTGGCTCAGTTGCTAAGCGTCTGCCTTCGGCTTGGGTCATGGCCCCAGGATCCTGGGATCCAGCCCCACATCGGGCTCCCTGCTCTGCGGGAAGCCTGCTTCTCCCTCTTCCACTCTCCCTGCTTGTGTTCCCTCTCTCGCTGTGTCTCTCTCTGTCAAATAAATAAATAAAATCTTTTTTAAAAAATTAAAAAAGAAAGCAAATCTTTCATTCATTTACTTATTTACATGTTTGATAAATTTCTGTATGTTCAATTAACTATTAGATTTATATGTGTCTTTTATGTTTTTATCTCTAAAGGTAAAATATAGAATTAAGATCATTATCCAGAAATTTAAAAAAAGAGGTGAAATGATTACAAAATAAAAAATCTTGGAGTGAAAAATTAAACATGAATTATGTAGGTAGGCTAGAAAAATTGATTTTAAAATCCAATAACTAATCTGATTGTTTTATTCCAACCATGTAAACACTAATCACAAGTCACCTGTGGTAGACACAGAGCAACACTGCCCAGATTCCTCTTCAATGAAGGATTCTGTTTCCAGCTTTGGGGAATGTGGTCAGCTGAGAGCCTCTAGCTCTCACTTCCTTCAGGGTCTACCTCAGCTGCAGAGGCCCACCTAGCTCCAAATCTTGTCCTCCCGGGGTGGCCTACATCCAGTAACTTCACAAAAAGGGGCCCAAAGTTTGAACCATTTAGAAAGAGTAAAGGACAATTCCAATGGATATTACATGCTCCAGCTGCCCCTATGAATTAGCAGAGGCTTCAGACCTGTGTCAGGGTTTAACTTCTTCCTTTGTCCAATCCTGCTTCTTGCCCTGTTTTCACAGGCATTGATCCCTACAAAATCTCTTGTACCCCAAACGCTATCCCAGCATCTGCTTCCAGAAAACCCAAGCTGTGACATCTCCCTTAATGCATAAGAAAGAAAAGCAAGAGTTAGTCAAATCTAGTGTATCCGAGATGATATTGTAAAAGTGTGGCAATAGTACACTGGATTGGAAATGGAAATTAAGATGGGTCTTTATTGCTATCCTTAGTTTTTGGTGTCTCACAAATCACTGAATGCCTGGAGGACTGGCTCCTTCAACTGTCAAGTTAGGAGATTGGCTGCAGATCTCACTGTACTTTCCAGTACATCCTGGAAAGCTGAACCATCTACTGTAAGCTGAACCAGTAGTTCTCAATGACTTCTGTGGACTCAGGCCTGTCTATTATAAGAATTTTCACCAACCTGTGGAAAAATGAGAAACATGGAAAGCAGTGAGTTTTTCAGAGTTAATTTTTCTTCTTTTTTGGTTTTGAAGTGAATTCCTTTCTCTTTTTAAAAATTTTTTGGCTTTGTTAAAATATCCTTTCTTTCAGAAATGGTGAGGTCAATAGGTAATTGATTCTTGTTTCATTTTGTTTTGTTTTTTATGTTTTACAGGCAATATCAAACTTGGGATCAGTCACCCAGGATACTCCTGCACTGTTATTTCAAAATTCTACTGAATGGAGAAACTTACTGTGAACCATTAATCTCAAACTTTCACAGCAATAATATGCATTTAATTGATATTGGTACTGGTTGTCATTGATTGATTTAATTCGTACAGATACATCAAAATGAATGAGGGAGAATAGCAGGCTCAGATTCATGTTCTATGACTTGTGTTTTGGATAAGTTTGCATATAGTTCTGATAGGCTTTTGAATTTTAGAGAGCATGTATTCTCATTACTGAATCTCTCCTTTCCAAAATTCTCACTTTCCGCCCCCCCCCCAAAGTCTAGAATTACCCACTTTAAGAAAAAAGAGGAAAAAGCTTTAGGATGAGTGGTCTCAAGATTTCCGTGTCTCAACTCTTTGAGTTGACCTCTCCAAAATTATCAAGAGCTTAGGGGCGCCTGGGAGGCTCAGTTGGTTGGGCGGCTGCCTTCGGCTCAGGTCATGATCCTGGAGTCCTGGGATAGAGTCCCGCAACGGGCTCCCTGCTCAGCGGGGAGTCTGCTTCTCCCTCTGACCCTCCCCCCTCTCATACTCTCCCTCTCTCTCATTCTCTCTCAAATAAATAAATAAAATCTTTTAAAAAAATTACTAAGAGCTTAGAGAAAGGATGCTTTTCCCAGTCTTCCTTCATTTATCTCAAAAAATGCCTGGTTAGCAGCAACAAATCGTCTGCTCAAATCTATCCTGCTCGTACTTAATAGGCAGTTTCATATAGTATAAGGAAAAGATCAGTGGTCTGGAAGTCAAGATTTATGAACGTGCCAAGTGATATTGTGAATAATATTGAGATAGTGTTTTAATAAACAAGCGTATTTTATAGTGTAAATCACTCCTCAGGTGAGAGGTATTCTACCTCGGTGACCAGTAATATCACTTACTTCCTTTCTCTGCCAGCTGATGACCTCCTTTTGCTCACTCTCTTTCTTATCCTCTAAAGCAAGTCTTTCTTCTCTACCCTCCTCCTAACTTTCTGCAGTTTCCCCAAGGGTACCTCCTCTGTCTCCATTTCAGGGCTCTCTTCTCTCCTGTATTCAAAATTTTGCTCTTCCTCGGGAATAACACCCCTGGGCAACGTGCTCTGCGGCTCTCCTCCCCCGGCCCCCTCCCTGACTTTCCTCTTCACGCTGCTGGCTGCCATTTTCCCTGCACTCACAGCCCACAGTCCTTTTTTTTTTTTTTTTTAACTGAAGTATAATTGACATACCATATCCTATTAGTTTCAGGTGTAGATCACAGTGATTTGGTATTTTTATACATTATGAAATTATTCCCATGAAGCCTAGTTGCCATCTGTCACCAGACATTTATTACAATATTATCGACTATATTCCCTCTGCTGTACATTATATCCCCGTGACTTATTTTATAACTGAAATTTGTACCTCTTAATCCCCTTTACCCATTTCATTCATCCCCAATCCTCCTCCCTCTGGTAACCAACAGTGAATTTCCCTGTATCTATGAGTCTGTTAAGTGTGTTACTCAATGTACCTTTACTCTCCTTTTCCTGCTGTGTCTCCTGTCTTTGAAAAAACTTAGCTTGAGACTTTCACTAATGGGCCACTAAGGACTAAATCTATTGCTTTAGGTGCTACATTGTGTGGTGGTATTTGTGTTGTAGGACCTGAGGAGAAAGTGGGATATGATATCGTCTTGACATTTTGGAAGATTCATTTTTCAGTTTCTTAAGAATCATCTAAGACAATACAGTAAAAGTGATTTTTTTTTTTTTAAGTAGCACATCAGAAGCCTGGAAGGCCGCACAATTGTGGTAAGGACCAAATATGATGTAAATAAACATATTTTGTAAATTTTAAACATTAAAGATAATAAAAGGTAATAAAAAGGAAAGTAGAACTGAATTTGCGTATAAACTTGTGCTGTGCTTAAACAGTAGCAATTAGTCTATAGATATATTTTTACTTCACAAAATGTAAACCAATATGATTTCTAATGTCTTCAGTATTTATTAATCACTCATTTATTAGTGTTTATATCAAACCTACATCCAAAAAGATTTAAAGAGCTAGTCAACAAAATTTTAAAGCCATTATGAACCAAAATGACTTAGGAGAGACATGCGAGAATCCTCTGAGACCATTATTGTTGTGCAAAATATTTGAGTCTGGCTATCTTGTGAAATAAAGAGACAGATCCTGAGGGAATACAAACATAAGAAAAATATTGTTCTTGTCTTCCAAGACCTTAAACCAATGAGGAAAAAACCATGTAAAGAAACAGTAAAATTATACCCAAAAAATTGAGTGCAGAGGTAAAGGCTTGTTTCTGGGAAGGGGCAAAGATACATCTTCCTGTAAACTCAAGGGAAAATGATTGGTAAAGCTACAGACAGATTTTAAGGGTGAGAGAAGAGACTGAAGATAATGCTTTTCAGAAGACTTTTATCTTCTTACTAACATAGTAAATGATTTTTATCTGCTGCTTTGGAAGTGGGTTTATTGCTTCAGGGTCAGTAGAAAAAGTTTTCAATACCCACTGGGGAGAGCACAATAAAAAATAGATTTCTTATTACACCTATCATCAATAGTAGTCTATCAATAAATAAAAAATAAAGACAGCTGACTTTTCTTTCAAAATATTGCAAGAACCTTCTCTAACGATCTTCTTTTAGGTCAGAGAATATTTGGTAGGCCAAGGAATTTCTATTACTAATTCTGTGTAGACAGTTTTATTTATTAAATATACATTAGAGGAAATGATTTTTCTCCCTTAGAGTCTAGACTTAAAGCACTGTAGACTGATTCCTTTAAATATATGGAAACTAGCTATGTTTATTTTATGAGTTAGAAAGTCTCATAACTCTCAAGGCCCATATCCAATTTGTATCTCTAAAATGCTTTTTTACAAACCAGAATAAACATATAATCTCTTTTCTGCAAACTACAGGCTATTTATCCAAACCAAACAAAGATATTTGAACATGTTAATTTTAGTGTGGTTTAAAAATTTGTGGCTGGGCTATGCACATGGGGCATGCTTTTGATACCATACTCCATTTTAACCCTTCTAGTTCACTTGCTTTTTTCATACCTACTATTGTGGAGTATTCTTATTAACAGTCAGATTCAAAATCTATAGAAATACATTTTCCACTACAGAATAAAAGTGGAGAATCTGGACGTTATCTGTGGCCTGAAAGGAAGTACTGTTGGTGAGGGACCAGGACTCAGATTAATCTTGGATTTGATCTAGGATTTGATCTACAGAGCACAAAGTGAAGTTGTAATGAATGGGAGAAGTATATGTCTTCTATTTAGACCATTTTGACTGCATTATAATTGCTTGCATAGATAATTTTTTTAGTTTATAGAATATTCAATTAAGGGCAAAAATTAGAATTAGCCTAAATGTTGGTCAATTTAAAAAATGGTTAAATTGGGGCACTTGGGTGGCTCACTTGGTTAGGCCTCTGACTCCTGATTTTGCCTCAGGTCATGACCTCAGGGTCATGGGATCAAGCCTCACTTGGGGCTCTGAGCTCAGCGCAGAGTCTACTTCTCTTTCTCTCTCCCTCTGCCTCTCCCCCACTTGCTCTTTCTCTCTCTCAAATAAATAAATCTTTAAAAATTTAATTTAATTTAATTTTAAAATGGTTAAATATTATAGAACAGTATATCCATGCAATCATAAAAATGTAGAAAGCTTATATGTACTTCAGTGGAAATGATCACAAAGTATTAAGTAAAAATGAACAAACAAACAACAACAACAAAAAAAAAAACAAGTTGCAGAACAGGACACAGAGTATAATCTTATTTTTCAAACCAAGAGAAGTTGAGTGTATGTGTATGTGCTTAAACAAGGAACAAAATGCAAAAGTATTTTGGAAAGTACATAAACAAACTTAACAGTAGTTACTTTTGAGAATATAATTAAAGGGAGTCAAAAACTTTCACTTATCATATAGATATTGTATTATATAGACTTATATATTTATTATATAGATATCTACACCATTTGAATGTTTACCTAAGTAGTTCATTAGATTTGTAATTAAACAAAACAAACTTTGAATAGAGAATTTGTGAAAGACAAGAAAAATCTCCTATTTTTACACATTGGTGATTCCCATATAAGAATAGTAAATATTTATTTATTCTGTTATAATTACTGACTAAAGTATAATTCTCCTCTCTGTTATTGTCATTTAGAGGTGTTCAGATATACAATATATAATTCCTTCCACTTTTGCTTTTGTTTTTGTTACAACGTCAAACTTTATACTTAGAAGGATTTAATAATAAATAATCTGGTTGAAAAGTACCTAGGTCTTGTGACACAAAAGTATTGCTGATGAGTAGCAACGGCAACATATGTTAGTTTGGTAGAAATGTAAAATATGCTTCATCTCAGATCTATTGAATCAGAACCTTCACTTTAACAGTATTCCCAGGGTACTTACATTCACATTAACGATTAAGAAGCACTGCTCCGGAGGACTAATCTTTAGTCTATGACCTTATAGGAAGTACCTTATTTTTATTCATATCATATGTTTATGGAGAACCTAAAAAGGTGGGGGCAGAGAAGATCTATAGAGATTGAAAGGGCTAAAGCCTTTGATTTGTCTCCATATTGCCTTTCTAGGGTTCATGGCGCCAGTCTTTTCCTTTATTTGAAATCACTTCAGAACAGATAAGAACACAGAAGATCACAAATCTGAGTATATAACTTGATCCCTAGTCTGATAGAAAATGGCATGATCATAGATGGTTTTTGACTCTTGAATGGAAACTGGCTATAAAACACATGCCACAAATAAAATATGTTGTTTGTATAGATATTTATTTGTTCCTATTTAAATGAAAGGTCAGAAAGTAAAAGTCAGGATGAAATGAAATATGGTCAGAATGAAAGAAGTAATATGGGGCTATGAAATGGGAAAAATGCACCTACCAGAAGTGCTGTGTTTTGAGTGTATGAAATATTTGGAAGAAAATAAAGAAAAACAAGGACTCCTAGCAATAGGGATTGGCACTGTCGCCTCAATCACTTACTCTTTTTCTATCAATTTATGTCCCACTACAGTTAAAAAAATGTGAAATAACGTTGCCTGTCAAACTGTAGTCAGTAAATCTTTTGGAATAAGTGAATGAATAAATGCAAGCCTCTTCTGAGTATGGAAACTTCCGTTTCCCGTAATACTGCAGATTAGATAGCCTTAAAAATCTTCTCCACAAAGACAAGAGAAATGCTGGGCAAAATATAATGTATGTACTTTTAAATTCCAAGCTGTACTAGCAAAATATCGGTGAAATCCCCAGGATGCTAAAGCAAAGAAGTCATTAAAAACCAGAGCGGTCAGCACAAGACCTGGCACCAAGTAGCCTTGGGGAAATTATTGCTATCAATAACCTAAAGTCGTGTGGGGTTTGATGTTCAGCAGAGGGTAAGTGACAACCTATGCAAAATGAAGGCTTGGAACTGAGATCTCACACAAAGTTAGAGCATTCCAAAGACTACATCCTCAGTGAAAGGATCAACTTAAAAAAAAAAGCACGCACCTGAGCAAGGAGGAAGTTATGAAGTTTATATCTGGACACCTGGGCAATGCATGGAAAAATTAATCTCCCTTAAGAATTTATAATCATGGGCCCAAAGTCACATGTTACTGGAGTTTAATTTCAACCACCTATATTTTCCGAGACTAGAAATTAGAATAAAGTGTCTGGGGGCTAATGATACCCCTAAAGTTTTTGGTCAGAGCAAACTGAAATCCTCTCTTCATAAAATAGTTCTCAATACATACTACATTAGATTCCCATGAATAAAGCCCTCAGATGACATAAGAGTCAACAAGCAAAAAAGCAGAAGCATCAGATAATACCATTATTATATATAGAAAATAAAATAAGCATGTTCAAAATGATGAGAGATATAAATTTTAAAAAACAAGAAAAACAGATTACAATGAAAAAAGAATAAGTAGGTAAGAAAAAGAGTATCTAGAAACGAAAAATGTAATTATTGAAATATAAAAATTTCACTGGATGAATTTAATAATAGATTAGCCACAGACAAGGAGAGAATTGGTGGCCTAGAAGAGATTAGTCAGAATGTAGACCCAAAAAATAAAATGAGAAAAAATATGAAAGAGGGGTTAGAAGTCACAAATCTATTATTACAGAGGATGAGAATAGAGAGAATGGGGAAAAGACAATGTTCTTAGAAATAATGCCTGAGAAATTTCTAGAATTGATGAAACACATATTTTCCTTAGTCTAGAGTCTCAAAGAGGATGTAAATAAAAATAAACCCACACCATTCCATAATGTAAAGTAACCACAGAATTTAAAATTACAGAAAAGATTTTAAAAGGAAGAAGTCATATTATTACAAAAAAGAAATACTAAAACAGTAGACTTTTTTCAATGGAACAGTATCTGTAGAAAGTTAGTAGAGCCGCAGCCTATTATTTTATACTCAGCTAAAATATCATTCAGGATTGAGGACAAAATAAACTCAGATAATCAAATTCTGAGTTTCCACTAGCAGCTTCCCATTTTACTTCCTTTACTTTATTACAAAGTAATAAAGGCTGTAAATTTTCGGAAAAAGAAACTTAGAAGAAAGAAGAAAATGGCAGGAAGCATAGTAAGGAAGACAATATGTAAACAATAATGATTGTATAAAATAAAAATGATGTCTAATTAGAGGACAATAAATACCAGGTTTAACTAAATTACTAAACTTTAGCACAGAGAATGGAAGATCATAACCAGCCCTGAGGATTCTAAGATGTTTGTATTATTCTACAGAAGAGTAAAGATACTGATCTTTAAACTGCTTAAACTTTAAACTGTTTCAAATATTTCCTATTAAAATGTTAAGATAAATCAGTTAAACAATAGAAGGGGAATGTATAATAGTCAAATTAGTAATGGGGGAAAATCAGAATAAAGAAAACTTGAAGCATCCAAAAAGCAGAAGGAAAGAGAGGAGAAAAAAGACGCAAACAAAAAAGAAAAATTAGAAAATACTCAATGTGGGCGCCTGGGTGGCTCAGTTGGTTAAGCAACTGCCTTCGGCTCAGGTCATGATCCTGGAGTCCCGGGATCGAGTCCCACATCGGGCCTCCTGCCAAGCAGGGAGTCTGCTTCTCCCTCTGACCCTCTTCCCTCCCGTGCTCTCTATCTCTCATTCTCTCTCTCAAATAAATAAATAAAATCTTTAAAAAAAAAAAAAAAAGAAAAAAAGAAAATACTCAATGTGATAGGAAAATAATCCTGAATTCTGGAGACAGAAACTGTTTGGATATAAATGAAAACAGAGAACCATGCCCAACCACCCAGCCCTAACCGCATATACGTTTCCCAGGCAGAGTTTGGGGTACAATGTGGAACCTTACCTAACATTTAACTGAGTCCTGCCTTAGAGTTGCTTGATTGCAGCAATATTTGCTGACTCTCAATAATGTAAAGAAAATCACATTTTATTAGAATAACACGGGATTGCTTACAGTTAAATAATGTGAGAGTTAAAATCTCTGCCATCAGGAAAGACAGAAACCAGGGTGAGAACAAATGGCCATTTCCTTTAGAACCAAACAGCCACAAGGAAGATTCTCCATCCTTGTTCTCTTGGGCTTCAAATTACCAGCCTGACGGGCCCAGGGGTTGGATAATTTGATGAGTGGGTGCACTAAGAAAATTAGCAACTGGGCAAAGCAGGAGGGACAGGCAAGGCTTCCCAAAGGAAAATCAACGTGCCATGATAAAGGAAGGACAAAGAAATCCCAAACTGGAAAAAACAAAAAATACCAAAGGTAATTTGACTCTTTCTGCTATACCTTTGTCCAGGTATAGCAGCAATTTTTATATGATATTTGACTCAAGGGGAATATACATTTCTAGAATTGTTATTAAGTTTTTTCCCTTTCTCCTTAAGCATTCAGACCAGTGATGACAAATCAAATGATTGCTAGCCTCAGACAACTCAAGGAAACACGTAAAGCGCTATTGGAATATGATGGTAAATAGGAACTGACTTTCAGTGTCAGGAACAAAATACAAAATGATGAAGGTAAAGAAAAACTGCAAATGCCCAGACCCAGCCCAAGAAAGCAGTGATTACTCAACTCGAGCTGATCGTTGGAGCCAGATCTTTTTCAAGAAAAATCAAGAGTCGGGAATTTATGCAAAAAAAAGCCCAATATTTCTCTTGATATCAAACTTTAAATTGATATTGGCAACTGATATAATTTTTAAAATACTGTGTGTAGCAATACCAGACAGATCAATTAGACACAATTGTAGGAACAATTCTGTTATTGGTCATCTGTGGATTGCGGCTTGTTGTTCAGTGACTTGTGAATTGCTTTGTCTGTGCATGTTAATGGGAGAAAACTGTCAAACTTTGCACTTCTAATTCCCTTGTCCCATCTTTTGGGCTATTTATCGGCTATACATTTAATGTGCGTATATACATATATATACACATACATATATATTATAAACATTACAAGATAACACTACTACGTTTGCTTTAGATAGTTAATTATCTTCTAGAGAACTTAAAGAAATTAATCTTTATTTGTACCTTTATTTTTACATAATTCCTTTCTTTTTTTCTTGATAGACAGTTTTTTAAACAGATTTAGGTTCAGAGCAAAATTAAGCAGAAAATACAGAGTTCCTGTATATCCTGCTCCACCCCCCAACACACACATAGCCTTCCCTACAATCAATATCCCCCAGGAGAGTGGTATATTCGTAATAAGTGATGAATCTACACTGACACATGGTTTCCACCCAAAGTCCATAGTTCACATCAGGGCTCACTCTTGGTGCTATACATTCTATGAATTTGGACAAATGCCTAAAGACAAATATCTACCATTATAGTTTCATACAGAATAGTTTCATTGTCCTAAAAATTCTCTGGGCTCCATCTGCTAACCTTCCCTTTCCCCCTAGCCCCTGGCAACCCACTGATCTTTTTATTATCTCCATAGTTTTGTCTTTTCCAGAATGTCATATATATGGTTGGAATCCTACGGTGTGTAGTCTTTTCAGATTGGCTTCTTTCACTTAGTAATTGCAATTAATTTTCCTCCCTCTCTTGTAGCCTATTTCTTTTTAGTACTGAGTAGTATTCCATTATCCAGACATACCACAGTTTATTTTTCCATTCACCTAGTAAAGAATACCTTGGTTGCATCCAAGTTTTGACAATTGCAAATAAAACTGCTATAAACACCCATGTTTAAGATTTAGGGTAAATATAAGTTTTCAATTCCTTTGGACAAATACCAAGGAGCCGGATTGCTGGATAGTATGAAAAGAGTATATGCAGTTTTGTTACAAACTGGCAAATGCTCTTCCAAAGTGGCTTACTGTTTTGCATTCCACCAGCAATGAATAAGAGTTCCTGTTGCTGCACATGTTGAATTTGATATTGTGTATGTTTTGGATCTTGGCCATTCAAATAGGACTTTTGTGCTATGTCCTTGTTTTAATTTGCATTTCCTTAATGACAGATGATGCTGAGCATCTTTTCTTATGCTATTTGTCATCCATGTTTCTTCTTCGGTAAGTGTCTGTTCAGACATTTTGCCCATATTTAAATTGAGTTTTGTTCTCTTATTGTTGAATTTTATTGTTAATTTTGATTAAGAGTCTTTTATTATTTGCAAATATTTTCTCCTAATCTGCAGCTTGTCTTCTCATTCTCTTGATCCTCACTTTTTTCAGATCTATGTTTCTAACTGCTGATCAATATGCCCAGCTATGTAATCATTTCAAAATTTAAGATTGTTTTCTATTATCAGATATTAAATAAAGACTGTAGTATTTCCTTACATTGTCAAAGTATTGAGCATAATTCTTATTATTTGATTACAAAATATTATTATTTTATTATTTGATTACAAAAATAATGATAGCTATCTGGGTAATCAGTCAGACATGTTTTAAGCAAATATTAAATTATTCTTAAAAGTCTCCAAGCTATAAAATGGGCTGTTATTTCTGGCCTGAATTTTAACTTATAATTTTTAACACCTGCAAAGCCAATAGCTACCTGGGGAATAATATTCAAAATCCAGTAAAATCAAAGGGTAAAAAGAGGAAAGTAAGGTTGTTCCACAGCCATTTTTGTCACTTGCCTCAAAAACAAAAACTGTGTGTGTTGGCACTTAAAAACTATCTTAAAAGAATTAGAATTGATTTCCATATTGCTAAACAGTGCACTGTTGATGGGAATGTAAATTGGTACAGCCAGTATGGAAAATAGTATGAAGTTTCTTCAAAAAATTAAAAATAGAACTACCCACTTCTGGATAGCAATCCCATTTCTGGATATTTATCCAAAGAAAACAAAAATACTAATTTAAATAGATATCTGCACTCCCACATTTATTGCAGCATTATTTACAATAGCTAAAATATGGAAGCAACCCAAGTGTCCATCCATAGATAAATGGATAAAGATGTATATACCCAGTACTCTGGGTAGATTTTTATTCTAAGGCAATAACCATCTAAAATTTCATTTTAAGTAAGCAGGTACCTGGGGCTCTGACACGAGGTAGATTTTTGAAAATAGAAAAGGTGGCGCACTGCGGGGCGGGGGATGAGGAAAGGGCGACCAATTGAAAAGCCCAAAGAAAGAAAGGAAAGCAGGGGCACTTGGGTGGCTCAGTTGGGTAAGCGTCTGTCTTCAGCCAGGTCATAATCTCCGGGTCCCGGGATCCAGCCATGTCGGGCTCCCTGCTCAGTGGGGAGTCTGCTTCTCCCTCCCCCCACCCCAGATTGTGCTCTCTCTCTCTCAAATAAAATCTTTAAGGAAAAAAAAAATAAAGGAAAGCAAAGGCAGAGTATGGATTATCAGGTCCAAAGAAGGTAAGCAAAAACCTCCAGGTATGAAATAGTAAAAGAGCTTTTACTATTTCATACTAAAAGAGTAAAAAAAAAGTAAACAGCTTGGAATAAACAAGAAGAAACTCTTTTAGGAGTGCTAGATGGAGAAATGTAATATTATGGGGGATTTATGGCCTGGTCTTTGGTCAGGGAAAAAGTTATTAATGAAAGTTCAGTGGAACACCTGAAAGTTCATCCAACAATCAAGAGTTATTTCACCAAATATACACCATGTCCTCACTGAAAAGACAGTATTTGGATTTTTGTTGTTTGCTACTAAATTTATAAATTTCTTAAAGGTAAATGGGGAGTACTTGGGACTCAAAATAATCTTTATTTAAATTCTTTCACTAGCAAACTGGCACTATTCATATATCTTTCTAGAGAAAAATGTTCTTCAGACATATAACAAACATAGGTAACTTTTAACAACTTTTCAGCTCTTTTTTGACATTTTTATTTATTTTTATCTGAGTGTGGTTGACACTTAATGTTACATTAGTTTCAGGTGTATGAAATAGTGATTCAACCTCTTTAGGCATTAAACTATGCTCTCCACAAATGTTTCAGCTCTTTTTAAAAATTCTTTGCTTCTTCTTGGAAATTGGCCCTCCTTGGACCCATGTAATTCATACATGGCATAGTATCACTTTGAAAATTTTATGCAATGGTTTAACTTTAATGAGCAAATTAAATTTCAAGAAGGGGAAAATAAATTTAATTCAACTTATTTGCCTTAAAAACAAGTAAAAATGGAGTAACACTTGAAATAAACAGAAATTATAACATTTGCACAGAGAAATAGAAACCCATCATGGAACTGCTGCATAAAAAATATTAGACTGAGGAGCAACTCAGTTTCATACTGTGCAATTTAAATGTGCTGAAAGTAATTAAAATTAATGTAATTGAAACTGTTTCTGCACCGTGGTTCAATTAGGTCATTTAATTGTTGCACTAGAAAATTCTAAAATTATTTTTAAGCAAAACAGAGGCCTGGAATTGTGAACCATAGATGCAGGTGAACTCATGTGGTCTGAGGGAATCAGACATGAGGTCAGCCACACCTGCTGCCGAGTGCTAGTGGGACCAGACACAGTGCTGGAAGAGCCCTTTGTTTGTAGGAAATGGCAGGTTAGTAGTAGCAGTTCCCCTGGAAAAGGAAGGATAATATAACTGAATGCCAAGGCTGGCTCACTGATGCCAGGAATTTGGGGCAACTATGTTCCCCGGAAGCCAAGCCTAAAAGTATTGGAATGTCACATAGAAGATAGTAGGAAGGGAAAAATGAAGAGGGGGGGGATTGGAGGGGGAGATGGACCATGAGAGACTATGGACTCTGAAAAACAAACTGAGGGTTGTAAAGGGGAGGGTGGTGGGGGGATGGGTTAGCTTGGTGATGGGTATTAAAGAGGGCACGTTCTGCATGGAGCACTGGGTGATATACGCAAACAATGAATCATGGAACACTACACCAAAAACTAATGATGTAATGTATGGTGATTAACATAACATAATAAAATAAACAAAATGAGAATAAAAAAAGAAAGGATTCTTTGAAATTAAAGTAGACGTTTTCAGTGGCTTAATAGTATTAATGGTCATGTAATTGGAAGACTAGAGCGGGAATTCCAAATGAGCTTAAGGTGTATCCATGCTAAGATTGAGAAATGTCTAGGAAAGAGTAGAGAAATTGGGCTATCCGGGCTCTATTTGTATAAATAATTCACTTTTCTTCTGGGGTGGAACTCACCCAGGAAAAAGATGTCAAGATGTATAATAATGTTTTGTCTTTAATACAGTCACATATCTGGCCACCAGATTATCAGCTGGCCCAGCTTCTACAGGTGCCCTGCTGCGCACCAGAAAAAGAGTCTACAATAAAGGAGAGAGTAAAACTGAACAGAACTAATCCTCTAAGCTCCCAAATGGACATTGACTGCATAGGGACAGAAAAGGATGGAAATGTCTAGTTTGGTTCCACTGGTACAAGTGGCCAGAGCATGGCAGCTTTGGCAATGACAGGAGTCCGCATGGGAGTTCGCAGTGTGTTCATAGCTGGATGAACACACATAACCTTTGCTGCAGCCATTGGAAGCATGAGCCACCTCACACAAAAAATTGCCTCCAGAGATGAAAAGGCGTAAAGGAAGAAAATATCAGATGTCACCAGATAGAATAGAGTCTTACTATGGATCATACTCAAGGCAAGCCTTATGAAATTATAAAATGATTCAGAGGTATATTTAACAAGGATAGGGGGCACTTTTTATGCAATTTGAGGAGAGGGAAAACCAAAGAATTTTTTCTGCACCTGTACTGTGACCTTCAGTTGGTGTGGCCTGGAGAAACCGTTTGCATTTAGAATTTACAAGAGCCTTTCTGGCATTTGC
Source organism: Eumetopias jubatus (assembly GCF_037043125.1). Lineage (NCBI taxonomy): Eukaryota > Metazoa > Chordata > Mammalia > Carnivora > Otariidae > Eumetopias > Eumetopias jubatus. The sequence continues at coordinate 166,923,071 of NW_028274808.1, forward strand.
AGACATTTTAAAGTACAGCAAGATCGGAGTCAGGAATCACTGACAAGCCACACTCCCGTGAGTGCATTGGAAACTGAATTTGAATTTTTTAAAGCATACAATCAACCCATAACCTTTTTGAAGCACTTGTATCAGGTAATGGGAGCTATACATCTTGCCATGGGCCAAGTTAAGCCACAACCACACCAGAATCTTTGCAGTCCTGAGAATATTAATTATCCCGTGAACAATACATCTAGAAACAGGCGAGCTTCCTTTTATTGGCTCTGTTCTGTTCTTTTGTTCCACATTGACTCTGAGCATTTTGTCATTGTGCCTTTTATTAACTTTATACCATTTTGATTATAGCATCTAATTGTGGAAGGAGTTTTTATGAATACCTTTATTTAGGATATCATTCCAACATTCCAAAAGTTTTTTTAAAGTAGAATATTTAAAATATTAGTCTTTAGAAAATAAAATAAAATAAAAAAAACATTACTGATGGCTCTTACAAGGAAAACATTGTTTTGTGTAGGGAAGTTGTCCTTAAAAATTACCAACGTCTTCAGTAAAGGCTTATCAATCTGCTTCTTTTGTTTTAGGATTTATTTATTTATTTGAGAGAGAGTGAGCAAGCAGTGAGGGGTGGGTGGGAGAGGCAGAGAATCTAGAGCAAGGTTTGCTCCCAGGACCCTGAGATCATGACCTGAGCCGAAATCAGGAGTCAGTCGCTTAACCAACTGAGCCACCCAGGCCCCCTATGAATATACTTCTTAAAAAGCATACAAAGACCATGGAGAGGATTCAGAAGAATCAAAGGGATGTTTAAAGAATTGGAAAATAATAGCTATGTAGAAAGGCTGAGAAAACTGGGATTTCATTTTGGGAAAAGAGACAACTGTAAGGGGAATTATTCTTTTAAAATAAGAAGGGCTGTTATGAACAGGATGATAACCAGTGGTTTTTCATCTGCATTTAGAACAAGATAAGAGAAAGGGGTTGGAGGGAGAGCCTAAGGGAGTTAGGCTAGCTGTTAGAAAAGATTTCCTGTTCATAAGGGATGATAACCCTACAACATCGCAGACATTGTGGAACACATTCCTGTGTGTATTTGGTGCAAATAATAAGATGCAAAATTTAAAATTCAAAGAGTTGTCCAGAGGTTTCTCAAGATCCTTATGTTCATCTTCAAACAGGGAAAACAAAACTCAGTATTTCTACCTCATCATCTCTTTGTCTAAATCATATGTCATTATTACCAAGTTGTTATTAACTGGTTCTTTTTTTTTTTTTGAGATTTCAATGCTTTTTATTTTTTATTTAAAAAATAAATAAAAAATAAAACAAAAAATAAAAAAATAAAAATAAATACATAAGCTGATTCTTTTTCACATTAATTTGTTTTATTGAATTTATCTTTGGCTTCACTTTCTAGTTTCTCAATGTCCCTGGTAGATATAGGAAGTAGGAGATAAATAAGGTTAGAGATTTTAAAACATTTTTGTGCAGCAAGATCCTTGCTGGCAATAAAATCTTTTGTGATGAGTCACATAGGTGAGCAGAGCTCCTCTGGTTACCTGGGAGTGAGACGAGACAAAGGGGCAGAGGATGGGGCAGAATCCTGTTGATTTCATCCCCCGTACCTGCCCTCACTACCTGCCCTTCCAACAACCCCCAAGACACCCTGGAGGAACCCAGATGGCTTTTTGAGCATAGTTTAAAAATCACTGACCCAGATAAGAATGACATATTAACACTCTCGTGGTGTTTTATAGCTCATAAAATGATTTAAAGTATATTATCTGTGTCCTTCCTGCCTCAGCATTCAGGTTCTATTTCAGCAAACCATTTAAAAGCATCTGGTAATAACTTTTTAAAGGTGGTCATAAGTCTAGTTGTATTAGTTATAATTAGGAAAGAAAAAAAATAGTCTCATGTAGAATGGCTTTCTTTCCTTACAAAAATTATGGGGGGCATTTTTATTTCCATCGTTTTAGAAAACATGTGAGATGAAAAGAGTTTATATTGGTTAAAAGTACAAGAGAAAATTCTATTATAAAAGACTTTGATATTGGACCAGGGCCAAATTAGGTACACAGTAGGCTCACAAGACTTCTTCAATGTGCATGAAAATATTTTATACTTTTTAAAATCAGAATTTAGAAAATGAACTAGGTCAAAGAAAATAGTTTAATATATAATACTAACATGTTCTTTTGATCACCTCTTATTTATCTCATTGCTAAGGGAGATATCCAGGGTCAAATGTCATGTTTGACATTCTTTCCAGAATATACTACTAGTTCTATATTTGTCAATGTCAAACATGACATTTGACCCTGGGTAGATGAGACAGAAAGTTCATTGGTCACATAGACTCCCAGCCTAGGAGAGGAGCACATTGCACCATACAGACCCCCATAGAGGCTGCACTCAGAGCACAGTGAACAACTGGCATTAGTAGGCACTGAAAGTTTATTTAATGAGGGAGAGAAACCATAAGAGACTTTTTTTTTTAATTTTATTTATTTATTTGAGAGAGAGAGAATGAGAGATAGAGAGCACGAGAGGGAAGAGGGTCAGAGGGAGAAGCAGACTCCCTGCCGAGCAGGGATCCCGATGCGGGACTCGATCCCGGGACTCCAGGATCATGACCTGAGCCGAAGGCAGTCGCTTAACCAACTGAGCCAGCCAGGCACCCCAACCATAAGAGACTCTTAATCTCAGGAAACAAACGGAGGGTTGCTGGAGTGGTGGGGGGTGGGAGGGATGGGGTGGCTGGGTGATGGACACTGGGGAGGGTATGTGCTATGGTGAGCGCTGTGAATTGTGTTAGACTGATGAATCACAGATCTGTACCCCTGAAACAAATAATACATTACATGTTAATAAAGAAAATTAAAAAAAAAAACAAAAAACTTCCATCTCAGTAAACGATTTTTTTTAACAAACTAGTTCCCTTTGATATCTTCTCTGAACTTCTGGAGAATTTATTCTCTAAGGCACTCATTTTAACCAAAACTACAACACCTTAGTTATTAATTCTTTAGATTATTTCCCATCTCCCTGAACTGTAGAATTGTAAATGTTAAGGGACAAGATTATACCTTTTTGTTTTCTTAGGCCTAGTATTATTTCCTGCTCACAGTAGGAACTTAGTCAAAGATAAATACCGGTCTTTTCCTCCTCATTCTTGCTTCTCCCGCTCGTTTTAGTGGATAGCATTCTCATTCCTCCAGTCAGTTAGACAAAATTTCAGAGTTTCCATGGATAAATACAGAGTCCCAGGTATCCTGGAATGAGTGTGATCCCTAGCTGTCTGAGGGCAGTGTTGTCAGAGACCAGGAATTAGAAGTGGAGGAGGAAGACCACCCAGTGGTCTAGGTCCATGCACCACATCCTCCCAGAGGATCCAGGCTTTCATACCCACCTCAGTGTTTCTTCAGACCCTTTCACTCTCCCACATTGTTCCTCCAGCACTGACACTGCTCTGTCTTTGAAAAGTCTCCCATATGTGCTCCAGGTCCGCCTTCTCACTACCGGAAGTCAGGCCTCCATCAATTCCCCTCTGAGTTATTGAAATAGCCTTGAAATGGGTGTGTTTGTCGCCAGCTTACATCTCCTTCAATGTATCTTATCTCTTACGACCTGAATTGTCTTCAGAAAGGAGTTACTTTTTTACTCAAAAAGATAATCTCTGTATCTAAATTTTCAACTGGTTATTCAATATCTGCTTATTTACAGTATAAAATCCATGACCAAATCCTTTTGCCTAGAATTGTAGATCTCCTGCAATATTTCAGTAACTATTTCTCCAGTTTTATCATGTATAATATCACATCCTTTGAACATTGTGCAAACTGGATTCACAACTCTTTGAAAAGCAAACAATATTCCCTGTTTCTCTGACCTCATCCAAACTCTTTCTTTCTATTCAAAATGTCTGTCTGTGAACAGGTCTCATAAATTATATCCCCATCATCCTAAATCCATTTCAAATCTCAAATCTGTTAAGCTTTCTTGCATCCCCTTCCAGGAAATCTGTATCTCCCATTCTCTATGCTTTCTAAATCCTATACATTTTGTCCACTCCTCATTCTGACACTTTTCACAATTATCATAGAGTAATATGTGTTTGTGTGTGTGTGCATGTGTGTGTGTGATTTTCTGCTGGGTGGTGAAATTCCATTTGACAAAAATCAATGTCTGATTATCCCTCCATCTCTAATAGTGCTTAGAACCATGCCTTGACCAAAGTGGGAAGACACTGACGGCTATTGAATTCAATTTTTCCTGAACTGAAAGAGGAAAGCCTCTAGGGCCTTAGTGTCAGAAATAAAATATTCCAATTTGATGTGTTCACCTAAAATGGAACAGAAAGCCAATACAGGTTGTATGCATTATTCCATTAATTATCCTAATATTCTCCTTCAAATTTGAGTGTAGACATTATCTGCCCTCATATAAGAAATTTTGTGGTTATTAGAAGAAAAAGCAATAAATAATAAACTGATTTTTTTCTTGTAACACCATTTTCAAATATTTTTTAAGACAAGATATTTCACAAATAAAGAGTTCCATGGATTTAGGAGTTTTTACAATACCAAGTTAAAGTTGAGCCAATCTTTTTGCCACAGAATTTCAATATATTTTTTAATGAATTGTGAATATCAAACAGAGAGAAACAGTGTATAGAATTCCCTAAGCATATTGTTACACAGAAACCTTTTCTCCCAGAGCATATTGCATATGGATGGACTATTTGGGAAACCAATCTTCATTAGTGTTAATCTATTTCAACTTGACTTTAAATCTATTGTAGAGACTACATCATTTTTGTAAGAGATATAACACTTAATTACTAACATACTTAAATGTATAAGCATATCAAACTATCTCTCTGAAAACTTAAGTATCCAATCAAAGCAGTATTTACCACTATAAGCCATGCTAAAAATTCCTTATCCTATCAATGAGGCTATATCTATATGGGCCAAAGTCATTACATGCTTGAGTAAAATAGCACGCTACACTTTTTCAAACAACAAAACAGCAACTAAACAATTTTCATAAATGTATGGGCTTTGTGCATGACTTTTGATTTCATGGAACACAGCATTTAGGGGCTGAGAAAGTTGATAAACAAAATGAAACCACTTAATTTTTAAGCATTTAATTTTTACCCAATAAAAATCCCTTGCTTTACCCAGATATCAACTCTATAAATACCTGTGTGGGTGGGATTTTCATAACATTTTCATTTTCGTGAATCAGCTATATCCTAAAGTCAGTCACATGGTAGGCAGGAGATTCTTGGGCAAAGATCAGAGATTAAAGAGACAGCTAATCATTATTATCCAACTCCTAATGAGAAAAAGACTAAAATAGTTTGATTTAGTCATAATAATGATCTAAACATCGAGCATTGTCTTACTATTGTTTTACTATAAACTTGAGGTTACTGTCATGAATAAGTAATAGTGCACACTGGGAGAAAGTTATAGTAGTCTAAAATACCCAAAAAATTCTGCTCATTTGGAGGCACTAGAACTTCAGCCATGGTTATTGTTTACTATTATCTCAATTTGCAAATTAATATCTAAAATTATACATTTATTTGGTTTGCTTAGGCATCATAAAGACAGCAAAATAATTGAGATTAAAATCAGTTTATGGAATAAAAATGATATGTAATAAACACTTCACACTTTTTGGTGGATCTTTCTAGCCCATGAGCCATCATTAGTAGGATTCAGAGATGAGTCACGTTTTTAAGCTGATTCAACCATAATCTATGTGATCCAAGCTGAGAGCCAGGCCTACTTTTTTTCACTTGGTGCAAGGACAAGAAACTGATAGATAGCCATTAAGTATCCATGTGCGACAAAGTATGATGGAAGCCTTGGCTATAGCCTCTGTGTGTGACTGAAGTGTAACATCTATTTTAGCAACTGAGGGAGGCCATATTACTCTAGGGAAAGCTATTCTGCAGGAAAACTGGAAGAGCGAGGTGAGGAAAAATAGATTTTCAATGAGAACTAGGGGAGAAAGAGAGAGAGAAAAGATGGAGAGAAAGAGAATACTTCCTACGGTTCTGATGACATCAGATTTCTCTTTTCAGATGTTTCTTCAGGCCCACTTACATTTCAGTTTTTGTGTTTTGAGCCACTCATGTATTCCATTTCTTTTAAATCTCCATTTTGCTTAAGCTTGTTCAAGTGAGTTTATGTTATTTGCCATGGCAAAATTTTAAATAATGCATTCATGGAATTAATTTCAGCATAAATGTCATTAGAGCAAGCTATTGCCAGTGCAGTCCAGACAAAAACCACCAGAAACACCCCCATGGTTGGATAAGTTGGATTTGATTGCACACTGCAGCCAGGGAGAACACTCACCAGGGAGCTTTGGACCAGTAGAGTGTGTTAGAACAGACACTTCATAGAATTCGGACTTATGATTTGGAGAGCAGCTTTAAGGAAGTTTGGTGTTGCTCTGGACTGACTGCTGTCCGGAAGTGTGAGTAATTCTGTGATTGGGTATCTTAATACATCTTATCTAGCAGAAGAAAAGACTAGACTGAGGCTAAAGATACAACTGATAGAGAAGCAGTCACTCATCTTAGCCGATTCTGGACATTCTTGTGGTGTAGACAAGGTGCAGGTATTTTACACATTTAGACATGATTACTGAGTGATCTTGTTTTAATTTTGACCCATCATGATTGTAGAGTGGCCTTGTCTGATACTGATATTCTACGAATTGTTTTATGTTCAACTGGGGAACACCAAGACCCAGCTGATGATGTCAGGTGCTGCTTTTCTCTTTCTCATTGTAAGAAAAATGTGATCTGACCTAATCATCAATCCTTCCTCATTAAGGGATTAGTGACACTATATCTGCCCCAAGTCACCCTGGTTCATTTTGTGTTGCCCTCCAGACTCTGTTTTTTTGAAGCTGATCTTCTCCATAGCTGATGTTTACCTTGTTTGGTCCCATCAGAACAAAAGTGGGCATTTTTCTGTAAAAGAATGTAATTCTAGTAATAAAAAGTGTTAGTCTCCAAGTTGTGCTAAAGTTCAAACATGACACAAAGTATCTTCATCTACTACATTTCTAAATCTCTAAAGCTTGTTCCCTGTTTGCACAGCTCTTTGCAATGCAGAAATATCCAACATTTTCTCTAAGACAAGCCGGCCATACTTGCTACTCAACCCTACCTACCCACTTATTTCCCTCTCTTTCCCTCTCTGTTCAGTGCAACATCCAGCAGAACTTCATGGTGGGGAAAAAAGAGGGGGGATGTTTACCCCCCAATTTTTGTTAGGAGAAAAGTGCTTTCCAATTTGAAAATTCCCAGGATTCAGAAACTACCCATGAAAGCTTCTCTAACAGAAGGCCATAATTATGATTGCATGATGTTCTCTGTACAACTCTACCAAGTATCACCTTTGTTGTAGTAGTTTAAGGCTTTCACATTTAATTGCTTAATAAATTTTTATTCTACTATTTTATTTTATTTTACTTTTATGAAGGTGATTTAAGCACAGTTTGAAAGTCTAAGGGAAAACTAAAGAACAGGGATGATTTACCTGACACTGAAGTAGGCCTACTACTCGCAGAACTGAACTAGCACTATTACAGAAAACATATTTCTGAAGATTCTAGCATTGTTGCTAAGGACAGGAGTTCTGAAGTTGGGCTAACTAAATTAAAACATTGTCTTCCACTTATAAGTTGTATGACCGATTGCGTTACTTAATCTCTCTGTGCTACAGTTGCTTTATCTATAAAATGGAGCAAAGAAGAGCATTTGTCTCATAGGGGTACCATGAAGGTCCAAAGACAAAATGTACATAAGGAATTTACCAGAGCTCCTGGGGCATGAGTCCTCAGTAATATGTACACAAGAGAAATACACACACATATAAAGATCACACACACACACACACACACACTTTTCTCACATAAAACAAGATGTTTAATAGAGTTTCATAACTTTTCATGAAAATATTCATAAAAACAAAAAAAATTACTCAGCTTATAGGACAAATACCCATGAATAGTCACAAATTTTCTCAACTTACAAACACAGATATTTTCTCATCTATTCCTTTCCCAAATTCCAAATCTCTGCTAGATTTTAGGAACACAAACATAAAAGCACACATCTTTGATATTAGGCAGTCATTTTACACAAGAACAGGCATTTGTAAGCTTGGTATTTCTACATAGGCTTCCACTGCTGTTTAAACATTTGAAATTGCAGATTCTAAAGAAAAGTAATATCATGGCTTGCCTGGGGTCATTCACAAAGTAGACATATTTTTGACAAATTTCACATTTTCTGCTCTACTGTGAGAATAGGTCTTTGTGATTAAGAATGAATATATGTTTCTCTAGGTCCTAGGAACAGTGAAAAAGTAGACTTGTCTACAAATAGGGGCTATAATCACTCAATCAGCATTTTTTCTTCCACAAAGTTGCTTCAACAGCATGGGGGGGGAAGTTACCAAAATAAATCATCCAGATAAAATATTGAAATACATTAAATCCTAAAAAAGAGCAATACCAGATATTGCACTTTCCAGAATATACTACTAGTTCTATATTTATATTGGCTTTTTAAAGATTTCTCTTTTGTTTTTCAAAGTACAATGAGTACTGGTTTAATAGAAGTAACAAACACTAGGCAGATGTGTGAAAAATGAGATAAAGACTCAAAAAGGAAGAATACTCCTAATTATGAGTATGATATGGTTTAAAATAAACAATTTATAAAGGAATGCTGTGAATTTTTTTGGCTTTTTCTTTAAGAAGTACTTCTCAAAAAGGAAGGTATGATATACATAAATTGTCCAATGGAAAAAATGCAAGTCTTGTAGCTACTATTACCTTAATATATCGGTTATTAAAATAAAAAGTATGTTTTTATCAATTATGTCTGGTGATATACATTGAAAATTCCCCTTACTTACATTTAAGTAAAAAACTTGAATTGTAAGATCTAAATAGTACCCTAAAAAATTTTTCAAGAAGCCTCAAGTGGCATCCTTCCTGAGAAGTTGAGTCTCTTATAGCTAGTGTTTATTAAGTACTTATCATGTTTCAGGTACTGTGCTAAGTACTTTACATGTATCATATCTAATTTTTACCCAAGAAAAAACCCTGTGAAATATATATCATAGCCACCATTTCACAGTTGAGGTACTAAATCTCAGTGAAGTAATAGTCTTGCCCAAGATAACATGAGCAGTAGGAGGTGGTAGGTCTATTGAAATCCAAAGCCTCTGCTCTTAATCACTAAGCTATTACACCTCTCCTAGGCAGTCGTATGTTGAGTGTTCAGTATATCCTAAGCCTTCCATTATCTCATTCACTCTATACAACTACTATTCAGGGGTAGGAATCTACCAAAGATGAGAAAACAGAGTCCAAGATCACATGTTAGTAAGTTAAGCATGTTAATTGCAAAACCAGAATCTAAATGTAGGTTTGTCTAAATCCAGAGCCATTCTTGTAATCTGTAAATCATACTGTCCAATTGTCATGCCTGCCTGGAAAAAAAAAAGTATTGTTTTATTCTATATGTATTATCATTCAGACCAGCCCTGCCCTAATAACTGGTAATATATTTTGGAAGCAGTAGGTAATTATTACTATCATTATTATGTACTTTTCCATCTCACCTGAGAAGGAATCTTGTAAGCACTTAGAGAGTTGTTGTTGTTGTTGTTGTTGTTTTTAATGTCAAGGGGGTTGAACTATATTTTCTGAAACAGATTTGAATATTTGAACTTAGGCTTAATAAATGCAGTTAAAAATGTAATAGGAAAATTTAAAGTGGAGGAAAAGAGATTACATATTTCTGACCCCAGTGTGGATACTTTATCACATTGCTAGATCAAGTGAGAAAGTGATGCAGGAAAATACTATCATCTTGAACAGCCTGCATTTTTTATGGATTTAGCTGTTAATAGTGGGAATGCAATCAAAATTCTTTAAAAGAGAAACTGGAAAAATATTAACTTGATGGAATCCTCATGTGTTGATTGCTGCTTACACTTTATTTCTCAGTTTATAGAATCACAAGCACTGCCACCAAGCTGCCTATTATTTTAAACTTGCAAGACAAAAATATCTGCATCCACAAATCGTATTTCACAAGGAGAATTTAAGATAAATTATGTAATAATAAGAAAACTCCTGGATTAGGGGAAATGTCACCCTTGCATACCTTCTTCATGGGTATGGCTTTCTTGTCCACAAAAAAAAAAAAAAAAAAAGAGCAGTCAAATACTAAAAATAATATGTACCACCAAGGGAGGGCAAGGGCAATGTATTGGGTCAGCCTGATCCTGGGTCAACAAAGCTGTGCCACAGAGCATATGAGTGGTGCTAAAAAGTAGGAGCATTTAGAAGGAGACCAATTCTAAAGACATAATTGCCAGGAGGATATCAGAAGAGGGTATGAAAACCATTTAAGTTCTGAAGCCTTAAGTCTCTAGGGAAGAAAGGTGCAAGAATATTAACTTAATGGAATGCCGGTATGTTTAACATTGCTCTCATTGGCTTGCTTTCTAGTTACATAGTTACAGGTGCTCCCACTAAGCTGATTTTAACTTTGCAGAACAGAATGCGGCTGCCTCAAATTTTATTTAATAAGCATACTTTACTTGTAAGCTTTTGCCTTTAAATGTTACAAATGTAGCACCCAGGAATAGACCGAATCCTCTCTCCTCCACTCACAATTTCACATCACCAAAATGAGACTCTAGTTGCCACAGATTGCAAGTTCAAGGTGATCACCTTTGAACTAATGGAAAGGGGTCAGGTGCTCAAATTTGAACTAATGGAAAGGGGTCGGGGGTCTAGAGTTATTGTACAAATGATCAGGAGCCATTTCCAGGGCCATTCGGATGGAGACTCAATTCTTATCAAAAAAAAAAAAAAAGACCTATAAAAACATCATGAATGGCCTCCCCTCATGCTCAGAGCAAGGTTTCAATCCAACTATTTCTTCAAAGGACAGTTTGAGAAGGAAAAAGTGTGTTAGACATCTCTTACGGAGCTCTTCTCAGATTTTACCTTTCTTTCATTTGAGCTGTCACGACAGCCAGAAGCTCTGTGAGGGCAACAGTGCCCTTCCTGCAGGCATGACCTTGCCAAATACCTTTTGTCTTGCCACCGCTGCGTGCTCCTGTGTGCTGCCCGGGTGCTCCCCTGTTGAGGGCTTAGGATGCTTCTGAATACCTATAGGTGAGCCCGAAAGGGAGGGAAATTTAACACTCCATGAAGTATACCTTTGTTGATAAATCCTTGCCCCTTTCACCCTCCCAGTGGACTGTCCTGAGACACAAGGATATAGCTTCTCCTTAAATGATCAAACAATATCAAAGAGTCAGACTCACCTACTGGCAGTCAGCTCAGTAGCACATCCTCACATTGACTCTCTCATGAGACCTACTTCGCTCTCTTTGTCCCTCACTTCTGCTCACTGGGATTGCACTCCCTGATCCAGTAAAAACCATACACCTTTGCCTCAGGCTCTGTTTCATGGGGAAATCAGATTAAGTCAGGAAGAGATAAGGTTCTTAATTCATTGATTCCTTCACCAGGCAAACAATACCCGCTGAGAAAAATGAAAGCTTTCACATCCTACATATATTGCTTTAAAAACATTTATTGAATGACTATTAAATGTCAAGTACCGTACTTAATGCAGTGGATACAGTGGTGCATGAGAAGGCTACCTCAGCCCTAAAGAAGCTCACAGTCCCTTTGGAGACATGAAAATCAAGTCAATAGATAATTAGAAGTTGCGTTAAGTGCTAAGAAGGAAACAAATCAACGCTCTGAGAAAGAAAATAGCTGAAGGAGTCTCTCTTATTAAATAGGGCTGCATTGGGGATGTTTAACAGATGGAATTTATAGTTGCAAGCAACAGAAGCTAACTCTAGCTGGTTACTGGAAGATATTGAAAGCCTAACAGGTAGCTTACAACATTGTTGGGAAGAATGGAGAGCCACGCTCTGAGACAAAGCATTCCAGGACAAAACCCAAACGCACACGACAAAGTAACAGCTGGGGATGTTTCTGCCGACCCACCAGGACCAGAGTAAACCGTATCTCCTGCCCACCAATGTCATTTTGGTGTGAAAAACTTGACTTCGTTACCACTGGAAAATTGATACTGTGTCACCAAAACCCAGATACCTCTATTCCTGCAGTGACAGCAAAAAGTAAAGCACCGTCCAGAGCTTTTGAGGGTTTACTGAGAGTAGGTCTGATTGGTGAGTCCTCATCATGGATCTGCTTCCTCACGCAAGGAAGCCAGGGATTTGGAGTTACGATTTTATGTTGGGCAGGTGAAATTCAGGATGTGGGGATTCCCATAAATGCAGAAAGGCAGGCATAATAGGAAAGATGCATTAGGAGAGTATACAAAGGCCTTGAGGAAGTTACTGCCCCAAGTTGCTGTATAAAGAACTAAGAGATGGTTTATATACAGAACTAGATCAAGATATAATAAGGCTACATTGAAAAGAGCTGTATCTGAATCCTATAGGACAACAGTGGCACAGGCTAGGGTTGGAAAGCTGGGTAGGGCCGCACCATGGACGTCAACACATGTTGTCCCTTATATATCATGCCTGTCCAGCTACCCTCTATTCGGACTGTTTCCAGAGGTGAAATAATTTGGAGTTCACATAAACCACAACTATGAACTTGGAAACTCATTTTCTGTGCATTGTAAATCCAGGGACCCAATAAATATTCATGTGGAATGAATGGATGGCACAAAAGATGAATTTTCATATAAAGGTTTTGTTCTTAGAGTTGGAATAGTTTAATGAGACCTGAACATTTTCATTTGGATGCTAATATTCTGAAAATTGTTAGTATATGACTAATAATCATGTTCTCCAACTATTTATGATATTTTGAAAAATAGAACTACAAAATATTTTGCTGCATTCTCCTTCTAGGTAAATCATAACCATATGCATATTTTCCTAAATCACAGTATAAATCCACAACTAATTATTTATGGACCAGATAAATTTGTTACAGAATTTTGGCATTCATTCATTTTTCTGTCACTAAGAATTAGATTTTAAACACTCCTATCAGAAATCCAAACTTGGGCAATATTTAAGGACAAATAGTATGTCCTCTTAAAGCTTCGAAGGTATTAATACATATTGTGTGAAAAATGTAATATCATAAAGCCATATCACACAATAAGTATTAATGCCTCCAATCTTTTATCCTTTCTGAAATAACACATGGTATAGAAGCACGCAAATCTTTTACACTGAGAAGAAATCTGTGGGTTCTTTTTCATAACAAAGGATAAACTCAGTTTGAGATATCTGGCTACCTGCTATGCATTTTCCGAGTTTGTAGCCAGGGATGACTTACTGTAATAGCTAATGGCTACTATTTACTGAGCAATATCATACACCATCATGGTCACACAAGATACCACATTTACTTCTCACATCAGTAAAGTGGTTCTTATTCCCATTTTACACATAAAAGAATGATGGTTCACTGTGATGTGTGGGCTTTCCAAATATTGCCAAGCTAAAATCACAAAGCAGTATCACACAGCTACATGAAATACATGAGATCAAAGATCCCACCGAGGTCCTTGATCAGTGAGTCTGGTGTTCCTTACTTTTCCACACTATCACCAGATTATGAACACTCTTCCATAAACATCTCTAGTAGTTTAGAAATATATATAAAAATAACTCCACAAGTGGCCACTTCATAACTAGTCAGAGCAACAAGGTAACTCGGATTCATATTTTCATCAAATCTAGATAGAGGCATTTTTTTTCCCATTTTTCTTCACATCTGATGGGAAAGGAGCTACACAGAGGAAAAAGCTGATTCTTATTCATGTGCTTTCCTGGATGGAAAGAGCAGTCAAAATATAAAGATATCTCTAAGGCAGAGTTATTTCATAAGTCTCCTTGGGAAATTGCCAGAAGGCAGAGCACGTGTCGAAAATCCCAGATACAGAGACACCACACATTGTCACACATTGTCAGACATCACACACTGTCACTTGATATGTTTCACTGTGTCATTGATTCTAATATATTTTATGGTGTTTCCATTCCAAAGTGATGAGAAAGGCGCAACCCCAAAAGCATAATCCTCACTGTGTACTGATTCTTCAAATAGAAGCAGGACAATATTAAGAGGAAAGCCTAGTATTTACTGAGCAATAACATACGCCAGCAGGCTCACACGGGGCATCACATTTATTCTTCATGTTGGATTATGTAGCAAAGGCCCTTCTTCCCTGGAAGGTACAGGGGGAAAAACATCCATAGAGGCTGTACCTAGATAGAATAGTGCTATTTGTTGAATGGATGTAGTATGTCCAGCTTAAAATTATTACCTAACAGCAGCCTTGTTCCCATAGGTCTCTACATTTCTCTGGAAACTAACCCTAAACTATCTATGTCATGACTGAGTTCTGGAAGCCCCAGAAGGTATGCCATGCGCATTCACAAAAATATTTTTCTCCTGCTATAAAATGGCAATGAGTTTTTTTGTTGCTTTTAATGTGCTGAAACCACAAAGGTGTTCTGTGTCAATAAACAATACTGGAAACAACATGTTTGTCATCAGGTAGTGACCGCTTAAGAATTCCTGAGGTTACATTGTAACTATTAAGAAGGAAGCAGGTGGATTCATTTCTGAATTTGGAGGATCTACATATTTTCTTGTCTTCTACTCCTGGCTTCCTAGTACTTTATATTTGTATTAGTTTTTTTTTTTTGAGTGATGTATAAAGGTAATAACCACATATTATTTTCAGAGGTCACCAGGAGAAGCTATTCTAAGCTGATTCTTAATTTTGCAGATCTGCAAATCTTATTTAGTTTGCCCAGAGGACAGACTCAGGCCAACAAAATTAACAAATACTGATTTCTAAATCAGATGCCAACCTATTAATTTATAGGGAGAATATTTATTACCTCAGGGCATAAATATTCATGTTTGTACTGTACCATGACTGGAAATTTTTAGTCATTTTGATTTATGATTATGCATTTATCAATACCTCTATTTTCTCTGTAATATGAGTGTTCAGGAAAGTTGGCTCTCCCCACATTATTAAGAAGAAGAGGTAGGATACAAAATATGCCGACCAAAGGCATTTAAGTCGCATGCAATAGGAAAGTGCCAAACTCTATCTGATGCTTAGTCTACACATAACAACTTTTCAGATGTCTCCGTCTCAACGAAATGATGGACATGGACTAGAAAAAATTGTGTAGAGAGACATAAATCATTTTCCTCATCTGTGGTCTTCCAGCAATTATATTACAGAATCAATTTAGACGCTCAGGCAATTGAACTACATCTGTCATTCAAAAGTCTTCAAATGAGAAGCTGATGTAACTTCTTGACTAGCATTTAAAATGAATTACACACTCAGGTCACACTTTGAAGAAAGGGGGGAAAGTGGAAGACAAATAAGAAAAGAAGAGACAGGGTGGAGTTTTTGTGATTTTTAAGTTCCAACCTACCTTTGTATCCCTACACATTCTCTACTTCCAATAAATAAGGTATTTCATCATTTATTCCATCATGCAATTATGACTGTTGTCTCCTCACAGATTTGACGCCAATATTAACATCTCTGAGAGGGCAAATATTATGAAAGTACAGTTATCATGTCTTATATTCACCTCACAATATTTTGGCTTATGGTCTCCACCAAAGCATTAATAATCAAAAGCAAAGATGAGAATCATTCAAAATAGAAAAGCTCTACTAATAATCTTTTAAAATCAGTTTTATATATAATTTCTACAGTTTTGTTCCTTAATATCTTTTACTTGGGGTTTTTTTAAAGGCACTTTTTATTCTGCAGTCATTCAGTAGCTGAAAATTAAGGTGGACATTAAGAGAAAGTGACAGATAGAAGACAGATCAGGATTTCTAACTTGCACATGGATATCAGAGACTTGAATATAAGAGAGACTTGGGTATAATTAATGTAAAAATAAACTAAATATTCAAATAAATACTTTCTAAGATAAAATCGAATGACTTGTACAATTATCTCATAACTGTTTATATAAATAGCTCTTTTACCATTTAGTAGTGCTTTCAATGGCAAATCATGTCCTCTTTTGCCCCACCACTACTCTGCTAAAAATGGTTTCAAACATAGTCATAATTATTTCTCTTTCTAGTTTAAGAAATATACCTGCTATTTTTGATTTAGTTGAATATCTCTAAGATGTGAAGCAGCATGCTGAGCACACAGAGAATTATAGTTATGTCTTAAAGTAAGATGGATATGTCATTAAATGAACAAATTCTTTCATAAATTGCCCCTGAAAACTACAGAATCAGCTCTTTTATGTAGGAGACTGGAGACTTCACACTAGCAATTTTGTTTCATCTTCAGGCTACACACTAGCGTTCAAGAATAAGAGGTGAGGGGCGCCTGGGTGGCTCAGTCGTTAAGCGTCTGCCTTCGGCTCAGGTCATGATCCCGGGGTCCTGGGATCGAGCCCCGCATCCGGCTCCCTGCTCGGTGGGGAGTCTGCTTCTCCCTCTCCCACTCCCCCTGCTTGTGTTCCCTCTCTCACTGTGTCTCACTCTCTCTGTCAAATAAATAAATAAAAAATCTTTAAAAAAAAAAAGAATAAAAGGTGAGCTGAAGACATCTAAAGAAAGCTGGAGCTAGCTATCTGCTCTATCACAACTCTCCCTGATTTTTTTATATATTCTCTACAAATGCATCATGTCTTAAAACAGGTGAAGAAAGCCACTTTCTATAGAAAAAAATGATAATCAAAATAATCATTAATGATATCTTTTTTTTAAGAAGATAGCTAGTTCAGTTTAAACATTTCTTTCCTTTTTAATTTTCTCCTGACTTGTGTTTGTTGAAAAATAATTGATATTAATGTGGGGCGCCTGCGTGGCTCAGTCAGGTGAGCGTCTGCCTTCAGCTCGGTCTTGATTTCGGAGTCCTGAAATCAAGCCCCACGTTGGGCTCTCTGCTCAGCGGGGAGTCTGCCTCTCCCTCTCTCTCTGACCCTTCTCCACTTGTGCTCTTTCTATCTCTCTGTCTGTCTCAAATAAATAAATAAAATCTTAAAAAAAGAAAAATAATTGATATTAATGTATACGTTAGCAGGTGTCTATATCTATCTTATAGGTTATATTCTGAAGCTCTGTGGCCCTGTTTTTTTCTTGCTCTTGCTGCTATACATTTCAGAGACTTTCTCCTGGACCATGCTTGCCTAAGTATTTAGCTGCATGCCAAGTCCCAGACAGGAGTTGCATTATCACAGGGTTCTTCTAATATGTGCTAAATCAAATATTTAATTTGTCCAAATGCTGCAAAGGCCGGTGAAATGGTATGGCCAACAATCATTTTCTGAACTCCACAACCCTCAACCTTAGGCTCAAAGTGTTGGGTTTTTATGGACTGACCCTTTAGTTCTCCTGCTACGTAATGCTTTGTAAATAATGCTTAGACCTGACATTCCCAGAAGAAGACAAACCCTGCAGTCTGGGCAGTTTTCTTGGATGGGGTTAATCTATAGGGAAATAGTGTTAAGGAATCTCTCTAGACACATAGATATTTGTTTGGACATTGGGCTTTAAAAAAATAAGCTACCCTCACACGCGTTCTGTCTAGCTCCTCATCTCTCATCTCATTCCTACTGCCTGAGTTAAAATGAATTAAATTTTAACTAGTTCCTATCATAGACATAGACATTTCTATATTGGTTATAAAATTTGTTTGGCTTTCTTAAGAGTTTAGCTTTTCTGTAACTAATTTGGGATACTCTGCTCCATTAAGAATGACTTCTATGTTTAGATCAGTCTATGACTATTGTAAGAATTTGATTTTATCCTATATCGAGAGCCCTTTTTGAGGATCAACATATTAGAGATTCTTTGGCTGTCCTTCTTGAATAAATGGCATTACAGGACTAGGACAGGGAAAGTACAAGATAATCTTGGACAAACTTATGATGCCAGAAAGTAAATAAATTTCTTATTTTTTAATGATAGAGACATGTCCAAAGGACACAAGAGTCAACTCAAAGGGACTTCCAAATGCCAAGTCTAGGACAATTTGAAGAACAAAATAAAATAATGGTAGCAATAGGTTACAACCTATAGAATAAACCAAGTATCCGTGAATTTATAAATAAGTAAAAATTATAATATAGGGATATAAATAAAAATTATATAAATAAATAATTGAAAGATATAAAAATATTTAATAAAATATAAGTATCTTTATGTAATAAATAATTGACTAAATAAAGGAAAATAAATCACAAATAAATAATTGAATTATAAAATAATAAATAAACACATTTGGTATATATTTAAATGTAAATGGTATAAATAAATATAAATAATATAAATATAAATAAAAAATAACTGGCATAAATAAATAACTGAATAAAAGTAAATAAGGAAAAAGGGAAAACTCTTCCTTACCATGAAATTCCAATCAGTATATTTAGAAGACATGACGAAAAGAGAAAATTCACTATTTAGCAAATACCATACTAATAATTTTTAGGCAAGACTCGTCAATAGATGATAAAATTAGTGGGCAAAAATGATGAGACACAGTATTTAGATAGTCTCCAATTATATCCCCTCAAGATAATTATTAATTACAAGGAGAAACAGAATGACAGTAATTCTCCAGTGGAGAAACATGGCAGCCACCACGTCATCCAAGTGATCAAAATTAATATCACCATCAGTGAGAAAATTAACACTATGTACCTCCTGAAATGATGTTGCACAGAGGGAGGAAAAGCACTTCTGTATATTTTTGCCAAACCTAAATTTAATCAGGAGGAAACATCAGACAATCTCAAATTGAAGACCATGCTACAAAATAACTATCCAGTACTCTTCACAAGTGTCAAGATTAGAAAGGCAAAGTTGAGAAACTGTTCCAGATTAAAGGAAACTAAGGTGACATGACAACTAAATGCAACATATGACTCTAGATCAATGTCTGGATCAGATATAAGACATAAGTAAGACAATCGGCCAGATTTGAATATGATATGCAAATTACCTAATAGCATTGCATCAATATTAATTTCTTGGGTTTGAGAATTATATTGTGGTTATATAAGATGAGAACATGTGGAAATCTATGGGAAGAGTATAGAAGAATCTTTGAGAATTTCTCTGGATTTTATAAATCTAAAACTATTTCAAAAATAAAAAATGGGAAAAATGTTAAAAAATCATAAAACAAATTTCTGACCTCCAAAATGTTTGTACCTTCCTGACTTTTTTTCAGGAGCCAATTCATGAAAACCATAGTTTAGGACTGTGGCATATGCAAGAATGTCTAGCTACCATTATCTACCTTTAACTCTCACCTAGACTATTAATAACAGACTCCTAACAATGGCCAGTCCCTCCTCTATACTATAGCCAGAATGAGCTTTTCAGAACTTAAATATGATTATGTCACCTGCCTCCCACCCATGACACTGAGTTTCCCTAAGGATCAAGATGCCATCTGCCCTCCAGTAAGAGTCTTTACAATGATATTACCCCTCCCTATGGTGTGCCTCTTTCTCTTCTTTACCTTATTAATTCTAATTTTTTAGACAACAGCTAAAGCCTTCCCTGATCTTCCTGACTTGATCCAGTACCTCTATGATAGACACCGTTACATAAAGTCTGTCCTTTTTAGCATCTCTCAGGATTAATGTTACATGTTTGTGTGGTTATTTGATTAATGTTTGCCATTCTCACTGATTGTAAACTTTATGAGAACTTAATCAATATCTATCTCCAGCATGTAGCCCAAAGTATAGCATTCAATAAATATTTGTTGGGTAAAAGAAATAAACAAGCCATATATGAAAGTATGTCTACATGATTCTTCCAAAAATTTGAAATAGGCTTTTTCTAAATTGATACTTTAAAAAAGTACAACTTTTTTAAATTTTTAACTTCACCAAATAAAAGTATAATTTAAAGATATTAACTTCTTTGGCTCTCTTGCTATAAACACATTTTCTGTGTCTAACATAGACTTTTGGAGTTGCATAACACAAGATTTTTCCTGAAATAAGTAAGGCAGAATATTGGCAGTTTGAACTTAATATCTTCACTCCCTTCCAAGAAAGTTTCAGTGGAGTACTTTAAAATAGATTGTCTTACATAGAAAATATAAGTAGAAACAGAATGTCAGAAATGAAAATATGAGTGTATCAGTAGAATGATCAGCTTGATGTACTAGGATTCCCATTTGGCTTAGAGCCTCAAGGCCACAGAGGCAAAAGGAAAAATCCATTCATACAAAGAAGGACTCCTATTATTTATTCAGGTATATCTATATTTACTTATTCTTGGCACTATGGAGTTCGCTCTTATATGAAAAAATGGTAAAGCAATGACTCTGGGTCCACTTGGGAGTCTTCCTCCAGTCTGGTGTGCAGCAAAGCTGGATTAGAATCCTATTTTTGTTAACTTATAAAGTTTGTAAACTTGAGAAAATCACTTCTGTGTGAACCTCAGTTTTCTCACCTAAAATAGAATGGTTGGAAAGAACTTACTATAGAGGGTTTTGTAAGGATTCAAAGAGATTATGCACGCACCCTTAATACATGCAGTTCATGTGGATCTAAGCATACTCCTCTCTGTGTCTTTTTCCTTTAAAAGCTTTCCATTTCTAAAAAAAAAAAAAAAAAAAAAAATCTGCTTGCAAAAATACACATTATGGTGGAGGAAAGGGGCTTTTGAAAGTTATTGTGAAAAAAATGGCATTTATATTTAAGATTATTTTTTGTTTCAAGCTTCACATCAAGATTCAAATTCAGAAGGGCCAAACGGCTACTGTTCAGTTTATTACTCAGCAGTCGGGGCTCACTTCTATTATCAGATAAGACATTTATTGGGATTCTGACAGTTCTGCTTCCTGGATAGGAAAAGCTGAAGGAAGACCTATGTAAGGAGGAGTAGATGATAGAAAGCTGTGATATCTGGGCCGTGAGAGAAGCCCTGGGTCTCCGTGCTTATAATTTAACCTTTTATGTTGACAAGAGCAAGAGATATTCAACCTAAGTGGACCACACTGGCCTCAAAGTTTCTACTCAAAAGAAGATAAAGATAATGGACAAGAGGTAATAGGAGGGCTTATGTGAGTGCTGTAGACTGAATTGTGTCCCCCTAAAGTTCGTATGTTGAAGTTCTAACCCCCAAGGGAGCTATATTTAGAGATAGGACCTTTAGAAGGTAATTAAGTTTCAATGAGGTCTTTAGGATGGGTCCCTGATCCTAGGGGATTAGTGTCCTTATACGAAAAGACACGAACCAAGAAACAAACAAACAGACTCAAATACAGAGAGAGAACAAACTGGTGGTTGCCAGGGGAAAGGTGGGTAGGAGAATGGGTAAATAGATTTTAAAAGAAGAAGAGACACCAGGGAGCTCACTCTTGCTCCTTCATTGCCATGTAATGACACAGCCGGAAGGTGGCCATCTGTAAGCCAGGAAGAGCTTTCACCAGAAACAAATCCTGCCAGACTTTGGTCTTGGGTTCTAGCCTCCAGAACTGTAAGAAAATAAATTTGTGTTATTGAAGCCACCAGTCTGAGATATTTATTATGCCAACCCTCTCTGACCAATACAGTGAGGAAAGCATTTGACTTGATTTTCATTCCAAAAATTCAATGAGAGCAACTTGAAGTTCAGAGGGAGAAATTTGAGAAAAAAATATTATGAGAGTTAAAATAAATAATAAAATAATTTATCCTAATAAGATAAGGAATTCGGTGAATACGCAGTGCAGAACTCACCAGTTAGCATGTTTATTATCAAAAGGCCTAACCTCTGCACCACTTGCTATATGGAATACTTCAACCACCCTGTATCTTGGTTTTGGGGCATGTGCTCTTGTTTTGGTTAGATGTAAGACAGTGAAAGTAAATCCCTCCTTGTCTAATTAAAGGTAGAGTTAATTTATTCCCTTTTGCAACACAAATAACAAAGTTCTGATTAATCAGCTCTAGAATAAAAGTAAACCCTCTGCTACACTTAATTAAAAATCAAATTTCTCTGGAGGGTTGATTACAGCGGGGAGTTGGGATATGCTGTGGCTAAATATGTGTTGCTTGCAGGACAATGCTAGAGGCAGACCCTGGGGACTTGTGCATCAGTATAAACAAGAATATGCTCAAACATTCAATTAGGTACCTCCACATTTTTATTCTCAACAGGGAATGGGTGTAGAGAGAGAGAGAGGCCAAGGGGACAGTCAAGAATTTTTAAACTATTGAGTCCTAAGCTTCCAGTCACAGTCATTACTCAGAGAATAGCTATTCAGGCAATCCCCAGGAAAAGAAAAACCAGGTGAGTTATTTTAGACATAGAGATAGCATGGCCACCATGCAAAGTCCAATTTAAATGGTAGGGAGAGATAGCATCCTGACATAAAAGTATAAGAATCAAAACATTGCAAAATTACCTTGACATGCCTGCATCTAACTGCATCTAGCTATTCCATCAGGAGCAGCCCTTCATTCTCCAGTCCTGTGTGCCTGTGTTAACCTTTTACTTCCCATTTCTAAAGACGAGATACAATCTCAGGTAAGGGACCACTGAAGATGTAATCTGCCTTAAGGCAGAGATCAAAAGATCTAACTGATACAGGGAGCAGACAGATAACATAAAGGAGAAAACAGACTTGATACAAAAAATTGGGAAGAATGGAGACTGTGATACACTGAGGATCATCGATTTCTGGTTAGTGATGGGTGGGGGCGTGTGGAGAACTCTCCAGGGTCAGGCTGTCACCACCTCGCATGTGGGAATATATGCCCGATGTATCCTGATTTTTCAAAAGAGAATGGAAATCCACATTTTTAATATAAAATATTCTGACTTTACATGTTTATTGTAATGACTGTAAAACTATGTTTAGGTTTAAAAATCACTTCTACCCACGTTATTCAGCTAGTGTGCCTTCTCTCCTCCCCACACACCCCCCCCCCAAATTGGTGATCTCTGCTCAAAGGACTAAAATTAAGCAAATTTTTTTTTAATCTTCCTTTGTAAAGGCTGCCTGATATACTAGAAAGGATAGTCAACTGGGACTGTACCATTGCCCCTGATTAGTGAATTACCTGTTAGGTCCTAGAGGTATGACCATGAAACTTAGGGCCTCCATCTAAACGCTTGGTAGATTGGACAGTTTGTGTCTCAGTTTCCTTTCAACTTCAACATTTCTAGCATTTCAGCAAGATGAGGAAGAGAAGTTAAAGTTCACATCATCCAGCTCCCCATCCAATGATTGAAGTATGTTTACAGGGTCTATTTGAAATTTGAAGGAATGTTACTCCTAGTTTTTGCTATATTTGTCAACATGGTGTAAAGTATCTGAATTTATGAAAATATCAAGGAATAAGGCATCTAATAATTTGAACTAAGGAGTTTACTTGCCTATAACTACTTAAAATGAATAAAATAATGAATTAACTTCATAAAAATATGGAGATTGTTGGAACCATAACTTGTCATTTTATTAGAATTAATTTTTGCCCTGGAAAATTATTTAAAAATCATGTATAACTTCAATAAACATTGCTGGGTTCCAAGCATTAATATATAAAATTTCTCATCCCTCAGATACACTAGGAGGCACTGAAACAGAATAATTTTAGTTATCATTTATAAGAAATTTACTTTTTAATATTTTTATGTTTGCTTCCTAAGAATTAGAGCAATTACCAAGGTCATTGGATATCTCAGTGAAGCCAACTCCTACAGACATTGTGATATAAGGATCTCTTTTTATAGTCAAAGGCATAATGATCATCCACTAAACAAGAACAACAATAGTGCCTTATACTTACAAAGCATTTTTTCAGTTTGCAAAGTGCTTTCATGCATTGAGTTGAATCCTCACTACTATATCAGGGGATATTTATGGCAATAATTATTATGTTCATAAGGCATATAAAGAAACTTGAGCTCAGAGAGCCTTTGGTCATCTAAATAGTGCTGTCTTAGCACTGTCTAATGAAACTTTGTGCAATAATCAAAATTTTTTATGAACTATCCATACGGTAGCCACTAAGGATATGTGGCTATTGGGCACTTGAAGTGTGGTTAGTGAGAATAAGAAACTAATTTTTTATTTTACTTAATTTTAATTAATTTATATTTAAAGTGTCATATGTGGTTAATGTCTTCTCTATTAGACAATGAAGATCTAGAAATTACATACTCATTTTCTTACTAATCTATCTTTTTTTATTTTCACTTTGCATTAAGTCTTCTAATCTGGCCCATACTCGGCTTGAAATGTCTTTCATATCTCTCCTTACTTACCATTCTAATTTCTAATAACTGATTCAGATCACTGGACACACGAACACTGTAACAGCCTGCAAGGTAATCTCCATTACTCATGTCCCTTCCCAACTTACTATGAAAGTCTTCAAAAAAGAAGCCATACTCAGAAGACATGAGCAGATATTTCTCCAGAGAAGGCATACAGACGGCCAACAGACACACGAAAAGAGGCTCAACATCACTCATCATCAGGGAAATGCAAATCAAAACCACAATCAGATATCATCTCACACTGGTCAGAATGGCTATCAAAAAGACAAGAAGTAACAAGTGTTGGTGAGGATGTGGAGGAAAAGGGACACTTGTGCACTGTTCGTGGGAATGCACACTGGTGCAGCCACTGTGGAAAACAATATGGAGGTTCCTGAAAAAATTAAAAGTAGAATGACCGTATGATCAAGTAATTCCCGTACTGGGTATTTACCCAAACAATACGGAAACACTAATTTGAAAACATATTTGCACCCCTGTGTTTATAGCAGTATTATTTACAATAGCCAAATTATGGAAGCCACCCAAGTATCTATCCATAGATAAATGGATAAAGAATATGTGGTATGTATATATAGAGAATGGAATATTATTCAGCCATAAAAATGAATGAACTCTTTCCATTTGCAACAGCAGGGATGGATCTACAAGGTATTATATAAAGTGAAATAAGTCAGAGAAAGACATATACCATATGATTTCACTCACATGTGGAATATAGGAAACAAAACAAATGAACAAAGAAAAAAAGATTAAAAAAAAAAAAAACCCAGACTCTTAAACATAGGGGGAAAACTGGTAGTTACCAGACGGGAGGTGGGTGGGGGATGGGTGAGATGGGTGAAGGGGGCTAAGAGGACACTTACTGTAATGAACACTGAGTAATGGATAGAAGTGTTGAGTCACTATATTATATGCCTGAAACTGCTTTAACACAGGATGTTAATTATACTGGAATTAAAATTTAAAAAAAAGAAAGAAGCCATACTTCTAACAGCTATCTTTGGCCACAGTAATGCTGCATAACAAATAATATATCAACAAATTTAAACTGTAAGCATGTATTTAGCTCACCAGTCTGCAGACCACCTGAGGATTTGGCCACCGTAAACTGGCTGGAGATGGGTTCATTCATGGGTTTACAGCCAGCTTGGGGATGCTGATCTTAGCTTGGCTCAGCTGGTGGCAGCTCTGTTCCACTTGTATATCATCTCCCTCTTGGAACCAGTGAGTTTGCAATAGTTTGTTCCAGGGGTGATAACAAGGGTGAACTAGAGCAAACAGAAGCATAAAAGATCCCCTGATGCCTAGGCTTAGAACTGGCACACAATCATTTCCATGTCATTCTATTGGCCAGAAGAAATCATCTACCCAAACATACAATCAGGAAGCAGAGAAATAAACACTGCCCCCAGTGTGAAGCCACTGCACGAGTCCCTAGTAAAGGGGCCTGAGGAGGGGTGAAAATGTCATGGCCACCATACTTGTTTATGTCTGTGTATTCCTTGCACTCTCTATTCCTCATGGTAGAAAGACAATATCAGAATGAAAACATTTCAAAATGAAAATAGCATGACCTGAAGATATCAGTTCAGTATTCACAAAGTCATAGTGTATTGTGTATGCTCATTTGTCTCATGATTATAGTACAGTAAGGGGTTATGGAACAGACATGAAGAGTTCAGAATTCATTAATCCATCCTCACACACTACAGTAGCGTCTTTGTCATTCTGCTCCCCGAACGAGTCTCTTTCATAAAGCTAGTTCTAATAAAAAATAAATGTATTTCTTAGGAACTTGAAATCACATATTCTTTGAATGTGGAATGCTCAAATGAATCTCATCCCCTTAGTGATATTGTTTCTTCTCTTTCTCTAAAATATTATTAAACAGCAACATCATATATCATGTAGAGATCAATTTCTTTGGGGGATCTTTTTAAACTCTTGAAAACTTAAATTAGAATAACAAAATATATAAACAGGTCTATATTTACCCTAATAACCAAGTTAAAATCTCTTTCTGTTCCTTTTTCTCTTGGGGTTATATATCCTTTAAGCTAGAATTTTCAAGCTTAAAGTCTTATTTAAGTATTTTCTCTTTTAACTAGTGTTCTTAGGAGTCTTATTGAACCATTTGTTTATGTATTCGCCATCACATTTTGTCACATCTACTTGAGTGTGAAGGAAAACCTTATGACAGATCTATCAACAAGCAGCTTTTAGCATAAATCTGAAGCATATTTTAAAATTAGTTGCCTACTTAACCATAAACGAAACATGTTTGTGTATGTTAAAAATAATTAACATCCTTAAAAAGAATCTTAAGTTGTGTCTTTATGACAGTTTAGTGAAAACTTAAAGAGTTGAATGCTAAAGAGCTGTCACCACACAGAAACAAGAGAAAAGGGTAGGTGAGAAAATTCTAGCACAGTTATCTAATAAGAGGGCTTGGAAATGGGGTGTTTTATGAAGACTATTTTCTTGTTAATTGTGTTTCAGAAGAAAACTTGTTTAATTCTTGTTGAAAATCGTGGAAAATTGTATTTGAGTTCTATAAAATAAGTGCAAAATACTTATTCTTTGGTTTAGTTAATTAGGGTTCCCCTTTGTACATTTATTATTCTGGCATAGTAGAATGAAATGATTAATAAAATTATGCTGAAAGAATACTGATATCAAGACATCTTTAGAAATGCTTACTTCTAAAATAAATTATTGAGGGGTGCCTGGGTGGCACAGTAGGTTAAGCATCCATCTCTTGGTTTCAGCTCAGGTTCTAATCTCAGGGTCAGGCTCCACAATCAGTACAGAGTCTGCTTAAGACTCTCTCTCCCTCTGCCACTCAATCCCCCCCAACTCTCTCTCTCAAAATAAACAAATCTTCAAAAAATAAAATAAAACAAATTATTGAAAAAATATTACATTTTTGTCTTCTTCATCATTCTCTAAAAGTAAAGGAAGAATAATTTAATTTACTAACAACCTGGGTTCTTTCCACTGAAATTTTACCCAAATACAGTTGAATATAAACCAGTTATTTTACCCTGAATGAACTAGAATGAATGACAATAATGGTTTCTTTTATACCTTATTTCAGAAGAGTCCCATAGAACATAATAATTAGTTTCTAGATTCAAAGACATATGAAGTATATCAGCGTTTCAGGCATGAGAGTTGACAGTGTTCCATATGTGATTCAGACAGAATTGGACATGTCTGGAAAAAGTATAAAAAGTGTCTAGCACAATTCCATTTTGTGAGTCTTTTGGGGAAAATAATTAAGACAGGATGAAGTGGGAGTAGTAGAATGGATTGAACCATGGATTAGAGTTGAAATCCCATGGGGCAAGTGTGTGTGTGTGTGTGTGTGTGTGTGTGTGTGTGTACATATTCATGCATATGGATCACAGATTAAACTAGGACTTGCTCATTTGACTTAAAAATTGTTTTCTTTTTTAATCTTCTCTGTTAACTTTTTATAAGTAACATTTCTTTTCATTTGTATGATTTAATTAATGCAGAAAGCTCTGCAATGTGATAGAAATTAAAAAGCAGGAATTCTTACTGAGCTGTGCCAACCCCATCACTGATTGTTCTTCAGCCTCCTTGAAGGTCTGTCTCCTTATCCATAACCTACTTTTGAGAGGATTACTTGTAACATACTTTAATTACTTCAGACAATTGTTAGATAAATATTAACTGTTTTTGCCATATTTTTCAAGAGACAAGTTTCTTCTGCATTACTGTTTTTGATATAAGAAATTACTCAAATCTTGGCCTCCAAAATAAGGTATGGAATTTGATTTTCTGAGCATTTAGCCAGTGATACCAATGAATTCTATGGCAGAGTTGGTGAAATAGGAAGTGATTCATGATAAAATTGAGCACAAAAGTATAATAAGATCTTACATAGTGAGAAGTTGAAAGAGTATCAATAGCATGAAATCATTTTAAGTCACACTAGACAAAACACTAAGTATACTTCTGCTGTGTCATATAAAGAAAGTAAAGGTTTTGGGAAAATTATACCTCCTGCATAAAGCCAATATGTTCCTTACAAAGGGAACTATGAAATCGACTTCAATTAGGTGCCTTCTTTGAGCGGCCATAAATTACCTTGTTCAAAACCACTACAACAGTTATTTCTGTTTAAAAGATGCATTCAACATAGGAAGCAGAGAAAATACTTCCCATATGATTTTTTTTTTCAGAGTTTAGGACTTTTAATTTGTCCCAAAGTAGCTGAAGCAAAAATCATGATAAAACATTCTGCTTTCCTTTACAAACCCCATTGCAAAAAACAAAAACAAAACGATTTGTAGGGGAAAAAAGTGGTTTTGTACATGGGAAGAAACAATATAAATTCAAAACTTACAGATAAGGATTAGCTCTATCACTCATCTCTTTAAAAAATTTATATGAATATCCAGTCAAAACCAACAGGGTATCTCCCTTGAAATGTTATCTATACAAATTTCCAAGTAGACCACAGGACTCTACTGTCTTGGAATGTCCTCAAAAGCCTCTGTCATTGATCAGGTAACAGAATAAAAACCCCAGAGTCCTTTTCTTTCAAACAGAAGAGGGAAAGACAGAGGGATGGAAGAAACTATTCAAACTTCATCTTCTTTCCTTGTGGTTTGTGGTCTCCCCCTCCTCCTCTGCCTCCTCGGAAGTCTCCTCGCCCTCCAAAGCCTCCCCAGCCTCTGCCACCAAATCCATCTCGGCCTCCTCTGCCACCACCTCGGCCTCCAAAGCCACCTCGGCCTCCACCACAACCTCCAAAGCCACCTTCACCCTTAGGCTTGGCCCAGTCCAAAGTAACTTTGTTTCCATCAATTTCACCATCTTCCATGGCCTCCTTGGAAGCTTTGGCATCTTTCTCACTGTTGAAGTCTACAAAACCAAACCCTTTGGAAGACGCAGTCTCCCAGTCAGTGACTGTCTTTCCCCAAACAGAGCCATCAAACGACTCCTTTAATGTATCTTCTGTAGTATCCTCAGACAGACCTTTGACAAACAAAGTTTTGGACGGCTGGCTTCTGGCATTAGGTGATCCGCTGGGTCCTTGCAACTCTAGTCTGATTGCTCTGCCCTCAATTTCCCTTTTATTACAGGAATTTAAAGCTTCTTTAGCATCTTCAAATGAAGCAAATTCCATAAATGCATACCCTTTAGATTTGCCATTTTGGTTCTGGGGCACTTTAATAAAAGTTGCCTTCTCAAATACTTCCTGAAGGGTTTCTTCTGTTGCATTGTAGGAGAGGTTGCTTTAAACCAGTGTTTTTGATTCACCACTCCAAGTGCTACTCTTGCCACCTATAGAGTCGTGACTTTGACCCTTCTCTCCGGTGTAGAACGGGGGGATAGCCCGCCTACCTATCTCTGTGCCCTGCTTTTCTTCCAAGGTTTTTTTTTCTGCATCAGCTTCAGTCTTAAATTCAATATAAGCAATCCCTTTACTCTTTCCATCCTTGCTGACTAATCTGACCTCCGCAGCATCTTCAAATACTTCTTTTAGTTCATCCTGAGTAACTTTGTAAGGCAGATTTTTAGCCAAAAGTGTTCTTGTATCTCGATCTTTCTTACTGTCTTTTCCCTTTCGTTTTTCTAGTTTAATTTCATTGCCAGAGACTTGTAAACCAGTGAGTTCCAAAGCTTTTTCCAGGTCTCCAGCAGATTCAAAATCCACATAGCCAAACTTCCTGGACACACCAATTCTGACATCCACAACGACAAGATCATTTTTAGCAAAAAGGTCACTGATGCCCGTTTTTAATTCGGGAACAGATTTGCTCAAGTTCAGGTTTCCAACAAAAAGATTGAATGATGTCGTTGGTTCTGTAGCTTCTACTTTCTGCTTCTTGGCTTCTGGAGCTGCTTTCTGTTTGGCCATTGCCTTCTTTCATTTTCCAGGTGCTTCTTTAACAGGCTTTTCCTCTTCTTCCTCCTCCTCCTCCTCTTCTTCCTCCTCCTGCTCCTCATCTTCTTCCTCCTCCTCCTAGTCCCCCCCCTTCACTGTCATCATCATCTTCCTCAGCACTGTCTTCCTTCTTGGCATTCTTACCATTCTCTGCTCCCTTGGCTGGGGTGGCTGCTCCTTTCTCACCAGGGGTTGCTACCAATGCCTTGCCTGGTGTGACCCCCTTCTTGCCAGGTGTTGCTACTGCTTTGGCCCGCACAACGGTCTTTTTGGCTGGTGTAGCCGCTGCCTTTTTGCCAGGAATGACAACTGCTTTCTTGGCCAGTGTGGCAACTGTGACTTTTTTTGTTGGGGGAAAACATCACCTTCTTTGCTGGAGTTGTAGTAGCCTTCTTGGCTTTTTTCTGAGGGATGATAACCTCTTCTCCACTGCTATCATCATCTTCATCTTCTGGCATTTCCTCATCTTCACTGTCTTCTTCTACCTCCTTTGGGGGAGGAGCCATTTTCTTGGGGTCACCTTGATTTTTACCAGCTGCCATGTCCCCTCCCCAGACGCCAGGACACACGTGGCCACATATGGTATTTTTAATTAAAGTTTTTCCAAGTGAAAAATAAACATGCTCTAATTATGGAAAATACAAAAAAGTACTAAATATTTTAAGAAGGAAAAAAAATGTCCCATCAGGCAAACACAATCACTATTAAGACTGTAGCTTTTATGAATTTGGTAGATTTTTCTAACCAGTCTTTTCTTATATAATTATTAAAATATAGTTATTTTCTATGTACATTTTCCCCTTCTTTCCCTTCCTTTGTTCTTTCTCTTTTGCCTTCCTTTCTTCTTTCTCTTCCCTTTCTCCACTTCTTTGTCTCTCTTTTCCGATTTCTTCTTCTTTCACTGACAATTGAGAATTTTGTCAATTAAAAATATTGCTGTGTATCATGAAGTCAGAAACCACACTTGTCTCAGACCTATGTGAAATCACATTTAATAGAAGCCAATTCCAGCTACCAAAGTGTAATTAGAAAGAAAATCGAACCTTTCTTTCAATAGCATTAAAAACAATAAAATACTGAAGAATAAATTTAACGAAGGAAATGAAAGATTTGTACAATAAAAACTATAAGACTTGATGAAAATGTGGAACATTTTTACTATATTAAGTGTAACCTAAGAGTACTATTTAACTATTTAATATCTTCTAACAATCCATGGCCACTATCTAATACCACCTGTGATGAAGGGAAAATTTAAAAAAGGGAAAAGAAAACCAGAATTTGTGGTATGCTTCATAGGGAGCTACTTAAAATCTTCACTGGCCTATACATATTATGACATACATTTTACCAGAATAAGGAATATTGAATAAAGAATAAAGAGTCTCACTTTATTAGAGAAATAATAAAGGTAACCTTTATTAAGCACTTGTGGGTCCAGATCTTTTATAAATATAGTGTGTGTGTGTGTATATATATATATGTGTGTGTGTGTGTGTGTTTATATATATATATATTAGCTAATTTATCCTTGACATAAGCCCATTCATATCCTTATTACAGGTGAGAAAACTGAGGCAGAAGGGATTTATTTACTGGCTGGGATCAAACAATTAGCAAGAGGCAGAGCATAATTTGAACTGAGGTGTTATGAATCCAAGGTTTTATATCTTAGCTTTCCTAATGTACCACCTCCAAAATAGCATTCTATAAGAACATTTCTGATAACACTTTTTTTCCTTATCTTTACTTTTACTTTAAAAGATAAAATATTGAAAAGCAGAAAATTAAGAAATATCTTACCTGGGTAATACTAGACATCATTTATTGCTGTTTGTATAAGGTTGTTTTTTTTTTTTTTCTTTAAGACTTAAGCATCTTACCCAGATCCTGTATCCCTACAGGGAGAGCCTACCTCTCTTCTGTCATTTTCAGTACCACATTGAATTTGCCATGATTGGAATGTGTTTTTTGTCTCTACATCTTTGTTGGAGTGACTCTCATCATGGGCATGAATTGCTAGTCACTACATCCTTCCATACTTTTTAGTTCTCATCGTACTTTATGGCATTTTGATAATTCCCACTCCTTTAAAAAAAATTACCTCTCTTTTCATGATGTTCTTCTTTTCTTGGTTTGCATTCCTGCTTTCTGATTATTTTTCCTTAATTTCCTTGGTGATGTATTCTTTCTCTTCCCACCCCTTCAATATAAGAGTTCTCAACAATTGCACTCTTCCTCACACTCCAAATATTATCTCCAAATAAATCTGACCTAACTAAAGTTTGCAGCATTAATCTGTATACTAATGTCTGAAAAATGTGCATAGAAAGCTCTACCTCTCCTTTGAGTTCATTTAGTAAACTACCCACTACCTACTACCTACTGGACATCCCAAAGGAATTTTATACTCAATTGTGTCTCAAAAGAACTCATTATTTGATCTCAAGAAAACCTCCCGTATTCTTTATCCCAGAGTCTAACGTGACCATCTACTCAGTAACTCAAAGTTGGAATCTATTTGTTATTCTCAAGATCTCCTTTGTTCTCATGTCCCCAGCCAATGAACCAAAACCGTCTACATGATAGAATGCTACAGTAACCTTCTAACTAGTCTCATGGAATATTTGTCAGCACTAAAATCCATTCTCTAAACTGCCTTCACAACAAGTATTTCTAAAACAAAACAGGTCAAACTACTCCTTCATTGAAAATAGTCATTGGTCTCCTGTTACCTGTAAGATTTAAAACAAACTTAACAAACAAGAACCTTTGAGAGGTAGCGTTTGACTACCTCTCTAGATTCACGACCTGTAGATACCAATTTACTTGTGATTACACGTGCCTTTACACTTTCTGCCCATTCTGCTCAGGATGCATCTATATGTGAAATATTTACTAATACGAAAATAGATATTACCCTTTTCTCTGAGAGTTTTGCACTTCACTCTAGTACTTCTATGTTTGACGTTATGATATTAGCACATTATCTGGTCCAGCAATTGTGGTTATTAGTTTATATTTCTGTTCCTTTCACTTACTGCATAAAGCAGCAGTATACAGCACGATGTATAGCACATAGTGATGTTCAACAAATATTTTTTGAACCACACTGAAATTTCATCAATTTCTGCAAATATGAAGGGAAGTTGTTTCTTCATGGTGCTATAATACCTGGTTGTCAGTCAAATCAATTAAAGTTATAATTCAAGCTAATTAAAGGCCATGATGAATCAAAGCAATCAGTTCCTACCGAGTATGTTTAACTGTTCAATTGGTTTGTCATGATAAAAACATAACTTCATTTTAGTTGAAAAAAAATCTATGATTTCAGAGAAGAAAACTCATACTGTCTTGATCACTTGGCATTTTCTGGTAACTCTGCTGCCGTTTAAATAGACCTTGAATGACGTGGCTTATCCTACTTTCCTTTTTTTGCAGCAAAGAAACATGGAACAACTGGAACACCCTATCATCTAATGTTTCAAGGCAATTACTTAAGACCTGTAGCTGTCATTGTAATACTGAACTTCCTCTGTTTACCCAGAAGAAGCACACTGACATTCATCACCATGCTGCAAGGTAATGTTAGCTTGCAAGTGTCATGTTTAAACTTTTAAATATGTAATGTTTAATTTACCTTAGTTTGCTTTAGAAATATTTTATACTTAATCCCTTATCTTCTACTTAGACAACTAATTGCTTTTGAAAAATTACACTAGTCAATTTCATATTTCACTATATGGCAAATCCTGATAAGTAACTCTCATTTATCAATGATACTCAGCTTTACTTTAATAATTTTCAAGACATAATACTCTCGGTAACAGTTGTCTTTGCTGACGCTCAAATTAAGTGTAGAAGGTGAGCGATATAATGAACTAGATTAAAAGTACAAAAATGGAGAACTCTACTAGGATTAAAATAAGAAAATGATATATCTAAGGATATTACATAAAAGTTGCCGTTAGTCTTTACATGGAATAAATATTTCACATGTAAATAAAATGATGGTTACCTTTACTTGAATGACCAAAATGAACCAGTCTGATTTTTTAATAGTTACCTATTGGTTATTTTATTATTTTGCTTCTTGATAAACTAACACTGTACTTTCAACATTTATTTTTTTTAAATGCAGTTATAACTCTCTGCACAGATTTTTAACCAGTATAAAAAATGAAACGGAAATGCAGCTGAAGAATCAGACCTATAAATACAGACAACAAACTGGTGGTTGCCAGAGGGAATTGGAGGTAGGGGATAGGCAGAACGGGTGAATGGGAGTGGGAGATAAAGGTTTCCAGTTATGGAATGAATCAGTAACAAGAATAAAAGGTGCAGTGAGAGAATATAGTCAATGGTATTGTAATAGCATTGTATGGTGACAGATGGTAGTTACACCATGGTGAACACAGCATAATGTACAGAAATATTCGATCCCTATGTTGTACATCTTGAAACTAATGTAACATTTTGTGTCCTCTATACTCAAATTTAAAAAAATTTTTTAAATAAAATTAATGAGGCTGATCCCAAACAAAACAATATGTGAAGAGATTATGTAGAGTATTACCTAAGAGTGTGTTAAGTGCAATTTTAAACTACTTACAGCCAGTCCACTTGGCTTTTGTTAAGCCTTCACTCATCTCACCCATGGGCATTATAATAAGCTTCTCTAATTTCCTAATACTAGACTCCCAAAGCCAGCTCAGAATTGGATATTACTATAGTAGAGATTTAATAAGCAAACCTTAATACATCTTTCCTGTTTAAAAATCTTTGATGTCTCTCTATTGCCTATAGAACAAAACTGAAATCCCTTAACGTAGACATAAGGACCTTGAAATACGTCTACAGTTCACCTTTCCAAACTAATCCTGATTCTCTGTTTCTCCCTAATAAGAATGCTAACACTCCCAAATGTTTAATTTTCTTGGCCATTTTCAACCATAATATATTTTTCTCCTTCTTCTTCTTCTTCTTCTTCTTCTTCTTCTTCTTCTTCTTCTTCTTCTTCTTCTTCTTCCTCCTCCTCCTCCTCCTCCTCCTCCTCCTCCTCCTCCTCCTCCTCCTCCTCCTTCTTCTTCTTCTTCTTCTTCTAGTACAGCTGACATACAATGTTACATTAGTTTCAGGTGCATAACAAGTATGAAGTTTCCTCAAAAATTAGAAATACCATATGATCCAATAATTCCACTACTGGATATTCAGCAAAGAAAATGAAAACAATAATTCAAAAAGATATATGCAAACCTATGTTTATTGCAGCATTATTTACAGTAGCCAAGATATGGAAACAACAGAAGTTCCTGTTGATAAACGAATGGATAAAGAAGATATATATATATATATGTAAAATGGTATATTATGCAACTATAAAAAAGGATGAGATTATGTCATTTGCAACAACATGGGTGGACCTACAAGGTATTATGCTAAATGAAATAAGTCAGACTGAGAAAGACAAATACTGTATGATCTCACTCATATGTGGAATCTAAAAACCAAATGAATCAACAAACAAAAATCAGAACCAGATCTACAAATACAGAGAACAAACTGATGACTATCAATTATGGTCTATTCTTATAAAGGTTATTTATTCATCTTTATCTCTTTCTTCAAAGGGAAAACTATTTGTCTTTCTCCACCACCTTTCTCAAATGTTAGCTCCTTTGTAAAGCATTTGGCAACATTTCCAGGCAGATCAGTACTACTTTCTGATCTGCCCACATCACTTTTGTCAACCATTAGGATATTTATCTTCTTGTATTATAATTGCTTTTCTGTTCTCTTTTATCCTTGGGCTGTGAGTTCCTCATACTTCTTCTTGTACCTCTTGTGCCAAACATGTGAAAGATACTCAGAAAGTGTTTATTGAATAAATACATGAATAAATAAATGAATGCATGGATGATTTATACTCTGCATGTGTGTCCCAGGAGGAAATATGGAAATATGTCTCATGCAGAACACAATGTTCCAAAGGGGGTTTATTAACAAAGGAAACATTTACCAAGGTTTGTCATGAGGCATGATGAAATAATCTAGATACCAATCAAGCTCTCACAACCCTAAGCTCAGCAGGACAAAGAGAGAGAGAATAGTGCCTGGAAACAAGGACAGAGAGTCATGTGGAGTTAAATGTCTTGAGGGGAGCAGTGACTTTCAATCAAGGGACACAGAGTGTTGGAGACCACACCAAGGAAGTTAACTATGGAATAAATACCCTGACTCTATTCTATTGATTCTCTCTAGTCTCTTGTTGGTAGTCCTTATTGGCAGACCTCAACTAGAAGATTAGAGGCCTCAGAGACTCTTGATGTAACCCACATTTATTAGTGCTCCAGTGATGAGCAACATGGAGAAGGATGGGGAGTAGTTCTAGAGGGGCAAATGGAGACATTCATGTGTAACATATATGTTTCAAGATGACATTATGACATTATGTATAACATATTACATGATAATCATATGATTATATATGATTATATATATGATTACATATATGATCATATAATTATCTGATACCATATAATATATGTCATATATAATGTCACTTTGAGGGATAACCCAAGAAATGTTATTTTTCCTCCCTGCCCAGTTTCTGGATAAATTGGGAAATAAAACTTACCTTTTAGTAAGAAAATTGGGAAATCAAACTATCATTTTTCTTGTTAGAAGAGGCCAGATTGAGGAATGTGACTTTAAGTTTATTTTCTAAATAGGTTTGCAAATACTGAGTCTTAAAGCTGAAAGACTTACTCATTTATTCATGATGATTTAAACGGGGGCAGTCTTATATGGTACACCTGTGGTACAGCAGATTCCATGCTCTTTTCAGGCAAATTGGTTCCAAGAGAAAGAAGGACAGCATTAAGCAAGAATATCTAGTTATTCTTCTCAAATTTAGAAATCAGATGTAGTAAATGCTGAGATTCATACCCTATAATTAAGCAAATTCATGTGTTATATGTACCATGATTGTTTTTTCTCCTGATTCCAGACTCCTAGCCATCAAATGGGAAGAGAAAAAACTCCTGAGCTTCAGAAGAAGAAAGGAAGTCGTAGAGGAAAAGATGAGGCATGGCAGTGAAGTGGTAACCAATCCCACCTCAGGAAGCTGGATGGTGGAAGGTGCATCCTCAGTCATCAGTATTCATTCTGCTGACCAAATCTGCTTCTATCAGATTGCTGAAATGGGCAGCAACAAACCAGAAGAGTTTGGGAATTGATGCCTCTATTCTACAAGTCCTTGCCAACCTTAGGATCCAGAATGATCC
The DNA here is from genome assembly GCF_037043125.1 of Eumetopias jubatus. Lineage (NCBI taxonomy): Eukaryota > Metazoa > Chordata > Mammalia > Carnivora > Otariidae > Eumetopias > Eumetopias jubatus. The sequence continues at coordinate 166,960,664 of NW_028274808.1, forward strand.
CTATCAATATTTAACTTGGATCGATAAAAATCAACAGATAATGTCAAACATAATCAGAATTTGGATTGATCTGAATTGTGAAGTTGTAACTGGGACACAGGGTTGTAAGAGGACCTGGTTCTGGGGGTCCCAAAGAGATGAGGTTTAGCCATTCTCTCCGGACAAAATCCAAAGGCAGAGAAGCAAGTGGTGGTGATACAAGAAAGACATTTATTTCAGTGAGACCAACACAGGGAAGACAGCAAGCAGACTAATGTCCCAAAGACAGTCTCCAAAGTGCTGAAAATACTTCTGGGTTTATATAAGGAAAATGTGGGACAAAGGTCAGTGGGTGAGTGCTGTTGAGCAGTAAAGGTCAGATCGGTCATCGCTGTGGATCATTGCTGTGGGGTCAATTACACTGAGTCTGGCTGGCTCAGGGCAGTCCCTGTCACCTGAGTGGGTAGTTTCAGTTCCCATCATGGGATGCTTTGCCCTCTGGGTCTTTTGCCTGAATTAAAAGATAAGCTGAAAAGAAGAACTTATTAGAAAGTACAGACTGAGGTCAAAATGGAGGTAGTCTTCCTTCAAAGTCAGATCTTCAGAACTCCGGCTGGCCCACCCTGGCCACTCATTAACTTGTCAACAACACAACTTACATTTAACGTGACTGAAAATTTTAGACCCTATATACAGCATTATGGAGATGTAGTAAATAAAGGAGAAGAAGCACATAGAAAGAATCCCTCCTCATTGAATCAAGAGCAGAAAAAACGTACATTGCCTCTTAAGGTACTCATCTAGATAATAATAGAGTGATATTTTGTTTTGTTATGTTAGATCGTATTAAATATTTAGAAGGACATAGTCTAATTTTTTAAACACTGAATAGTTGTAATGCTGACATTATATTTTAAAATTAGTATTTGCCTATCCTTTTTTATTCAATTTGTATTGAAAATGTGTTATGTGTGTATTTTGGGGTCCTGAACTCGATTCCAATGTATGCAGGGGGAATTTTCCTTCTATGCTACCAACTAAGCAATGTTCCAGACACACCAGCAGAGATTCCTACAATTCAATTCAATTCTGACACTATCTACCTGAAGACAGGGTCAGATTCCACAGAGTCACCCTACAAGACTATCCCCCTCCCACTGCAGATGCCAGTCGCAAGCCCACGTTATCACCTATGCTTCCGATTGATGGTCTATAGATAGGAGGTTCCAATGCCTTCCACCTTGGGTTCAATTAGTTTGCTAGAGTGCCTCACAGAACTCAGAGAAACATTTTACTCACTGGATTAACAGTTTGTTATAAAAAGATATGGTAAAGAATACAGATGAACATCCAGATGGAAGAGATACACAGGGCAAGGTATATGGCAAGAGGTTCAGAGTTTCCTTGTCCTCTCTGAGCTTGCCACTTTCCCCAAATCTCCACATATTCACCAGTCCAGAAGCTCTCTGAACTCTCTTCTTTGGGTTTTTAATGGAGGCTTCAGGATATAAGCATGATTGCTTAAATCATTGGCTTTGGGCAATTGATTCAACCTCCAGCCCCTCTCCCCTCCCCAGAGGTTGCGGGGTGAGGCTGAAAGTTCCAACCCACTATTCAAGTTTGGTTCCTCTGGTGACCAGCCCCCATCCTTAGCTTCTTTCCAAAAGTCACACAAACCCAACTGTGGTGGAGAAGGGCTTGTTATGAATAACAAGACACCCATTTCACTTTTATGGTTCTGAAGTTCCTGCCCTCCACCCCCACAACCCCCAACTGAAGACAAGAGACTACATATCATTACAAAAGATGTTCCCATTGCTCTTATTGCTCAGGAAATTTCAAATGTTTGGGGAGCTGTGAGCCAGGAACTATGGATAAAGACCAAACACATATTTCTTGAAAGTGTTATCAGCAAAGCTAACATTATGGCAACACGCCTAGGGGCTATAAATCATAATAACACAGTGTGTAATTTTGTATTTTAAGAAAATCCCACTATTCTAATTGTAATGGCATCTCAGAGAGGAATTATGACTTATCCCTTATACTGTCAGACTTTATAGAATACACAAAAACATTAGTAAAATTTTATATAATTTCAAAAATAGGTATAGTAGCCTGGGAATTGACCTGAAATTTCAAAACTGTGAGTTGTTTACTTCATCCTCAGATTGTTTTCCTTGGAAATAATCTTTTGATTGTCATTTCAGTTAAATACTCATCAAAGGCTCTTTTCAGAAATGAAAATACTTGAGACAATTTCATTCTAACATTGCATAATGCTTTGTAATGGGTAGCCAGATCTGATTATCTGTTGATCATTTCCCTTATGTAATAAATGCTTCTTTATTGCCTATGGTTTAAATTCTCCATCCCTGTCTACTAGTGCACATTCTTGCAAAATTAGACATAGTCTGTTTAAAGAGTTGCTCAGGGTAGATGGAACATAAAGATGGGGAAAATGCCATAGGGAAGTAATACAGTGCCTTCACTATGCACTGTAAGAGAGATTGTGCCAAAGGGCCTGAGCTTGGCACAGCATGACTTAATCTGGACTCCCCATGGCCCTCACATGCTGTATTGAGAGAGAATGCATAACCTAGACTTTAAGAATAATAATATGTTTAATCTAAAGTTTATGAGAACACCAAAGAACAAAAACCAGATATCAGCAGATTGAGTAAGGTTTGCCTAGAAAAAGGAACAGGTCGAGAGTCTCCCAGCATATCAACCTACAGTAACACACATTGTAAACTGTACATCATTTCTATTACTCTGAACATTCCGTGAAGTCAAGTTGAAAGTTAGAGCTTGGACTTTCTATTCACGTGTAGAATGACAAATCCATCTCACCTAGGCTTCCAATTAGAAGCAAAAAAAAAAAAGGAGAGGTGGATCCCTTTCATAAGGTTATAGTGGTAATGACAAAAGCAGTCATTGGTGAAGGACAGCTGTGCCTGGAGAGTGGTGACACCACCACAACCATCATCAACAGAGGCAGCATTGTGGCAGCCTGTCTGGGGGCTGAGGCAGAATAATGTGGGAGACTTATTTCTGAGCACTCATGTGACAGCTATCTGTGGAGCTCTTAGAAATAGCTAGAGGACATGTTGAGAGATGCTAATTTCTGTCATTCAAGCACATAAGGATGATGCCTTAGAAATTGGGATATTCAGAGTTATTTATTATGATGTGTGGTAGTCATAAGCTGGTCAGGCCAGAGAATATTTGGGTTACATAAACCTCATTTGTTATGCAACACAGGCTATATGAACTTCTTTTTCATTTTTATAACCCAACACAGAGAGATGAAAATTCTACTCTAGCTATTTTATCCCTGAGGGGGTCTCTCTGTTTTGGAAGAGGTTTTTGAAACTGCTATTTAACAAAAATATCTCTTCTCTAAAAGAAGTTACTTTGTACCCTAAATAAATTAGTTTAATACATGTATAGCCAATTCTTGCTTTATGAACAGAATCTTGGCTGATGGGTGAGCCAGTCAATTTGATAAAACTGATCAATTCAAGGAACAAAATTAAGGAAGAAATTGTCAGTCAATTCAGTCAGAAAATAGATTGATGTTTTTTTCTTGAAAAGTCCATGGAGAATAAGATAGCTGGATTTTATCAACCAGGGTACTGCTGATTTTGCAAACAAAAAATAAAATATCTTGATTTCATATATTTTATTATTTCACTGACTGGTATAATCACTCAGAGGCCACAAAGCTCTTTGTGGGGTGGGGATAGGGTAAGGGTAAGGTAAAGAGGAGGAATCAGAATGAAAATGTAATAAATTGATTATACATTGATTAAAAAGTCTTTATGATGGAAGGGTTGGTATATGAAATCATGGTACATGCTATATCTGAGACTAACTTACCAAGAGGTCTTGGACGTGATTGTCACATATTCCTTTTAGTATTCTTTCAGTTAAAGTAGGTATTTTCCAACACTCAATAAAAAGGTAGCTGTGAGATGTTGTCAGTCCAAACTCAGATATGTGCAATCTCTTTTTTTCAATCTCCACTCAAAGACATGGCCTGAGTCAGGTTCACTGTTAAAAAAGAATCAAAGCAAAAAAAAAAAAAAAAAAATCAAAGCAACATAGGATTTGAGGGCATGTTACCCTGGAGAAAATATGTTCAACATATTTTCAGTAGAAAACATATGATTCAACATATCGTTCAAACAGAGCAATAGAAGGAGGTTTTTAATGATGTCAAGCACCTCAAAAATATTCATTAATATACTAAGCTGGAAAGAAATAAAGTAAATAAGTTATAATGGGGAAGGAAGGAAGGAAGAAAGGAAGAAAAGAAGGAAGGAAGGAAGGAGAGAAAGGAAAGTCTTTTTCCTTTTTTCACCTCCTTACCTCCTCCCCCACTCTCCCCAAACATAGTCTGCTGTTCTTCCTTGTATATTCCTAGTGTTGGTTGAAGGCAACTTGTCTCCCAAATCTGAAACACGAGTCATTCAATATTTCTTCATCTCCTGGGTCTTACCTGCTCTGCGCTGACCCTTCCTTCCCCACACCCAGCCACTCACCGCATGTAGTGAGTTCTACCTACCAAGCATACAGGATCCACCTTCTCCTCTCCAAGGGACCCTATCTAGTTCGAGTCCCTGTCACCTCATTCCTGAACTGCAGTGACAGCTTTCTATTTTCTAGGAAGGAAAGAAGAAGGAAGGATCCAGGACAGTCTTTTAGTTTTTACCTCTCTAGGCCAGAGTCTACACTACCAGTAATAAAAAAAAAATAATAAAATAAATAAAAATAAAAAATTAAGAAATATTTAGGCAAAATACAGAATATCTGTCGCTACAGGAAATAAACCTTTTATCAGTATCTGAATGACCTCAGAGTAAGATGATGGGCATAACATACAGGGCTTTTTAATTTCTTGTCCCCTGCCTACCTCTAAAGACTCCTCTTTTGTCAGTCTCCCTTCTAAACTTAAATCCAGTGACTCTAATCTCCTAACATTTCAGAAACATGCTACGTTATCTCATGTTCCTATGGACTCCTTCCCCTTCCACTGGATTGTGCTTACGCTTGTCCAACTGAAAACTGTCCACCTATCTTTTGAATCCCAAATCATTAGGTCTCCTTTTTACAGTGTCTAATTTCCATCACCCCAGAAGTATTCATCACTGTTAGAGTCAAACAACATGAAAGGGTAAAATCTGGGTTGGGGCTTTTTGTAACTATACGATCTTGTGTAAGTCACTTAGCATCTTTTTACTTCATTTTCCCCACCTGCAAAATGGGGACAGTTGTTACAAGCCTCAGCGATTATAAATACCTGACAAAGAGTAAATGCTTAACAAACTTTAGTCATTAAGTACATATGCAGAATGATGTAGGTGTTAGTAGGCAATGAGTTATCATTTTTGTTGTACTAGTCTGTCTTCACCGCTGGAATATGAGATCTTTGAGGAAAGAGACTCTGTGCTATTCTAAATTTCTCTATCTCCAAAATCTAATACTGTGCCTTCATTTAGTAGTTTTTCAATAACTACATGTCAAATAAGTGTATAAAATGATGAATATTCACTACTGTAATAGGGATATTATTGTGTGGGAACTAAAAAGAACTCAGCTGCTCCCTCATGACAAGAGAATCCTTTATGCTCTGCCTTTGGCTGATCTCCAGTTACAATAACAGCACATTTGTAAGTCAATATTCTCAGATACCACAAAATAACTTTGTGAAGGTCAGAGAGTGGGGATTGATGTAGACAGAATATTTATAAGTCTGTGATCAAGACTTATCAAGGAAGTTTCCATTTTTGTACCTCCTGTATCTTCTCTCTTCAGATCACCTCTCTCCATATGCGTATAGCAGGATGTCTCTAAGACCAGGACTCTTCTCTTTTGTGGTGATCTGGATACTATGGTCTTCTGGTCTGCCAGTCTAAATGAGCTACTGCTGAATATATTCTAGTTTCAAGCTCTTACAGATTATTATTCTTGGTGGTTTCTTATATACACTTGCATTAAAGAATTGCTTTTTAGACTACTTTTTACATTATACACTTGCATTGAATAATTTCTTTTTAGCTATTGGTTATTATATTAGGTGAACAAAAAAAAACCAGGAACCAACATTATTAGGCACCCATTATGTGCCAGGCACTGTGCTGGGCAATTTACACCTGCTGTTTTGTTTGATTTTTACAACATAGATAATTATTTTATCCCCCATTTACATATGAGGACACTGAGACCTATAGAGATTAAGTAGCTTGTCACAGAAGTTGTAATTAACAAGGTAAATTAATTAACAAAGCTGATCATTTTGTCTCTAAAACTGAAGTCATTTTGCTTTTTTTAACCCTAACAACTAACCGTGTGTCCAAGAAAGTGTTAAGGAATTAAGCATGATTACAATATACAGCCTTTGGTTTAGAGTGGAGCTGGTTAAGAAGCTAGGTGATTGGTGAAGTTGATCTAATCGCTAAATACAAACAAGAGTAAAATATTTCCCTGTTTCAGTGGAGAGCCCAGTAGAGAATCCAACAAAGCTATGTTCAGTACTGATATATATATACTGATATATATATATATTTATGAAAACCCTGGGACAACACATGAAAATGAAAAAAATGTACTATTTGACCAAAAAATCATTTACGTCCTTGGGGTTTGTTTGTTTTACTAAATCCTTCTCCTCCTCAGCCCCTCAGTGGTCCCTGCTCCCCTCAGCCCACACTTCAACAGTGACACTAAAAGAATTGATTCATTCTACACTAAATGTAAAGAAGAAATTTTTGCTTATAAGCCCAATGACTGTCAAGTTCAGAGTTGGCTCCTTAGCAGAATAATTAGAGAGCTATGTTATTTTACATTGTCTAGGTGCTTCTAAAGTGGAATGGAGTCAAGGTAATTTAATAAGAGACTGTAAATGACAAGAGTTGATCAGAATAATATTATACTCTATAGTAATGATGAAAGATCCCTCTAGCTCTTGGATTATTACCTAGTATGTGAGACATGTGTCAGACACTAAAGACCATTGATTAGACAGAAATGAAGCTGGTCATTGAGCTGGGGATTATGAAAATTGTCTCTCATTTCTTACAGAGCACACTGGGTAGAGGTTAGAAGGTGATGACCTATGATTGCTTACATATAATTGCATCTTTCATATTTCCAGGGAAGAAGAACATAAGTCTGAAGCTAATATCCTTTGTGGAAATATTTTGGGAGCATTCTGCTGCTTTCCTCTAAGAACCAATGGAGTTTAAGTAAAACTTGCTATTCTAAGAAACAAAATACTTGATGTGACTCCAGTGAAATTGCTAATGCAGGAAAATGTTTCTCCACTCATTTTAATCACAGAACCAAAAGTGCATTCATCATCATTGTGCAGTCCTCAGAACCGAATTGATTGGATTTGCCATGACCAAGTCAGGGCCTAAATTTTTGTATATGTTTAGTAATATTTGACCATGCCATCCCTATACATTAAATTAAATTGTGCAAATACCAAACAAGACTTTTGCAGAATGCTATGACCTTTCTTAGGGTAGGTAAAGCCCACCGGAGTGAGTAAGATTGGAGGGCTGGAGTAGAGAGTCCAGGAATCTTTTCTTTAATCCTTCCCTGCTTTGACACCATATTTCTCGAAGTCTCAGTATCCCTCCAGAATTAAAGCTCTTGACAAGGGGCCCTCCTTTATATTTCCAAATTTTACAGAGCTCCATTTCACTATTTATTCCTCGTATACCTTCATGCTTAGGAGTGATAATGGCTTCCTTCTATTGCTGGTCTCTAGGTGCCTCTATATCCCATACTGATTCCATTAACCATGCCCACATCTCTGGAAGGTGTCCCTTTGTGAAAATGTCTTTGCCTGATGAATCTGAGTGAAATTCTGTTTTCTGCTAGAACTCTGACTGCCACAGTGAAGTCATATATAATATATGTTAAGCAAATGTATATTCATTAAATGTTTCCGTGCCTACTTTAAAAGCTTGAAGAAGGAAAGAAGGAAGGAAGGAAGGAAGGAAGGAAGGAAGGAAGGAAGGAAGGAAGGAAGGAAGGAAAGGAGGGAGGGCAGAGGAAGGAGGGAGGGGGAAGGAAAGAGGAAAGGAAGGAGACAAACTTAGCCTAGTTATTTCCTGCAAAAGATGTCCCAATTAACAATGAGGTGCTCAATTCAACATTTAAAAAAATACTGAAGTTAGTCTTAGATTAAACTCCATAGATTTATGAAAACAGCAAATTTTGTTTTAGTTTTGTTTCGATTTGGCTAAAATGATCATAACTCAGTATGGTACCACTGGTTATCAGAGGATAATTAGAAATTCTAACTAATGATTCTATGCATCTGAATAATAACCATGTGACAGCTAATTATTTACACTTAATAAATACAATGAAGGAAAAAATAAAAAATTGCAACCCATTAGAGGAAAATCAATAAAAAGGATCTCTTGGGGTAAAAGTCTGGCAATAACTGGCTTAATTCTATAATATCAGTATAGGAGGCTCTCCTTAAGTCTGGGACCCCTCCCTGAAGACTGTCACACCTTCAAGGACATGTTGCAATGCAGAGAGCCACATACCCACTGACATTCAGTCCTCAGAAGCCCCAAGAATTAGCCTTTTATTTTGAATGTGCCCATTGCTTGCTTTGGTCCCATGAATTAGAGATGTCCATGGGATGACAGAGTTGGACCAGAAGTTCATGTTTATCAACACTAAATTTGAGAATGAAGCTCATAGACCAGCACTAAACTTGACTGCCAGGTGACCCGATGCATCTAATTCTCTGTTCTGCTTCCCCCATCTCAGCACATAGAAATGAATGTGACCGAATCTTCTGGATAGGTGCTCCATTTTACACTGTAGTTGAAGAACTGAGTTCACCCCCTTAATAATTCTATTTTTATGGAACTAGCCTTTAATGGATGAGTACTGTGCTTCAGTAAGTAGTTCCCAGAGCGTTAGAGATAGATTTGACTCACAGTCCCATATGGGGGCCAATAAATGCTGTTGCTTGTATCGATAAAAGATATAGTCTCTGAAAAATCCCATATTATTTTGATCATCTTTTTCCAAGGCCATTTTCCCTGAAGGTCATACCTTAGGTGTCTTAGACACAGCTAGTGATTTCTACCTTGAGATCATGCTGGTGCCAGGCAGAACTTTAACAATAAGCCTGGGGTAAGAGGTTTCAATTTTATATGGTTAACATCTATTTCTTTTTCTATCTATGTATGTGTATGTATATATATATATAGCTGTACAAATATATACACTAATACACAACAATAATTCACTTTAGGGTAGCATTCTTAAATATTTTACTTATTCTTAATGCCTTTTCCTTGGGGAAAAAGACTTCCTTTTCTGTTTTTAAAAATACACATATTTGCAGTGTTATGTGTATCTGAGAAAAACAGTTACCAGATTTTAAAACCCAGTAGGCTATCTGAAAATACTAATTTACAAGAAGACATCAAGTGAAAAAGCCTGGATCTTGGGGTGGGGAGACGTAGGTCCCAGAGATGGCCACCATCTCCCTAGGTGGTCTTAGCCAGGGGCTTTATCTGTCAGGACCTCAGTTTCTTTTTCTTTCCTTTTTTTTTTAAGATTTTATTTATTTATTTGACAGAGAGAGAGAGAGCACAAGTAGACAGAGTGGCAGGCAGAGGGAGAGGGAGTGGGGGGAAGCAGGCTCCGCACTGAGCAGGGACTCGATGTGGGGCTTGATCCCAGGACCCTAAGATCATGACCCGAGCCAAAGGCAGACGCTTAACCGACTGAGCCACCCAAGTGCCCCAGAACCTCAGTTTCTAATCTGCAAAGCAAGGAGACTAGAAACCCTTCTTTGACCACTCACCCCACCTCCAGTTCCCCATCTGCACCAAGAGTCTGCTCCTCCCATTGACAGCACTTCTCATATTTATCATTTTCACAACTTGCAATTACTTTGTAGAGGAGATTAATAGACCTGCTCACAAAGTTGAATGCCACATCTCCTTGCAGTATACATCTGGACCTTACAGTTGAGGTCAAAGATTCTCTGTGGTTTTGAAAAAGAGTATTTGATGCAGAGTAATGAGGGCTGGGCTTGGAATTCCTCTCTGCTGCTTATAATTTGCATGACTGTGGACAAACACCTGACACAACATTTTAAACCTAATTCCTCATTCATGAAATTCAGACGACAACGTCCACCTACCTACCTGATGGAATTGCTGTATGTCTTTTAAAAGATGGCTCTAGTGAAGCACACAGAACATATGAACCTCACTGGATGCACTTAAACTTTAATATTTAGATTGACCTTTAGGAGAATTAATGTATAGAAAAATTCAGCTCATATTTTTTAAAGGTCAATGTGAAAAATGCAAGAGATATACTTACTGCTTTCTTAAGAAAACTGCAGAAGTTATTAGTCATGACAATGATCCAAAATATTAAAAATATTTACAGAATTACCAGAAGAGCTAGAGTAATTAACCAGTTAACATGACTCCATGTTAAGAAAGGATGAAACTATGGCCAAAGATTAAAATAATAACTACAGGAAAAATATGACTTTAAAACTGGGCTGAAACCATGAAACTGAATTAATAGTCCATAGCTGACAGTTGAATTCTGGCCGTCAGTGTGGCCCCAAAGTAACCACAACCTGGGAATTCAGAAATGAGCTAGTACCCGTTCCTCCAGTCTAGCAATAGTAGCGGCTGGTAACAAACATGGCAGATACGGTGATAACCCCCAATACACACTGATGGCTCACAACACAGAACTGTGTTTCCACGTATTGTCTCATTTAATTTCCTCAGCAACCCTATCAAGTTAGGCTCTGCTAATATTTGCACCTTAAAGATAAGGTAACTGATGGGTGACTGGGTGGCTCAGGAGGTTAAGCGTCTGCCTTCGGCTCAGGTCATGATCCCAGGGTCCTGGGGTCCAGCCCTGCTTCAGGCTCCCTGCTTCTCCCTCTCCCTCTGCCACTCTCTCTGCTGGTGCTCTCTTGCTCTCTCTCTCTCAAATAAATAAATTAAATCTTTAAAAGAAAATAAAAATAAATAGAAAGAGAGAGAGAGTGGGAGAAAGAGAGAGAGGGGGAGGGAGGGAAGGAAGGAGGGAGGAAGGAAGAAGGGAAACTGAGGTTTGGAGATGTGGAATAACTTGTCCAAACTGCAGATACTAAATTTTGGAGCTAGAATAAGACCTTAGGAAATACGATTCCAAAGTTACCACTAAGAAAAGAGCAAACAATACTTGAATGACGGAATGACTGAATGACTTGAATACTTGAATGACTGAATGCATCACTTCTGGATTAAGCCTATGAAGGCATCCTGCTTCATTTTGCCTGCCAGTCCGAGAAGCCATTTACTGAAGCTACTCAGTTGCTCAACATCCAAGCATTAATTACAAAAGTAACAAATGTCCAATCAAATAAAACTGCGGTTAGTTGGTGTCCTGCTATTGAGACGCATATGGACAAGCAGTATGTATCAGGGAACTTTTACTCCGGTCAAACAAGAGATCAGGTGTCACTCTCGCAGCAAGACTTGATTTAAGGAGCAGAACTTTGTCAGCTCCATCTCCCTGACATCATCGGCACCAAGAAAGCTGTCTTACTGATCTCTATACTCCCATTGGGATCTTAATTTATTATTATAATCACATCATTAAATGACTAACGATTGTTTTCTCATTCCATCTTGGGGCGCTATTTAAAATTATAATTACATTATTTAGAACTGTTGTTTTTTCATTCTTTCTTCTAGTGAAGTATTTTACCCAGTTCTCAGATTTGCTGTCAATGCTTTCCTTTTAGATATCTTTCACTGCACATACTTCATATTTTAATGACCTCTTTGGGTTAAAAGTCAATCCAGAAAACCACACCCTGAATTAAATAAACTTTATACGTTAAGCCAATAATATTATTTTCATTTTCACGCAACAAGCATTGTCTAAAATTTTCAAGTCATTGTATTCAACTTATTGTCTGAATACATGTAAAATAGTTACTGAATGTTTTCTTTGGTAGATGATTCAGGATTCTAAGATAGTTGCTATAAAAAAAAAAGAAGAGATATTATTTTATTCTTCTGTTTCATTATTAGAGAACCAAAGAGATGAAATGACCTCACCAAGGTCACAGAGCTAATTAAAGATTACCAGGGCAGGATGTAGGTCTGATATGAATTTCTCAACAGCCTTGCTATTGACAGTGTAGATGAGGACCAGCAGCATCAGCATCACCAGAGACCTTGTTAGGAATGCAGAATCTCAGGCCCCACCCAGATACACTGAATCAAAATCTACATTTTACAAGACCCTCAGGTGATGTGCACCACGTTCAATTTTGAGCAGCACTGCTCTATAGCATGCTGCTAATTTCCTTCATTATCTACCTACAAAATATTGTGGCCCTTGACAGATGGATTAGTCTAGAACTTAAAAGAAAACTGAGGTCTGGAAATTTTTTTAAACTTATACTGAGTAATTTTAAATACATCCTTTTACTGTTAGGCATTTTATTTTAGAAATAACTCATGACCACGTTTGTAATTACAAATGCAAATTCTTATCTGTATGCTCATGTGTTTAATACATATATACTAAAAGGGGTATAAATCTCAGCTTTTTACTAGGCTGTTTTTTTTTCATCCCTAGACACCCACAGAGGGCAAAATACCTGCATTATCCATCAAACGTCAACTTTTATGGCTTGTCACCTATCAGAAGCACACTATCGCCACCTGCTGGCCATGCCATAGAAAAGCCAGCAAGGTGTTTGTCCTGTTTTCTTCTACCAAGATCATTTCATTATATAGAATTTTACTGTTTGACATTCACATTTTCCCCCATGTCTGATTTCTTTCCAACTCTATGACCACTCCGTGTGACACTTTTTCTCTATGATGCTCTTACAGAGTAGCTAAACTTCAGCCCACTACAATCCTACAAAAAATCTTTTAAAAAAACCAACTTCAGTATACAAAAAGCAATTTACCTTACTATCCTCCTTGCATAGATTACCAGGATAAGTTCCCAATTTATGATTCAAAAAGTAAAATCAACTTACCAGTTGCAGCCTAGTGACCAATGCAGAAGGCTTCATACCTGTGCTCAATGAACGGGTATTTGAGACTCAGATTTGTAAAAAAAAAAAAAAAATTAAAAAATAAAAAACTTCTCTCTTCTTCTCCATTATTCCTTCTCTATGTATGTTTCCATGAAAAGAATGCTCTCTTTCTTTTATCCTTAATCTAAAAAAAGTTAATATTGCCATACGTGAATATCTTTCTATCTTGTAAAGGCAAATTTTCTTTAACCCTTATTTTTATTTCTCTCCTCAGCTCTGATTAAATTAGGTCCAGAAAAATCTCTCTTTTCTCCCTCATATTACTAAAAAAACTGACCTCAAAAAAGGCAACTGTTCAGACAGTTCTAGAAACATTTTAAAGCTGGCTCCAAAGAATTAATTAAAATTAATATAAACAATAGAAACAAACCTTGAGAATCTCAAAATTTCCTCAAAAAGCCTCAAAAGTTCCAATGATTAGCAAAGATAATTTTGATCACTGTTGTTTTTGTTGTTATTGATAATGATGATTGATTGTTGCGTCTTTAAGAGAGATCTCTCTAGGGGAATATAATTGCCTACCCCAAATATTTCATTACTGAATGTGATCTCTTCCTCAAAAGGAATACAAAATATCCTTTATGTCAGAGTTACATTGAAAAAAAAATTCCTGCATTTCATTCTTAAATATCTTAAGCCTCTATGGAGAGAGAATGTTACTTCAACATTAGTAAAATTTTAGGGGACAAATTGAAAGGAGAAGAAAGTTAATTCTCTGAAGAAGTATGTGTCTTCAAATCTTAAAGTACCAATTCAATGTGTTAAGAAATGATGAGACATAAAATCCTCAAAAGAAATAGAGCAAAGGGAAGTTGAATTTTAAGAGCAGTTCAGATAAAAATTTGCATGAAATCACTTCAACTTTACTCTTCCTATTGGGTGTGGTTACAATAATAACAATTTTTAAAAGATATGCATGCTGGGTTTATTTTGAGAAAACTAGTTTAGATTGTTATGCATTGAAGAAGGAGGAGGAGGAGGGAAACAAAGAAAGAAGGAAAGAAAGAAAGAGAAAGAAAGAAAGAAAGAAAGAAAGAAAGAAAGAAAGAAAGAAAGAAAGAAAGAGAAAGAAAGAAAGAAAAAAGAAAGAAAGAAAGAAAGAAAAAAGAAAGAAAGAAAGAAAGAAAGAAAGAAAGAAAGAAAGAAAGAAAGAAAGAAAGAAAGAAAGAAAGAAAGAAAGAAAGAAAGAAAGAAAGAAAGAAAGAAAGAAAGAAAGAAAGAAAAAAGAAAGAAAGAGAGAGAGTGGGAGGGAGGGAGGAAGGAAGGAAGGAAGGAAGGAAGGAAGAAAAAAATTACACCAGTTAGAATTAAACAAGCAAGGAATACTTTGCTCAAGACTACCACAGTAGGAGAGAGACATTGAACAAAAAAAGATGGGAGGGTTTTGAAGTGCTGAGGTGAGCTAATGAAAATGTACTGAGAACTGAAAAGGAAGTTGGTCAATGAGATTAAGCCATCTTCGCTTGCTAATTGGTGCTTATCTAAATTAGGCTCCTCTCGTTCCACGGAAACTGAAAGATAGAGGTGCTATCTCTCTTGATGATTCCAAGTCAAAGGGATGGCTCTCAGGTCCTTTCTTTTTTTTTCCAGTCGGCTCCATGCCCGGTGTGGAGCTCAGTGTTGGGCCTGAACTCACAACCCTGAGACCAAGATGCTGAGATCAAGACCTGAGCTGAGATCAAGAGTCGGACACTTAACCGACTGAGTCACCCGGGTACATTTTTCAGGTTCTTGACAAAGACATACCTGGGTTGTAAAAATGGCAAGAGGCTGAGAATTTATATCTCAAAGGGGCAAAGAAAGAAATTACAATTGCAAGTTTTCTAAAGTAAATGCCCTAGGAAAAGGGAGGTCAAGGCCTAGCGTGAGGAAGACGTTTGTCAGTGGTTTAGTCAAGCCAAGGGAGTTACAAGCTGTCTGGGTCAGCATCCAATTATTGTACCACAAGTGTGTTAATGAGCTTTAAAATGTAGCATTGTTTTCTGTATTCACAAGATGTGAGTATGCAGTAAATAACCCAGATTTTCCTTATGGATTCTGACACTAACTGTGTAAGAAATTTACAAAGAGAAATTCTTAACCTATAGCAACATGATTAAAATAAGTGAATAGTCTCGTAGAGGAGGGCTCCGAAGGACAGCACTCATTTGAATATGTTAGTTATTGCAAGCTGGTTTAAAAAGTCTCTTTACATAGTGTTATAGGTGATTCTATCCTTTGTCATTGGGTCCTTTTTTTTCCTAAAATTGCAGAAACTCCATTTTCTTTCTCTATTAAAAATCTACTCTGAAATTACATTAGTTAGCTATTACCATAAACTCATTGCTCTAAAATCACTGCCATAAAATCATTGCGAATAATCATGACATTTCAATGTCATACAACAATAATTGTTTATTTCTCATGCTTTTGCAGGTTCCAGTGATCTATGCTGGGCATGGCTAGAGCGACACAAAAATTTTCCACATCGTTTTTCTGGGATTTAGCAAACAAGCCCAAGCATATCCTTCTCAGGAGGATGGTGGAAACACCAGAGCCGGCAGAAACGTTCGAGGTCTTTTGAGGTCTAGGCATACCATTACTTCTGCCTAACGCTGGCCGAAGAAAGTCACATAGATGAGGCCAGCGTCAGAGTGGAAAAACACTGCAGACTTACATGGCAAAGGGCACCCGTACAGGGAGGAGGGAAGAATTAAGGATATGAATGCAATCTACCACAGACTTATTCAGGAAATATTCATTGAAAACGTGCCATGTTCCTAGAATAATGTGGAAGAAGACTTGCCTTTTCTCTCAAAGAATGCACAATCTAAGAGAAATCTGAGCAAGTTCAGAGGCTAAAAGCAAATATTTACAACGGGCATTAAGGAACAGACACCATTTAATTGAGTGGAAATGGAGGAAAAGCATCCCTGGAAAAGGAAACTCTATTTATAAACAGGAAAATGCCAGTGAGAGAAAATACAGAGCATATTCAGAAAGGTTCAATTTGAATGAAATAATGAGAACATGAAAAGGAATAATTTGAAATGTTGTTGAGAGAAAACATGGGTCCGGTGTCCTCTACTACATCATCGCCTTCATCCCACCCCTCAAATGTTAACAGCCCCAAGACTTGCCACGTCTTCTTCCTCCCTCCTCTGTACTCCCCTTGGTTGGCCTAATGTCAGCAACCAAATTTAAGCAAATGACTCATGAAGTTGAACCTCCAGTTATAGCCCTTCTCTTTATATTCAGAGCCTCTATTTTCAACCGGTTTCTAAATATCTTTAACTGAATATTCTAGAAATATTTCAAAGATGACGTTTATAATGGAATCTTCCCCACTCCCACATGTCTTGTCTTTTGTATTCCTTATCTCAGTAATCAGCACTGATGCTAGCAGGCCAGTTCCAGAGACCCGAGGGGGTCCTACAGGACCAGCCAAGAGGGTCCTCGGCTTCCTGTAGGATGGAAATCAAACACGAGACAGCAGGAGATGAGAGCAGAGTTTATAGGAGTTTTAGAGAGAGAAATAAGGCATCTGGGAGACTCGGAAAGGAAAAGAGCGTGAGTCTTGTCTTTGTTCGGGGTCTGGGGGTTTTTACTGAGGATGGTGGTCTGGTGTGTACGTCCTCTCAGGCATCTAGGAACCGGTTAGAACAAAGAAGAGGGCACAGGTATTCTTCTTGGAGTGAGGGGGCCTTGGCGTGGAGATGTCTAACTCCAGTGGTCTGGAATATGCTACACATATGATGACTTTGGCTGGTCCTTCTCACATGGGCCTTCCTTAGATGTCTTCTATTCTAGAGAAATCTTCAACTCCTTGTCCCTTATAAAGAGGGCATATGCTATTTGCATTATAGGGCATGTAAACTGGGGGAGGGGGCAGGGGTGCAGGTCCTAGCAACAAGAGAAGAAAGAAAAGGAGCAAAAAGCAGATTTTTATGGAATCCTCCAGTTTCCCTGTCTCAGCACTACCAGGTCCCCTAGAGGAAAACCTAGCAGGCTCCCCAACCTCATCCCTCCCCCTAATTTGACCCCATCTAACCATTTAAGTCACATCAATTCTGTCTCATAAGCATTCCACAAGTGTACCTCCTTCTTTCTATTTCCACACCATTACCTTAGTTAAGACCACCAGCATGTCTTCCTGTGATACTAACAATATTCTCCATATTCACCTCCCATCTCCAAATCTTCCCAATGCTAGGATGACCTAACAAAATTGGATTGTTTGATCCTATGATTCCCCTGTTCAAAAAAAAATTTAAGGTATTCCCTTATTGTCAGGATTCTCTTATTTGGTCATTTATTCATTCTGCAACTACACCCTGAGTCTCAGGCATCAGGACCTGTTCTAGGCAATAGAGACACAGCAGCGAACAATACAGGCAAGGTCTCTGCTCCCACGGAGCTGACATGATAGTAGGACAAAAATAATAAGACACAGAGAAAAAAATACATAGCATGACATATTTTAAGAGAATGACAAGCACCATAAGGACTGCAGTGAAGGGTATTGGATAATAGACAAAAAGTAACCAGGTGTGAAGTGCCTATGTTAGAGTCCAGTTAGGAAAACAATACTGTGAAGAAAAGATGGTGACTGAGATCTAGCCTGGAAGCAGTCAAGATATGATTAAAGATAGATTGAGATCCAAGGTACATTTTTGAAGTTTTGAGGTGAAATGGACAGGTCTGAATTATGGGTTGGGTGTGAGAGATGAAGGAAAGAAAAATCAAGAACGGTTTCTGTGTGTTTGGACGGAACAACTGGGTAAATGGTGGTGCCATTGACCAAGATGGGGAAAGCCAAGGAAAGAGCAGTTGAGAATGGAAGAGCAAGATTTCTAGTTCTGCCATTTGAGTTTGAGATGCCAAAAATAACTGCTCCATAGTACAGAAATTAAATTAATTGATAAATTAGCTATGAAAATTCAATATAGTTTAAATAAATTAAATAGTAGATAAATTTTAATGGGAGCTTTAAAAATATATGAATGTGCTTGCCTCTTTTGCATTTCCATGAGGATAACCTTCTGGCTAATCATCAAAAGCTTTCCTTCTGGATGATGAGATAGGATGGTGGAACGGATGAGAGGTAGTATGGGAATCACTGGTTTGGCCTGTTATTAATGAAATGTGCTTCACATTTTCACTAACAGTGTAGGGTTTGGGAATGGAAGAAATAGTCTTGAGAGCTACTATAATAGCTACCTACAACCAAGCATGAAGAATCAGATTTTACCAATTACTTCTGCATATAATCATCTTTTCACTGATTCAAGCAATCATTCAACAAGTATGCTTTAAGTCTCTCCTATGCCCCAGGCTCTGTTTAGTTCTATAAAAACTAGACTATGAGTCTTGCTGCCCAAAGCTAGAAGGGGGGTCATGCAGAGAAAGGCAGAAACACTAAGTCCACTTTTTCCATCCCAGAAATTGTGAAAGAAAAGTGATAGAATTGATCAGACCCCAGCGTCTTTTTCTTCCCAACCCTTTATTCCACATTTCAGACTATACCTTGAATAGACTGTTTTAAACACCCAGATATGTATGGGGACACCAAGAAAGTCAGAGCTCGAGCCCTGTTTTCCTGGGCACAGTAACAGGAGAAATGTACAGGCTGTTAGAAGAACCTTCACCAGGACTCAGCACCGAATTCCAATATGGCATGACAGTGAATTATGGAAGTGGCAACAAGAGGCAGGTAGATAAGTGAGTCCGGCCTGGTGGCTAACCTAGCCTGGAGTGCCTGATGGGGAGACCTCTGATAATTAAGATGACTCTTGAACCAGGAGCATCCTTGTTTAGAACAAAGTTTGCCTCAGTAAGGACCTTAAAGTTGGGCCCAAATGCCAGAACCACATATTGCAGAGGTGGGTCTAATACATCAGTGCTCTTCAAACTAAGACCTGTGCAACCTTCCAGAGGTTATGCAAAGATGGTTTTAAGTATCCAAATTCCTAACTTGCATAATATTCTTTTATAAAAACTGATCTGACTAGGAACATGCCTGCATTTAAAATACCCATTTTCCAATTTTTCAAGAAAGGAACAACCATCACTCATCCCAAATCTTGTTAAGGTACATTACTCTGCAGGGTAAAATGTCAAATATATAGTTCAACACACAGGGCTTCAATCTTATCCAACCCCAAGGCTAATGCATACCTGAACTGTTCACAAAGACCAGTGCTCTTGAGGAGGAACAATTGGAATTTCTGCCTTGGGCATATAGAATGAGAATTAAGAACACAGACTTTGGGGCCAGACCATCCGGGTCCAGACCCTAGCAGATATGGTAAATTTATGTAAATTATAGGTACTATCTGTGACTATGTTTGTCAGAAAGACCTTAACTCTTGTTGGGCTAGTTTTGAAGCTTAAATTAGAATCTATTTGTAAAACAGTAAAACACCAAAACACCACCTAGTATATTTTAAATACCGTTTATGCATTAACAATTATCAGTCAATAGTATCATTATCTGTAGCTCTAACTTGGCATGTACCAATAGATACCTTTCATGTGATACTGCCTTGTTTCTCTAGTACCTTGTGAAAACAATACTTTTCCAAATCAAAAGTTGTTAGCTTATTCAGTCGGGACATTTTTAATACTGCTTGAAATACGACTGTAATTCATTAAATAGTTCCTAATGTATACAATAGATTTTTAATAAGTGAAGTATTTTATTAAATCCAGTATTAAATTGAATAACCCTTTTTATATGAAAATTCTAACACAGCACATTTGTTTATCTATAATTTAAAACTCAGCGATCTGTAGCTGTGCAACTGGCATTAACTTTTTAATTTGTCTCATTGTTGCAGTATTGCTCCACAAATCCTGTTTAAAATAATTTACTTCTAACCCTACTTATAATAGTCACAGATTTCTGCATCCATCCAACTGCCTTCTGCGTCCTGGCAAGGAAGGATGACTTGCAACCACTCAACACTAAAAACATGCTAAAATATGCAACCCAAGAAACATAATTATTAATGGCTTCCCTCCTCACTTGAAAAAATTTATGGAGATTCTCTTCCATGAATCATGGTCTTATGATTTATGAATGTCTCTGTTTACTTGCCAATAAACCATTTCCAGGAAAAATTGATGAGGCATCAATAATTAAGAAATTCTAAATTATTGACAATTGCTTCAAGAAGTACTAATTCTATGGTTGTCTGAGTTTTGGAGGAAAGTGAAGGCAAATGGACTTGTGGTCATGGTTCTTGGACCAAATCAAGTAAAAGAAGTACTGAGATACATTGAGATGAAATAAAAATCAAGAGCAAGACTATGGAAAAAGACGATTTGAGAGATTCTAGCCAATGGCTGACAGAAATATGACTCAGGGACACCTGGCATAAACTTTGCTGCTTTCTCCTCCTGGAAAAGAAGTGCCCTTGCCAGTGCAAACTTTGATTCAAGAATGAAGAGACTTAGGGGTGCCCGGATGGCTCAGCTGGTTGAGCATCTGACTCTTGGTTTCGGCTCAAGTCATGATCTCAGGGTTGTAAGACTGAGCCCCGCTCAGGCTCCATGTTCAGCAGGGAGTCTGCTTGGGATTCTCTCCCTCTGCCCCTCCCCCTGCTCATGCTCTCTCTCCCTCGAATAAATAAATAAATAAATCTTTTAAAAAAATGAAGAGACAAATTGGCAAATATTTTATTTTTTAAAGCACTAAATATTGATTATATTTTATATTAATAGCATATGTAATAGTACAAATAATACAGCATACATAAATGGTGTATATAACATACTACATATGTAAAAGTCAGTTATCTGGAAGGTGTAGGTATGGCCGTTGGTGGTGTGTTGGTAAATGTTCAACAACCATTTTTCCAGCAGAGGAGATGTGTGTGTGTGTTTGTCTGTGTATAAATATACATATATATATATTTGCTTATTATAAATTTTACTGATATTAAGGGTGTGTAGCACACAATTTACAAATGATAGTAAAATATACATTACTCTTTATTATAAGTTCTGTATAACCAAGAGACTATCATAGATTTTTTTCATTGATCTTTGCCAAACTCATATCTGTAGCCGATTTATGGTTGCAACTGATGAACAAGTACACTTCTAACATGAATGTTGGTTGATACTTTGGGCTTTGTAACAAGGATGATTAAAGAAAACAATGAAAATGAATATTGGAATTACTAATCTATAAGTAATGTGACACCTTTCCTGAATCAGACAATAGTTTTGAATACTGAAAGGATGCTTCCTCAAAAATTTTTGCCTGCCTTTCATAATATAACACATAACAGAATGCCACAATTTTAAGTTTAATTTATTTTACCGACATTTTCTTCATTACTTTCTGACGACAAGACAATCAACAAAACAGTAGACCCAATCCTCAACCGTAGTTTCCCAATTTCTGTGGTGTAAATTGTCCCACACCATAGATGCTTTCAGTTTATAAACACAGTGGCACACCATTACACAGCATTCCCACCATAGAGATACAATATATATAATCTTACTTAACAGCATAGATAATGCAAATATGTAGTAGTAAAAAGGAAGTGATGACTGCTGAGGACAATTTATTTAATGCAACTAAGTTTGTAAGTGTTCGATATGACTATGATAGTAAACCTAACAAAGTTTTGAATATAACTTATTTTTGTAATTTTGTACATAATTTATTTATTAATAATGGTTGTGTTTACTAGCTCGCCAACGTCCCTCCTCTCTCACAAGCAGGCATGAGCCAGCTGCAGTACGCCACTTGGTAAGCCTCAAACAGCTATGGCTTTTGACATAGGAAGAATTTAACTGTTACTTCAACTCTAAAGAGATCCTACATTTGTAGAGGGGCTCAGCAGAAGGTGTATACAAGATTAGTGAGCTGACGTGCCAGGAAAAAGCTGATTCAAGAAATATTCATCTATTGCTCGGTACCTCCAATTCACTCATGTTAATTTTCTGTACCCTTGGTCAAATAAATCAATAACTTGTAGAAACTGTATATAAGCGCGATCACTTTCCACAAATTCATTATCCATAAAATGTTGCAGGGTGAACAAAGTCAGAGTAGAAAGGCATAAACTGGAGAATTAAAGTCAGATATATTTATGGATATCCTGATACTAACGTCACTATAACTGTGATTGAGTTAAACTGTGAATACTGCTCCAAAAGACAGGAATGTTGCTAATTTATCTCATACATTCAGTTCTTGACTCAGTATACAAAACAAACTGGGTCCTAAAAGAGTAGTTCCTTTATGAATGACCAAAGTGTATTAAATACTAACTGTGCATGTTATTGTGCCAATTCTGTGAGAAACACAAAAGTGTTATGAGGTAAAGATGAAAGATCTAACTTGACCAGTCCTGTCGTCGCCTCACATGAGTCAGATATACTTCAGGGACCCAAGGCGCCTCGAGTACAAAGTAAACTGACATCACAATCTCTAACTCTTTCTACAGCTCTAATACAACATATAATGAAAAAATAGATATGGTTCCAACCCTAAAATGTTTAAGATATAGTTAAAGAGAAAAAAAACGCAACCTATAACCCATTACAAAAACTGAAATATACAATAAAATAGAGCTAAATCAGAACAACAGACTATGTCTTAAATGATACATCAGATGTTCCTAAAAGCCTGTGGAATTTACCTACGCAAACTACTTCAGTAACTGTAGCATCCTGGTCATTGCCACCTGTGAATGATTCAAACCTTTGATCATTTGAATTTTGGCCATAGCTATTTTAAAAAATAGAGCTTTCAAATTATATGGACCATCTGTATGAATGCATTATGGTGTATTTCTATAAGCACATGTGTTTTTTTTGCTTTGATATGTTGCATTGTCACTTCTGAAAGAAAATCTACTTCCTGTAGTGTACACAAGGAAACATTAACTTTGAAAGTAGGCATGATGCATTAGTCCACTAGAGTGGCCATAACAAAATACCACAAAGCAGGTGGCTGAAATGACAGAAATTTATTTTCTCAAAGTCCTGGATCCTAAAAATCCAGCAAATAGAGTTTCTGGTAAGAGCTCTCTTCCTGGCTTGTGGATAGTCTCCTCACTGTGTCCTCACATGCTCTCTTCTCTGCACTCGGAAGGATTAAGAGAGAAAGAGAGATTTCTGGCATCTCTTCCTCTTATAAAGATACCAGTACTACTGGATTAGGGTCACACCCTTACAACCTCATTTAACCTTAATCTCCAAATACAGTGACATTGCGGGTTAAGGCTTCAATGAATTTGTGGGGACACAATTCAGTCTTTAACACACTGAATTTTAAGAATGAGTAAAAACAACTGCAAACAATTACACATTTACAATATGCCAAATACTATTCTAAGAGCTTAATGTTTACCAATATATGTAATCCTCCTGACAACTCTTTGGGCTAGATACTATTATTATCACTATTCTACAGATGAGATAACTTAGTTACAAAAATGTTAACTTGCCCAAGTTTATCCTGCTCATAAGATAGAGTCTTGCTAAGAGAGCCAGGATTCAAACGTATACAGGCTCCAGAGACTAAGTTGAATGAAATCTACTAAAATCATCAGTCAGGTTAAGGATGGAGCACTGAATTCCCAACATCTTTCTCAGCTTTATGAAGAAGACTATCAGTGCAAACTACTCTTTCATACTGAGGCTCATTGGCTTTTATGCAGAGGCATTTGTATTCATCTGTTTGAATTGTAAGAAGAACATTAAGTCTTCCTGGAGAAAACCATCAGTTGTACAGTGCTTTGTGTAACCGACACTGGTTTTGCTAAGGTACATGTAGTGCTGATGTATTTGTCCATTTGAACAACTTACAGTTATTCTCACAAGAGAGGCTTACATCAGCATTCTGTGTGTAAAAACAAGTAAATGAAAGAATTGGGAAACTGAGCTATGGAGTACATCATTTTATTGAGCTGGCTTGGATCTTTGGTGTCTAAAAGGCTTGTTAATGAACTCATGTGAATAATTCACTAAATGTATTATGAACATTATGCAGAGGCATTTGAAAGATAATATAAGTGGTCTATATTAATATTTTCCAAACAAGATCACAATAATTCACGAATAAGGAGAAATTTGCCATGACTCTCATTTATTTTCCAAAGTTTGACCTATTCAGAAATTAAGCAGGTGAAAGAGTACATCAGATGACTTCATCAAACAAAAATCTGTTTTGAAGTCACTTGCATCATTTTCTTTGGAAAAATAACTCTGGGTGTTAAATCTTAATGGAGAGCGTGGTTAAATAGCTTTAGTTCTTTCCAATGACCTGTACCGTTGTGTTGGGATTCTATTAAAACTAACACTAAAAAATTATTTTTTGCTTTTTTTTTTAATTTTATTTATTTAATTGACAGAGAGAGAGAGAGAGAGACAGCGAGAGAGGGAACACAAGCAGGGGGAGTGGGAGAGGGAGAAGCAGGCTTCCCGCCGTGCAGGGAGCCCGATGCGGGGCTCGATCCCAGGACCCTGGGATCATGACCTGAGCCGAAGGCAGTCGCTTAACCAACTGAGCCACCCAGGCGCCCCAAATTATTTTTTGCTTTAACAGCTTATCTTCATCTCGACCTAATCAACCTGAATATTTCTTTATTATAAATTAAACATAAAGAGCCCTAACTGAGCAATATTTTCAGGGGAAATTTTTTGTAAAATGTATTAGAATCAGTATTACTTATATTTCAATTATTTTAATTTTAAAAAGATTGGTTTTTATTTTATATTTTTACAGCTATAATCTACCTTTTATATTGTTTTATATTGTTTCCCTCAACAGTAATAAAGTTTTTTTAAACAAATTTATTTACACAAAAAATAAATTGATTTTTAAAATTAATATTTAACGATAACAGGAGTGCAGTGTGCCTGGGTGGCTCAGTGAGTTAAGGGTCCAGCTCAGGTCATGATCTCAGGGTTGTGAGACTGGGTTCCACGCTGGGTGTGGAGCCTGCTTAGGATTTTCTCTGTCCCTCTTCCTCTGCCCCTCCCCTAACTCTCCCTCTCTCCCACTCTAAAAAAATAAATAAATAATAACAGGATTGCATGCACTCAACAGGAACCACGGCATTAGTTTGTGGATGACTGAGAATTACGAAACGACACTCTAGTATATGCTCTAAAAGTCTAATATCATCTTTATTACTCAACCACATCAAAAAGTTATTTTCAGCTTTTAAAAATGAAAAACCACATGCAATAAACCTGGAAACTGTACAGACAAGGTTAAAAGGTTAAAAGTCAAAAGAACATACATGTTTACCACTTACTGCTATCAGCAGGAAAGGAGATCCAAAGTCATTGTCATATTGTTTAGATAATCTTAGAGATTTCACTTACCTACCCTCCTTCTGATCACCTGTAAATTATTTTCGATATTGGTTCACATCGTATATTTACTTATCTGCTTCATATCCATTTCCCTCTACTAGACCATAAAGTATTGGAAGTAAAAACTATCTGTTGCAGATATTTTGCACCTAGAATTGTGCTATGCATTTATACTGGTTCAATAGATACTCACCAAATAAATTATTATTATTACTTCTACCCCACCTTAATTAACATATCTTAAATATCTCCACAAATTATATAAATAAAATAGTAAAATGTAAATAATTGTATATACTTTTAAATCAGAGCAAAGAAAAACACAAATTAGGCCAGAAAAAACAGGAAAGGAAAATAATAAATATAAATAATGATATATATTTAATATATTAAAATGTAGTTTTTATATTACATGTATAAAATATATATTATGTGTATATATCTATAGCATGAGGATCTACACAGTAAAAATTAAGGCTAGCAATTGAGTTCTAAGCTTCCTGATCACTAAAGGACAACAAGAGAAATAATTCTAGACATATGGCACATGGTTTTCATGTTTCATGGGAAAATATTCTCAGTTTTTTAGGGAAAACAAAGCTCTTCCCAAAAGTCCTTTCTAAAAAAATTTTTCATAATAGAACCCTGAGAGATGATAGACAATATAGTCAACAACCCTCTAGAATGTGGGATTCTTTCAGAGATCCTCAGTTAAAGCTAAGGTCATACATTTTAAATGTAACTCAGTGTGCTTCCAGTTTTAGACATTGTTGCTTGCAAGACTGAATAGATTGAAAAATGTAACTCTATATTACCACATCTAACGATCTGTTCTAGGCAGCTACTAGGACACGTATCAAATTAATAAACATAATTTGTTAGTATTTATAATGTCATTCTTTCTGATGTTAGTTGGATATCAGCATCGGTAATTTGCCAAATCAATAATTTGTTAAAACTAACCTATACCTTAAGCATTTTTCTGCATTCTCTCTTGTTTCAGAAGAAATGCATCCAAACATCCAAATCATCCAAAGATGTAAGCATTTCCAAAGGAAAAGAGCTGCGACTTCAGAAGACTACAACTTAATGTCCTTCAATATTATGATATAAACTGTCAGAAGAACACCCTTGCCCTCCTTTCTCCTCACAGAGGTGATGAAATGTATGCACTAAGAACCAAGAGCCAATTTTTAGCTCATGCAGAGTAACTCACATGATTCCAGTCCATAGTTTAAAGACAGAAAAATTCAACAGAAGGTACAAATGATCATATTATTCTTAAGAAATATCTCAACACATCGATAGAGTGGCCAATCAATAGAATAGCCAAACCTAAAAAAAAAAAAAAAAAAAAAAAAGAGCCCCTGTTTCCTAATTTAAAGTATTTGCCTGAAAAACTCAGACCTAGAGATGGTGGCGGAGGAGACAGGCATGAGGATCAGTGAGGCTGTTCCACCAGTTGGCTGCCATAGACTGACTGAATGCTCCTGTCCTCTTCAAAATCCTTATCTTGAAACCTAACCCCAGTGTGATGGCATTTGGAGGTGAGGCCTTTGGGAGGGGATGCAACCCTCAGGAATGGCATTAGTGGAGACCCCAGAGGGTTCTCGCTCCCCTTCCACCGTGTGAAGGCACAGGGAGGAGATGTCCATCTCGAAGTCAGAAAGCTGATTGTCACCTGATACTGAATCTGCCAGTTCCTTGATCTTGGACTTCCCAGGGTCCAGAACTGTGAGCAATAAATCTCTGTTCATCACAAACCACCCAGTCTATGGTATTCCACCCCAACGGACTACAGCACTCACTGACCACAACCCTGAGGAGAAAGAAAGTTTGCTCTTCTGGAAAAGAGAGCACATCCAGCAGGGAATCCATTAAAGGAAACAGCTGGTGGGAAATGGAGCCCACTTTTTTAAAGATTTTATTTATTTATTTGTCAGAAAGAGAGAGAGCGAGCACAAGCAGGGGGAGCTGCACGCAGAGGGAGAAGCAGGCTCCCCGCGGAGCAGGGAGCCCGATTCAGGACTTGATCCCAGGACCCTGGGATCATGACCTCAGCTGAAGGCGGACGCTTAACTGACTGAGTCACTCAGGTGCCCTAGTTCAGGGGTTTTAAACATCTTTGACCACAACCTACTTCCACAAACACACCTTACATGTGACCCAGTACACCAAAAATGAATGTGTCCATTAGTTTGCTAGAGCTGCTGTTATAAAATACAATACAGTGTGTAGATTAAATGTCAGAGATTTATTTTCTCATGGTTCTGAAGGCTGGAGGTCTAAGATCAGTGTGTCAGCAGGTTTGGTTTCTCCGGAGGCCTCTCTTTCCTCGGCTCGCAGGTGGCTACCATCTCACTGTGTCCTCGATGAGCCTTCCCCAATGCACACACATCCCTGGTATCTCTTCCTCTTCTTATAAAGATATCAGTCTTACTGTATTACATCCTTACCCTTAAGACCTAATTTAACCTCGATTATCTCCTTAAAGGCTCCTTAAAGACTGTGCAAATACAGTCACATTCTAAGATACTGGTGGTTAGGACCTCAAAATGTGAATTTGAGGGGGACACAATTCAGTCCATAATAATGTGTCTGCGTGTATTACACGACTAAAATAAAGTTTCACAAGACAGTATCTACTCTCGCTATATGCTAGGTGACGTCGGATTTTCTTTTCTGTTCTATTACTTTATATTCTTCAAACAAACAAACCTTGCTTGTGAGCCACTAAACTGATTTCATGACCCACAAACTATGGTTTGAAAACCATTGGCCAAGCATATCTGGCCATATGGTCCACCAAATTCTTGGAATAAGACAAACTGTGGGCACATAATCTAGGTCATCCACATGGGGCAGTAACCACTCGAGGGTCTGTCAATCACAAAAAAAAAAAATGCTAGCAGTATGTTAAACATTATGTCAAAGTAGACTAAGATATTGGTAAGAATAAAACCTGGAGCTCTGAATTACCAGCTGACTCACGGAGAAGTAGGTGACTGCATTTGGGGAATTTTTAAGCCCCATCTCTGCCGACAGATAGAGATCACCAGTTTGACTTGGCAAACACATACTGAAGATATAAGAGACTTGTTCAGTCTGGGGAAAAGATGATCTTCAGCATGAGTCCTAGATGTAGAGGAAGAAAGGGCTTATGAAAGAAAAATATGCTTTGGAGAGATGTTTCACCATAATCTAGGTCATAATATTTTATTAAATTTTCCTTCAGAACAACTTGCCTTTCCAAATATTAGAAAATATTCTCGAGGCACAATAACTAAAATAATATACTGCTCTTGTGTGGAGAAGGGCAGCATCGGGTGTGTGTGTGTGTGTGTGTGTGTGTGTGTGTAGAAATCCTTACAGCTGTGTGTAATGGTCCACATGGCCATCTAAACGCCCTCCTCTTTGTTTTGTCCAAGTGCACGGGAATGATACTTGGCAGGTACAGGAAGCTTTTTCCTTTGTACTAATTCCACGGGCATCTTTCTCAGGATTCCTACAGGGGATGTGCACCATTAAGAATCATTACATTCAGAAAAGCCCAAAATATGGCCTTGCCATGCGGTATTTGTAGTTCATTTATAATTTATCTTATTCCTAAGGAAATTTGCCAATAAAAGGGTGTCTAAACCATAAGCAATATTGTCTGGTAACATAGTTGGCTTTTCATCTTTATCAGGTTTCCAGAGGAAGAACTAGAAAGTTAACAGAAGCTAACTAAAGAACTAAACGTTAATTTGACTGAAGACCAAATTCTCATACTGAAGGAATGAAAGGTTTTCTAAACTCCTTACTCATAGCCACTTTCTGTTTAAAGTTTATAAAGTTACCCAGGTCTGATAAACAGAAGACTTTCCTAAGATGAGAAATTGTCAAAATACTGGTGACTAAAATCAAGGGCAGCTCCTCTGTGAGTCCATCCCATTTGGTTTTGGAATGGAAATTATTTCCCTTTCTCACTTGGAGGATTCTGCTACCTATACAACTTTTTCTCTACTCCCAGCTGTCCTGCTACATTCCTCCTCCAACCCAAACCCCACCTTCCCCCTTTGACCCTATTTTATTTACTCTCTGAAAGTGGAATTTCTGACTGTTCAAGCCTGGGGCCAAATATTTCTGCATTGCACTCTGAGTCCTAGTTTCTGCTTTGACATGGTCTGGGTTGACCCATGCATTTGTTGAACCAACAAGATATCAAAGGATAATGTTTACTGTGCGCTAGGCACTCTTCTGTGAAGTGGGGATGTAATAGTAGATAGGACCAACAAAGTCCATGCTCTGAGGATTTGCATTCTAGTGGAGTAGGCAGATAACAAAATGGTAAATACAGAAGCAGGAACAATGCCAAATGTGATGATGACATGCAGTGAATTAAAATAGGGTGAAACCACAAAGTGTCTGTATAAACTGTAATTAATCTTTCCTTTGTGCATCTTATACCATGGTCCACAGAAGAGAAACAAGATAACTGGCCCTTAACCTGTTAAATACCTATCAAGAATGTGTTCAGTTGCATGTAAAAGGAAAACACAACACACAGTGGACTTAATTAGGAGTTTACTTCTCTCAAATCACAGTTTTTGTTAATTTATTTATTTATCTAACCATCTATCCATATATCCATTTATTTAGCTAATCTATACAGCTCAGTGCCCTTGTAATTCACTCAGCTTTTCCCCCGTGGTCACAAATTGCTTCTATAAGTTTCAGATATAACATGGGCAACTCAGGAATAAAGGGGAAGGAACCAAGGCATGTATTTTTCAAAACTGCCCAGAAGAATTATGCATAGATCTCAATCTCATGAGGGAGTGACATGGCCACCCCAAACTACAAAGGAAACAGAAAACTGGGAAACTAACTGTCACAGTTGGTTTACATCCACTAAGACCTATCACCTAGGGCCTGCTGTGTTGCTACCTCAAACAAAGTTGGAGTACTTTTAGCAAAGAACTAGTAGGAGATATTGGTGGGCAACTGACTGTTACTCCAGTCACTAATTTGATTAGTCAGAACTTCCAATCTATAAGAGGAAGAAATATTCTATTCTTTCCTCTATAAATTCTGAAGAAATTATAATCACGAATATAATTTTAGTTTTTATTCAAGGCCTTCTATACCCAATACTATAATAATATTAAACCCCAAGTGAGATTATGATCAGTTTCCCCCAATTCGTCCAAAGGCTAATCAACTTGTATCTAGATGTTTTATCTAGGGTTGTTTGCACAACCCTCTGGTCTTCATTTTCCAAAACTCATAATGACACAGGGAACACTCAAACTTAGGGATACTGAGAAGAAACAATGACTCAGAAAGAAGACCCAGGCCTCCAGAATGCCTCCATAGTGGAGAAAGTTTTGACTTTTCTCCACGCACGGAAGGGTATTTCACAGTGGGAAAACAGGTAGGATGAAAAATAATAATAATAATAATAATAATAAAGGTTCAAAGGGGAAGATTGATAAATCTGTGGTATTAAAATAAAAATTATCATGGCCTTTTGAAATTGTGAGACATAAGATAATTAGAATATTTCCTGACCCAGAGGACACTATTTCATAATTTTGTAGGAAAAAGTAAAACAAAAAGGAACTTATAATAATCATTTATTTCACCAGAAATATGAGGGTACATAAATGGAAAACTGTAGTGTACGCTTTTAGTACTCTGCTCTGGTCCCCTTCTACATGTTAGCTACTTATAGTCAACAGCTGCATCCTTCTCTGGAGAATTTTGTTCAGCCAGCGGCAGCCACCTTGCTGGGGAGACGGTGCCTCTTTCTCTGTGCTTCCTCCTGTACCCCCAGCCAGAGCAGCCTGCAGCCAATGACGCGAAGATACAAAAGACTCCTCCTTGCTAAAAAGCTGGTCCACCTCGGTAATTCAGGGTCCAGCACTCTCCTTGGAATCGGGCAGAAGCGAGATTCCTGATGAGACCACATTCTTCCTAAACTGCTTTCCTTGGCCTGTTGTGGAGCTCTCATTCCTTCCTCAATAAAACACATGCACCTGAATCCTTGATTCAAGCTCTGTGGGTTGGAAACCCCACAAAGAGCAAAGGTGAAACACCCCTTTTCACCTGTGGGAATATTATATTCCTGTAGGCATAGCGAGGACCATGGAGGCCTTCTTTCATAGACGGACACCCTACTAAGGTCCTATAGCACAATTTGGTAACAGCAGCTTCTGGTATTGTAGATATATTGTTCCTCCCTTGGGTCTCATAGTTTTGTTGCTATTCTTATAAGTCATTGACAAGCAAGAATGCTCTCATTCCAAGATGTTCCTCAACTACTCTGTGTTCTCTTCTAGTCCAAATAGTGCCTTAACTACCCTTCTAGCTCTCTAACGCACAAATTGAGCTCTTTCTGGGAGTAACTCATTAGAGAAAAAAGTTGAAGATTCTGAAACAGGCAGCAAGAAGGGATAGTCTCACTTCTGGGTATCCTTATCTGAATAGAAGGGTCATGGCACAAATTTCCAATTTCCAGCTTGACCGTTCCCTCCCACCCAATCGTGATACATGGAACTAAATGTTGGCATAAGTCCTAGACTCTTCTTACCATGTCCCGGCAGCAGTTCTGACAACTGGTTTTTCCTCTCAGATGAACACACAAATGTGAGTGTGTGTTTGTATGTGTGTTCTCTTACATACATATGCATGTATACATACATGTACTATAGTGTGTGTGTGTATATACGTGTGGGTGTATATACAGGCAAACATATATGTTTAGTCTATAAAGGTTTTTTATATAGAAATACCAAAATTCTATTCCACTGTTAATTTACTCAAATCCACTCTCAAGTGAAGGATCTGTTTCTTTCAGTTTTGTTGGCAGACAACCTATAAAATATAACTTCAATATTTTCTACATTACTCTAGAAGGCTAAAAATAAATAAGAACAAATCTAGTCCCTTTTATTCTCTTCTTATATCAATAATTTCATGACTTAGTTAACTCTGAAGATCCACTAGACTTCAGTTTCTTAAAGCTGCAAAAGCAACACAAGAAAAGCACCTTAGGGGAATTACTACAGTTTCTGGTGGTTAAAATCACTCAGTTTCTCTGTCTACTTCATCCTGGGGTTGCTCAAGAAGCTAAAATGTTTCTTATGACACAAGAGCAAAGTTCTATAATGTCTCCTTTCACAGCAGAGTTGACTAAAAGCTTCCGTTTTCCCACATGGAGGTTTCAAGGCAATAGCTTTGCATAGTAAGGAAAGTTGCCATACTGTCATTTTCAGGAAAGTCAAACACACACACTGATGAAGCTGTTGACAGAAATATAAGTGAATTATGGCTTGGCAAAATGTGAAGCCATTAAAGGAAAAATGTCCTCCAAGTCATCCCTAAGGATCAGCAGATTTTATACATGACAGCTTTTCTTTCCTTAATGGAGTTTCAATGGGAATTATCGTGGCAGAGTTTGCATTAGATGATTCTTTATTTAATGTGTTGAAATACGGCTCCCCGTCGGAGTAAGTTCTAGAGAGAGGCAGGGAATAAAGACCATGGAGGCTTGCCTAGAAAGGAGAATGAAATTCCACTTAAAATCCAACAGTCGCACTTGTTGCACGCAATTATTTAGGGAGAAATTCTTCCCTGAATGAGTGACAGATTGGATGGTGCAGTGGTGTCCTCTCATTCTAAATTTTCTGAGTCTTTTATGGTTTTACAATAGGCTATGTTAAATCTCTAAACAGAGCTTTAGGGATTTTCTGAACCTAATATTGACTTGCCTCAATTTGTTGTCATCATTGGGACAAGTTGTTGTTTGCTTTATATCCAAGACACTTATCCATAGAATCTAAATAATACCACTGGTTTCAAAAGGATGAGAATTTCAAAAGGCAAAATAATAAAAGGAAACAAAATAATAACATTTACTGTATACCTTGTTTTGGCCATATTCTGTATTAAAGATTCTATTTCACAGTTAATCTTTTCAAGGCCATAAGTGGTAGCTGATATTCTTTCTTTCTTGGCACCAGAAGCAAACTATCTTTTAAAAAAAATTATGAGAAGATGAAACAAGCTGTTATATTTTGTGTCCTAGAGTGAATGTGGTGGGTATGTATTATACTGTTCTAGTTTTATTCAGAAATGCATAACCGAGTTTATTCCAATACCATTCTTTCCAGTAAGGTAGTTCAGAAAATCTTCGTGGTCCTGGCTGAATTTATCAAATGAACAAAGAGGAGAAAATGGTATTTAAGTAGTGACATTGATTGAGCATACATAAAACCTTTAGGTGTGATAGGTCAGCTGTGATTATTCTGCCATGAGTTCCATGTTTATCATGATGCCTTAGGTGCCCAGTATCATGTACAATACACAGGTTAAATTGTGTAGAGCATCATTGTATTTCTATGGCTATAAGTTATCAAGGAGTAAGCATGGAGTCCTGGATAGGAGATATTAAAACAGTGTGGCTGAATTTACATGGATGAGACCCCTATTTGAAATATAGAAAAAAAATAAAATCGATCTCTGGAATATTAAAATTGAACATTTTGGAGAATTTAGAAAGATTCAATATTGATATGGAAAATTAATTAAAATGTAAATTAGGGGATCTGGTTGTTAGGGGATTAGATCTCCGATCTTGGTTCTCTTCCTCCCTGGCTTTGTGTCACTGGGCACTTGCTGGGTGACTCTAAAATGGAATTTTACCTCTAAATGGAATTGCTGAAATAGACATTTTTTAAATCTTCAGTTACCCTTTTTTCTCTAACTTTCAATCTTTTCTGATGCTCAAAAATGTACTAAATTGAACTTTTGGATATGTGTACATTTCTGCTGTTTATTTATTTGACCCAGTTCTTCAACTAAAGCTGATCATGAAGAAAGTGATTCCATTATAGAGGTCACTGGGGAGGTAACAAAGACAACTGGAGTCAATTTAACTTACTAGCATAGTTAGTACATGGGCATCCTTGGCCATTTGTGAATTGCCTTATTCCTTCTTCTGAGTACCTGCCATACTTAATATATGCATCAATTACACGGCATTTAACATTCACATTGAATTGTCATATTTTGTTCCAATGGATCCTATAATTTTCACTGCCTTGATAAACTCTTTAGTGTCCTGGATTGTAATTTGGCTATACCTATTCATAACTTTGTGGATAACAGAAATTTTGAAATAAAATTTGCTGAATAAATGTTAAGCGTTGCCTCATTTTTATTGATAAATGTGTTTAATTATAGGTGTTAGTTCAAGTAAATACATTCCCCTAAAGCTGAATATCTATGAAACAGTGAAAGCTGGAATAGGTCAGATCGACAAATTCAAATACAGCTCTTTCTATGTGCCAGGCGTTATTGTTAGATGCGCAAGTGTTTTACACATATAATCTCATGATTTCTACCATAACCCTGTGAGGTCAGTGCGTTGCTGAACCTAATTTCTTAGAGAGATTCAGCAAAGTCCACATCGGTGGTAAGTGGCAGAGCTGGAATTCAAACCAAAGCAGGCTGAAACTAGAGCTCACCGTGTGAGCCTCAATATGAGAAATACTTGTGTCTCTCTAAGTTAACCGTTGGAAATTTGTAGAAATGGTATTTTTTATACTAAAAACCTTTCTAGAGCAAAGTTGGCAAATTGTCCGTGAGCCAATTTCAGCCATCCACCATTTTTGAAATAGCTTTATTGGAATACAGCCATACTCATTTACTTCTTGTCAATAAGCTGACTTTGCACTACAGTGGCAGACCTGAGTAGTTGCCACCAGAGATTGTATGACCCTCCAAAGCCTGACATACTTACTATCTGATCCTTTGCAGAAAAGGTTTGCAGATCCCCGGTCTAGAGGAATCCTCCTCAAGGTTCTTCTTTTTGAATAATCAATCTTCTTCTAGCAATTCCGTAATCAGAAGATGTCACAAATAATGTGCATCCAAATTCATTCTATCCATCCTAGAATTCAAAACATACATACAAGTTTGCCCTTTTGTTGCCTTATTTTTACTATCCAAACCATTTTATTATCGATTTCTTTTTCCTTATTTTTTAATTATTTACTTAACTGTACTTTCATATCTACAATTAATACTACAGTCTCCATTTTGATTTTTGTGTTTATTAAAATGCTTTGTATCTTACCTTTATTAACATATATCAATAGATCGGTGACTTTCCTCATATTCTCTTGTGCTGATCCTGGATCAATTTGCTCCCAAATCCAATCCTCCAATTCCTCCTTTGCTCCTATTACAGGGCCTCTGATCCCTACAGGATGTATTTTACAGATGCCTCCAACAGTGGGTTCAGCCAGTGGAAAGTTTCTGGGAGATGGGGAGGTAAGGAGAAGCCAGGGTACTTGATCCCCTCCCTGCAACTCCTCCATAGTCTATCATGGTTCCAGCTTCCTGGTTGGTAAGGAAGATGGAGACAATGGGACTACAGCACGTGGGTTCCAATAACACCTTCTCTTCCCTATTTAGATGGCCCAGGCTTCCTTCCATGGCTAATTTCTGGACTGTTTCTCCACTCCATTTGTCTTTGTCACCATCCCATTTCTTGTGTGACCATTTCCTTGTATTTAAGTCCTTTGCATATAAGTTCTTGATGTGATTTCTTCTTTTTTTTTTGACAGTATACAATTCTGTTTAGTATGATCTTTAGAAATAGACTACATTCTTAACACTTTGTTAACTATCACACATGATTTTACCAAAAAAAGCCTGCA
The DNA here is from genome assembly GCF_037043125.1 of Eumetopias jubatus. NCBI lineage: Eukaryota > Metazoa > Chordata > Mammalia > Carnivora > Otariidae > Eumetopias > Eumetopias jubatus. The sequence goes on from NW_028274808.1 coordinate 166,996,808, forward strand.
ACAGTTCATTATTCAAGTCCTTCACATGTGACATATATTTAAAAAAATATACTACTGCTGGAGCAATCTGGCAAAATGGGCTTTCAAGAAACAACAACAAAAAGATGACTCTCTCCTTGCTTTGAACTCTGTTCGTGTACAACAGGTTGCCAAATGCCCAAGAAAAATATAAACCTAACCTCACATTGTAGGCATGATGCCTTTCAATTTAACAGAAAATATATTCAAAATTTTAGTCTTAAGATGTAAATGATCACTGGAAAGTTTCAAATGAAATACAGTGTACGGGAATTTTTTTTAGGTCTCTCTTTGCCATTTCCTCAGGCTTGAGTTAAATGCTCAATAATAATTCTGCATGCAGACAATATGAATGCCTTAAGATTCCTGCCTTTCCCCAGGATAGAAACCAAGTATGGCTTGTAATGTGATACTGAAGTGAAAACAAATGACGGTCAATAGACATTTCCAGGTTTAGGGCCCAGAATACATTGTTTGGTCTAAAAAAGTTTTAATGTTTATTATACATTTTATGCGTGACACGGTTTTATCATTTTGTATAAAATGTGATGTTTTTGTATTTATTTTAATTTCAAAATATTTGAGATAAAATACATTGCAGGACAGGGGCACCTGGGTGGCTCAGTCAGTTAAGCATCTGACTCTTGGTCTCAGCTCAGGTCTTGATCTCAGGGTCATGAGTTCAAGTCCTGCTTTGGGCTCCATGCTGGCTCTGGAGCCTACTTAAAAAAAGATACATTACAGGACAAGGAAGCCTCCCCCTACATGAATAGATGACACCTTTCTAATATTAGAAATAGCAACTAAGGTTAGAAAATACTTCTTAATTTCTCTTCATGCTGAAAGCAGAATGGCATTAAGGATGTGTTTGGTTGGCTGAAGATTGACTGAATTTCCTCTTCTTTCCTTCTCTTACTCTCATTTTTCCAACTTCTCTTTATTCTCAGTCCAAGTATGTTCTGCAATGATATGACAAGGGTACGAATTTTGGACTCAGAGACATCCAGGTACAAATCCCAGGTTCCCCACTTCTGACCTGGGAACATTACTTCCTTATCTGAGCCTCCCTTTCCTCACATGCAAAATGTGTGTAATACTACTTCTTCCACAGGATTTTTTTAGGACAGAATCACTTAAAAATTATGTTAAGCTCAATAAATTTGTACGTGTTCAGTATACCTTAGCTCCCTTCACTCTCCTACCCTGTCCTCCCTGCTAACTTCACTACTTTACATCAAAACCAGCAAATGCCATGTATACCATTTTCTGTGTTAACTTGTCTTCTTTGCCACTTGAATTGTCTCATTCTTAATATATCCACGTGAAGAATTGTAGGAAAATACAAAACGATAATTAAATTTGCATTTCTTTCTGATTTGAATTTATTACTGGGATACCTCTGAGTCTACCCATAGCTTATCTTACTTTAAACACATATTTGGATGGGCTACGAAGCTCTCCCTTCCTTGACTCCTCCAGTCCATGTGAATTTCTCTTATCCCCACCATCACTACCTGCACAACAGGAGAAATACATGGCCAGACCTGGGGAGAGAAAGAGAGACATGTAGGTAAGGTAACAAGTTTCAAACATGGCTCCAGAACATTCTGGTGGCTTCTGCTCTTGAGGACCTGTAGGATGGGCCACTGGCTGGGAAGGCTGTGTCCCCAGAGCATATACCAGGTTGTCATAGGTGATACTCCAGGGATTCTATTAGAATAAGGTGTGTGTTGTCAATTATAGACAGCTAACTTCTGGAGCCACTGAAGCCTACAAAAAAAAAAATAATAATAATAACTTGTGAGTGTTCAGGAGTGAAGAGAGGTATATTGATTCCTTCGGAGTGAAAGCCAATATTTAAAACACATATTTTTATTTTACTGACTTTTTTCAGTTGTGATAGAAAAATCCTATTTTAGACTGATTGTTCATGGAAGTGTTCCTGCCAGGACACACTCGTAGAGCTGTAACTGTGAAAACCAAAGCCAGAAAATCCAGAAAGAACATTGTCATTTGTGATGTCTCCCTCCTTGGACATGGAATCCAGGAAGGAGATTTTGCTATATCCCGGATTCCACCCACCCCCCTCATTTTGGACAGACTGGGAGTATCTGATTAGCTAGTTGTGTGGAAACTAGAACTGATGATACCAATGGCAGTGACAGACTAAAGAATGTGAGGGCTTTTTCTTGCTGGAAAGAGAAATCATATGGAACTTCCTTTTGGATTACATAGGCCTTGGAGTTCTTAATCATTCATAAATGGGAAGCCCCTAGAATGTGATACCAGCTTCTTGTCAAGCAAACAGATAAGGATATAGAATTCTTTCTAGCTGAGTGTGGAAATAAATTGGACCATAACTAGTACCCTGGTTATTGTGGAGTATTTATACCTGTTAATGTTAGTCAGTCTCAATAGTCATTAGTAAGTTTTGTCCAGCTTTCACCAGAACAGTAGATTAAACCTCTGTTATCTATAATATCACTTGTGTTTTCAAATTGCATAGTTACTAGGGAGGTATGATGAATTTGAATTCCCACCCAAGAGGCTCTTTCCAAGTTACCTCATTTTCTTCTCTGTATTAAGTACCTCGGCTCTTTTACCACACCATTTACAAAATGCATAACTGTTTCCAGTTTCTGACTGAACTGTCACATCGTATCACAGAAATATCATTTGTTTTCACTGCGGCTGTACAATTCACAGTTATGCTTCATTTGACTTGATTCTTTCCTAGCTGATCGATGTGTTACCATGTTGTCCAACTGGCTTGGTAGTTCTTCTTGACAGAACCAGCAGAGGTAAAAGGCAGAAGAGTGTATAAACCATTAAATTCTTGTTGTTGTTGTTTGTTTTTTGTTTTACTTTTCTGCTGAGTCTCATCTAGATTTTCCATTTTAAAATTATGTAACCAAAATAGTGAATAAGGAAAATACTTGGAATCCATTCAGAAAACAGTTCTATTCTTTATCCTTAATTGTCCATTCAAAGTTGGCAGATTGATGGGACGCCTGGGTGGCTCAGTCGGTGAAGTGTCTGCCTTCGGCTCGGGTCATGATCTCAGGGTCCTGGGATCGAGTCCCGCATCAGGCTCCTTGCTCAGCAGGAAGCCTGCTTCTCCCTCTCCCTCTGCCTGCCACTCCCCCTGCCTGTGCTCTCTCTCTCTCACACACAAATAAATAAAATCTTTAAAATTAATTAATCAATTAATTAATTAAAAAAACAAACTTGGCAGATTCTTTCTGTGAGTCTGGGAGAAATCTCAGTCAGATCCCACACAATTTTGTAACAACTTTATTAAGGACTAACTGAAATACAGTAAATTGCATGTATTCAAAGTATACAATTTGATTACTTGTGATACCTGAAAGTATAAATATGTACTTTCAGACCCATTATCACAATCAAGATAGTGAATCACTTCCGGAGTTTCATTATGCTCCATTTTAGTCTCTCCCATCTTCCCTTCTTACTCTCTAAGCAAGTACTGATCTACTTCTGTCACCATACATTACTTTGAATTTTCTAGAATGTTATATAAATGAAATCATATAGCATGTAGTCTTTTATTACTTTAATTCAGCATAATTATTTTGAGATTACCAATGTTATGGTGTATATTGATAGTTTATCCTTTTTTTATTGCTGATTAATATTCCATGATATGGATACACCACACTTTGCAAACCTAATCACTCACTGATGGAGATTTCTATTGTTTCCAGTTTTTTGTTATTACGAGTAAAGCTACTGTGAACATTCATGTACACGACTTTGTACGCACATATCTTTTGTAACTTGGGTTAGGCAAAGATTTCTTATATAAAAAAAATTAAAAGCACAATCTGTAAAAGAATGAATTAAAAACTGCTCTTTGGAAAAACACTGTTTAGAGGACATAAAGCTAATGGTGAAAAGAAAATACTTGCAAATCATATATACGTTGAAAAACTTATATACAAAATATATGCTTTTAAATATCGAAATTCAATAGTAAGAAAACAATCATATTAAAAATTGGGAGTGATTTAAACAGGTACCACCAAAGATGATATATAGATGGCAAATAAGTACATGAAAAGATGCTCACCAAAATTCATTACTAGGGAAATTCAAATTAAAAACACAAAGAGATACCACAACACATTTATTAGAATGACTAAAATTAAAAAGACTGACCTTAACAAGTGTTGCAGAGATCACAGAACAACAGAGACTTTAATGCACTGCTGGAGGAAATTTAACATGGTTTTAATGATTTTGGAAAGCAGTTTGGCAGTTTCTTAAAATACTAAACATAAACCTCCCAAATGGTACCACAATGCCACTCCTGATATTTACTCATAAGCCATGAAAGTACAGCCAGGGCCGCCTGGGTGGCTCAGTCGGTTAAGCATCTGCCTTCGGCCCAGGTCATGATCCCAGGGTCCTGGAGTCAAGCCCTGCACTGGGCTCTCTGCTTGGCAGGAAGTCTGCTTCTGCCTCTCCCTCTGCCTTTCCCCCACTCAAATGAATAAATAAAATCTTTTTTAAAAAAAGAGAAAGTATATCCATAATATTTTGTATCACTCTCAGATAGTTAAAATTCCTTTAGTCGTATTTTAGTTACCCCAAAATTTTCTTTTTAATGAGTGAAATTTTCATTTTCAGGTAGTAATCAAAACTGTAAACCACAGTCAAAGTTCAAACTTCTTCTCTCCCCACGCTCAGGCTTCCTTAAGGTTGTCACCTGAAGAAGCAAAGGATTGTGTGACTGGCTTCCTCCTATTCCCTCTCCTACCACCGAATCATCCTTCATCTTTGCACCACTAAGCTGAGAATTCTGTCTGCTCTAGTGTCTGGCCCCAGAGAAGGAGAAAAGATTAGGATTTTATGTGATCATATCAGGATATTTCAGGATATTTGGTTTCTCTGGGTGTGTTAAATGTTCAAAACTGACTTTTTTTCCTTTTAAGGGTCTTTGTAGGTTTTCTCAAGACAAACTTTTCATATTGCTTCCAGTTGCTGAAATGTCTCACTGCAGATCCCTGACATGGGTGCTGCACTCTTTGGCAGGAGACTCGGGAATCCCAACAGTTTGGGGAACCTAGGTAAGATGCCACTGTAGGCAGGCTTCTCGGGCAGGATATTAGCTGGCTGCAGACCAACTCTCTCTGTGCATGGCTCATGTCTCATCCACAAAGAGTGCTTATACATGGTTTGGCTTATGTGACACTGGAAGTCCAGGTTATGGCCAAACGGCTACCTTTCCTCAGAACTAACCTCCGTCTCTCAAAGGGATGGATCAAACACAGGTTATCTGTAGCCCTTGAACTCCGGGAAGAAGTTCAAGTTCTCTCCAAGGGCTTGAGATGAAAATAATGTACAACCAATCTTTCCTCCATGGAGATTGAGGCCAGGACCCTCCACGGCCTTCTCAAATTTACTGATACTGGAATATGAAGAAATACTTTTTCCTACTTTCCAAACAGTTATAGTCTCAGCAACTTCAACTTTTAAACCTTAAAAGTGCAAGAGGAGTGATGCATCACAAAACTAATTATTGGACATGTCTTTTCAGCTCTACTTCATTTAGCTCACATCTTGCTTGGAATACAGTAGTGCTAGCCTTTTTTTTTTTTTCTTTTCCCTTATAAAACAGAAATTCTCTCTTTCTTATAGAGAAGAAATGGAGATTCTATCCTAAAAGAAAACTAGAGGTAAAGCACTAAACAAAAGTTACTTCCACAGATCTGTAGCTGACCCTGTTCTAAAGCAGTGAGGGGATTTTCTTTAAAAAGAAAACAAAAAAAGAGAATAATTAATAATCTCAAAATATTTAAGAAAATCTAACACCATAGACCATATATGAAAAACTCAATAACATAATGTACAAACAAGAAACAAAATCTCAAATAATTTGAAAAGAACTTTTAAATAAATAATCTGATATCTCCAGAGAAACCAGAGTAAATTCCTCTATGATAAATAACAAGAATGTACATATTTATTAAAGAGGAATCAAATGGAAAAGGAAAATGCAGTTATTAAAACATTTAATTAAATATGTTAAAAAAATAATAGTTTGGATACAAATAAAGAACAAATTAGTGAGTTAAAAAATAATAAAGAGTGATTTTCCCAGATTATAGATTAGAAGGATAGATAGGAAAATTGAAAAAATAGGGAAAAGGTGAATAGAACAGAATGAGAATATTTGATACCCATATAAGAAAAAATGAGTAATTAGAAACACTGGATGAGACAAACATGGATGAAAAGTAAAAGAATGTAAAAAAATATCAAAATTACAAATCTGGAATTGCCATATTAGTATCAAGATAGATTTCAGAGCAAAGAACATTACCAGGAATGAAGGGTACCATTTCATTTTAACAAAGTGATCAATTCATCAAATGGAGATAAAAATCCTACATGTTTCTGTACCTAATAATAGTGTTTCAAAATACATTAAACAAAAATGGATAGATTTGCAAAGAAAAAAAAAATCCACAACTGTAGTTGGAATTTTAGCATCCACACAATAAATGATTTTTAAAAATGCAAAATTCAGGAATCAAAGAGAAAACATGAATAACATTATCAACAAATCTAACCCAACCGACATTTACAGGACTTCCACCCAATCATAGCAGAATGAAATTCTTTTCAAATAAATGTGGAAAATTTGACAAAATAGACCATATTCTGGCCCATAAAACAAGAATCAATAAATTTACAAATAATTCAATAACACAAAATACCTTCTCCCATAAAAATGGAATACTAAAATCAAAAACAGAAGAACTTGGGGCACCTGGGTGGTTTAGTCAGCAAATGTCTGCCTTTGGCTTAGGTCATGATCTTGGGGTGCAAGTCAGGCTCCCTGCTCAGTGGGGAGTCTGCTTCTCCCTCTCCCTCTGCCCCTTCCCCCGCACTTGTGTGCTCTCTCTCTCTCTCTCAAATAAATAAAATCTTTTTTTTTTTTAAAGAAAGAACTCTGGATAGTCCTCAAATATTTTGAAACTAAGTAACACACTTCTAAACATCTCATGAATCAAAGAAGAGAGAAAGAGAGAAATTAAAAAGAATTTTGAAATGGATGAAAATGAACACACAATGTATAATAATTTATGGAATCCAATTAAAGCAGTACTTGAGGAAAATTTTTAGCACTAAACACATATCAGAAAAAGGAAAGTCTCAGATCAATGACCTCAGCTTCCTCCTTAAGAAACTTAAGAAAGAAGAGCGACTGAAACCCAAAGTATCCAAAAAATAAAATAAAACATATATTAGAGTGGAAAACAATTGTATTTGTAACCCTCAAATCAGTACTCAGAGCACTTTCTTAATCATTTACGGACTTGCTCAAAGCAGCAAACAAGTGAGCTGGTTGATGTGCATGTTCCCAACTGAGATGGAACAAGGCAACACTCTGCTTTTTTGTTGCGCCTCTTATACTATAAACAAGGGTCCTTTTCACCATCTATTGAGTGCCACGTTTTTCACATTTCTGCACTCTTTGTTGATGATTTCATTGCTTAAAATAGTCTCCAAGCATAGCCTGAAGTGCTATCTAGTGTTCCTCAGTGCAAGAAGGCTGTGATGAGTTTTACCAAAAAAAAAAAAAAAGTGTGCTAGACAAGTTTTTTTCACGTATCAGTTATAGTGTTGTTAACCGTGAGTTTGATGTTCATAAGTCAAAAATATATATTAAGTAAAGTGTATTTAAACAGAAACACATATAAAACAAGGTTATGTATTGATCAGTTAACAAAAATGTAACCAGAGGCTCTTAGGAAATTAACCCTGTGTTTCTCCTAGGAGCAATAGTTCAGTAATTGATAATTCAGTGTTCATAGAAACTTTATAGAACATAATGACTGTGAAAAACTGAAACTGAAACTTTCATACATCATGGGTGGAAATATAAGTGGTAGAATCTCTTTTGAAAATTCTTTGGGACTTTCTTAAAAAATTAAATATGCTCCTACTTTATGACCCAGCCATTCGACTTCCAGATGTTTGCTCAGAAGAATTCAAAGTTTCAGTCCACACAGAGACTTGTATATGAATATCCATAGCAATTTAATTTGCAATAGGCAAAACTGGAAACAAGCCAAATGCCTGTCAACACAAGTGAATGCATACACAGATTGTGTTTTATCCGTGCAGCAAAATTCTACTCATCAACAAAAAGAAATGAAGTATAAATACATGCAACAACATGGATATTATCTCAAAATCATTATGCTAGCACGGAGGGAAAAATAGAGTATATATTATATAATTTCATTTACATAAGATTCTAAAAACTGAAAACTATAGTGACAGAAAGTAGATCAGTGGGTGCCTGCAGGTAGGGGAAGTGGTGTAAGTTTCTTGAAACCAAAGTCAACATAATGAAAATATTCCTCATTCCCAAAGTGCCCTTCTGTCCTTTGATGATTCCTTCCATTCTTCCCTCATACACTGCTCCCTCTACCTACATCCAATTACAGTATTGCAGCTTGTTGCATGTCATTTGTACATCAGTAAAACTGCTCAAAATATTTCTAGGGCATGTTACAGAAATGATTAAAAGCCACTCATTCCCGGGCTTGGCAACCTGCAGCCTGTATGCCAGAAGCGGCCCTTCAGGTATTAGATTGGCCCACCTGGGCTGACCGTGACTTGATTCATACCTCCGGGAACACGGTGAATGCCTTTCCCTGCACTCGCCACTGAAAGCTCAATACATTCAAGTTGTTGAGCAAAACCACCTGCCGGGAGTAAAAATGCCACTCAGAGGTAGCTGCCCCCTCCGCAGCACAGCACAGGATATTATCTAAAAATAATATCCTGATTTTTTTAACACACACAACACACACCCCTACCTCATCTCCCTTGCTCTTCTCATCTGGGAGGCAGGGTGCGGCCAGTGGCTCTCTGCCATTGGATTTGTGACGGAGTCCTGTCACTGAGTCATCACTTCCAAACTGTGTAACACTGTGCTAAACACCTTGGTTCTCAGAACCTCATTTTGCTTACCTGTAGAGTGGAGAATATCATACCCACCTCAGGAGGGTTGTTAGATAAGGATGTAGTGAGCAACATGCCCAGAATCAATTTTTCACAAAAAAGCATCATTCATCTATCATTATGGTTAAAACAGTAATAAGATGCAACGGTCCAAAGAGGCTGCTGGGGTTTGGGCTGTAGGACATCCTTTACGTGTCAGAGGATGGTCCTAAAACCTGCATGCACTCGTTTCCATTTCTAACAAAATAAGTAAATACCTTTAAAAAAAATTAGGTCATTTTTACCTGAGAGAGCTCTGTGGGTAGTAAAGCACATTGTGATGTGTAAACTTCAGAGCCGTTTTAAGTACAACCAGCAGAGTAGCCACAAGGAAGAAACACAGTTGCTGCGCTGTGTGGAAGAAAATGTTCCTGAACACAATGTCTATTGCTCTGTTACAGAGAGGCAGAGTCTCACTAATTAGAATGAATTAGCAGTAGTAGGGCTCCCATGAAATGGATTGAAGACTGGCTGACGCGTTAATCAACACAGAGTAATGATAAATGACGGTGTGCTGAGTTGGGGTGATGTGATTAATAGAATCCATAGAGGTCCAGCCTGCTTCTTACTTGGCTTATTATTTTCCTGAATGGATTAAAGAAGCAGATATTTTAAAGCACATCAATTTAAATGAATAGGAAATAGTGGTGCTGACAGATGTTTTAAACCCTCGAGAAGTCAAGCAGAAGAGAATATTGCTTCCTTTGGCTCTTACGGGACTAACATGTTTACAAAGGGCTTTCACATTCTTTTGTTTTTCCTTCTTACTGACATAATGACTTAGGCAAACTGGTATTAACCCCCATTATATAGTCAAAAAAACAAAATTCAGAAAGCTTGGGTCACTTGGTCATAGCCAAAGAGTTAGTACATTTCAGAGGTGGGTCTATGTTTAGAGCCTCTGCTGTATTTTTGTCTGCTTGGCATCTATTACCTATTCTAAAAATAATATCCTGATTTTTTAAATCCCACTTTTTAAAAAAACTATTTTATTTATTTATTTGACAGAAAGAGAGAGAGAGCACAAGCAGGGGGAGAGGCAGAAGGAGAAGGAGAAGCAGGGTCCCCTCTGATCAGGGAGCCTGACATGGGGCTGGATCCCACGACCTCAGGAACACAACCTGAGCCTAAGGCAGATGCTTAACCAACTGGGCCACCCAGGCATCCCAACAAGAACCACCACTCCTCCTCCCTTCAACTGTGTAGCTTTAATGTGACTAACACCACCCATAGGTTCAGAGCGTGTTTTGGAACTCCTACTAGATTTGTCAAAGAAAGGGGAATCTCTTTCTTTTTTCTGGGGCTATATAAGTTGCTTAGTGGAAACAGGTCTATCAAAGGTATGTCATTTTCATGTCTGCCTAGCAACTCCAAATTAAAGGAGAGTAATGCCAACAAAAAGAGACGGTAGAGGAGGAAATAGGGGAGGCAGGGAGAGAAAGGAGATCATTTGGGTTCATTGTTTGAATCTCTTGATTGTAGCATCCAGCTGTGCCCAAAACCAGACCTACTCTTGAAATTTCAGTTATATAAACCAATAATTCCTTCTTATTTTGTTTAATCCAGCCTGCTTTTTGTTTCTGTCACTTTTACCTGACTAATACTGACAAAAATTCAGATCTTCAGACCCATATTTCAGTGTTCCTCACTACACTAGAATTCCTCTCTTGGAAAAAAATAAATAACTATAAAATTATGATAGTTCATATTTATTAAGTACTTTGTATATGCCAACTACTCTTCTAACTACATAGATGAACTCTTTTAATCCTTACAACAGCACTATGAGTTAAAATGTAGACTTATCTGATGAATAACCAACATGCAGAACAATTAAATAACTATATATATGTACCAAATAAATGGAGGAGCCGGGATTTGAACCCACTCAGTCTGGCCACAGAGCCAGTGCCTTTTATTGTGAAGCTATACTTATTATTTTTTTAAACCTGAATTATTCTTTTATCAGTATTATTCTGAGACCAGTAGTTGAATAAGTGCTAGTTTCTAGTAAGCATTGAATAGGACACACGGAAGAAGGAGGGGCAGCCTTAGCCCATGATCACTTTGGGTCTACCTAAATGAGGGCAAAATCCAATTGAGATGAAAAGTACCTCCTCACCTGAATTGCTTTTTCACTGCATATCCCGAGTTACCACTGAGAAATGAGCCATGGGAGCCTTGATAAAACTGGCACTCTAGTCAGAACAAGAACAACACACTATTCTACATTTTTAAGACTCCAGGTTTTCCTGAGGCCTCAACTTCCCCACAAACAGGCTATGAATACCCTGTGCAGGCAACCAAATACACCAGAAGGTTTAAGGCTGGTCTCTGCTACAAGTTCCCCTTTGGACCCTCCCCTGACTGTGACCCAGTGACATTCAAATGCACACGTGAAATCCCTCATACCTTTTGCTTGAGCACTCCGCCATGACCCGCCAGTGAAAACACTTGCCCACAGGCCCCCACTTGCTCTCAGTTCCCCCCTCCCTTGCTTGGTTGAGCCCACTCCCTTGGAGGTCTTTCTGTGTGGACCCTTGCCTGGTGTTCCATGCCTCCCTCTTCTAGGACCTGTGAGTATGATAAATTTATTCCACTCTCATATGCCTTGCTATAGAGTTTCTCCATGTCCACACCAGACTGATCACCAAAAACCCCATTTTAAAATGATAGAACTATTCCTTACAACACATATGCACATCTTAAGATTTTTTTTCTGTGCTCTATCCCTTGGCTCCTTTTCACTGTCAGTCAGGTAATGCTTAGATTCACTTAGTTAATCTGGAGTCAGAGGATTATGACCTCAATTTATTACTTTGAAATAAAATTTTACATATTACTGAATGTGTCCCCACAAATGTTATTTCATTTGATCCCCCAACAGATCTTTGAGGCAGTCCAGGCAATAAAATCCTTACCTGTGAAGATGAGAAATCTGAGACTCAAGATATGTCTTGTTCAGGGTCACCCCCCTGTTGGGTAAGGAGAAGAACTAGCTTCCCTTCCACGACATCATCCCACTTTTTTAGAAAACGATTTTATTTATTTATTTGACAGAGAGAGAGAGAGAGCACAAGCAGGGGGAGGGGCAGAAGGAGAAGGAAAAGCACACTCTCCGCTGATCGGGGGCCTGACGTGGGGCTGGATCCCAGGACCCCGGGAACACGACCTGAGCCGAAGGCAGATGCTTAACCGACTGAGCCACCCAAGCATCCTAACACCATCCCACTTTTTATTGTTTTCTTGGGTGATTTATGTTTTCCTTTTATATCTCATTTATAAAATATGACCCATTCCCATCTCCTCAGATATGTCCAACCCCAAGCTCACAATCTTCATCTCCAACCATTTCTCTGATGTCACTGACATCTTTATTTGCCCTTCAGATATTTCTATTCAAGTTTAGTGGCCTTGTTTGTTGCCATTGACTTCCACCTCTACTTTCTATATACTTCCCTGTGGATGGACTTCAGCACCTCAAGCCATGAGCCACTTTGGCAATCTTTAATTAGGTATGACCACCACCAGTCTTCCTCCTGATACTTAGTCATTCAAACTGCTCTCCACTTTCCCCAAAACCTTCAGTCACTCACTCCCATCTTCCCCAAACCTCTCACCTTGAACCTGCAGAATAGTAACCTGGTCACAGATGGTAAGGACTCCTAGCCCACCATTTTTAACAACTGATAGCATTCTTTTCAATCTCCCATAAAAAAAAAAATCAGAACATACATATGCATCACCTATGTGCTTCATGCACAGAATAAGGAGAGACCTATACATCCAGGTCTCGTCAAATTCCACTGATGAGAAAGGCCATCAAGATGACATGACCACTGGTTGACCTGTGAGCTAGAACCTCGCAATTAAAAGCTCCTCACCCCTCCCCTGACCTTGGAATGTAGATTCTGCTTGCCTTCCTTACTTCCAGAAACTGTCTCAAGGACACAATCTTTAGATAATAACGTGGTGTTGGAACTATCTGAATGTTATCATTATTGAACTCAGTTAAGGACTCCATAGAAATGTTTAAGTTTGGCAGGCAGATGCAAAGATCTACTTGTCTTGCAGCTGCCCAAAGCAAGTGTCATGTGTAAGTTCCCTTGCTTATTAAACCTGCCACCTACTAATCTGGAATGACCTGCCTTTTTCTTCAGTCTTTCCCTGCTTTCCATGGACAGAGGGTAGCTTCAGATTACACCTGGGAGGTTCCCAAAGAGGTTGGGAAGCTCCCAAGGAGGGTTGCAAACCAACATCTACCCTGGTCCCAGATTCAGCATTAAACATTTTTCACTCCCCAAGAAAGTATACTCATGAGGTATTCTACAGCCTTAAAGTTCACAGTATCAGAGTTAAGAGGAATCTGATAGATGAGGAAACTGAGCCCCAGAAAGATAAGGAGGACCTCTACCAGTCAGGGCAGGCTAATTATTATAACCCGCAACACCAAAAATTGTGGTGGCTTAGCACAATGCTACTCTATCTCTCATTCAAATCGTAGACCAAGTTAGGATGGCAGATGCATACGTTAGGGGCCCAGGGTCTTTTATCTGAGCCCTTGGATTCCTCTTTTTTTAAACCAGTGGTTGAAGAAAAAAAAGTACATGAAAAGTTCCACAGGAGGTTTTAATGGGTCTGGACTGGGAGTACATCCTGCCAGTTCACATTTCATTGACCAGAGCTCAGTTACATGGACACATCTAACAGCAAGGGAGGCTGAGAAATATAATGAAGCTTTTTTTTTTTTTAATTGCAGACATTACCTGGTTTATAGGTTGCCTTAAATATTTTACTTTAAAAAAGGCCACTTAGAAATTTGTAATAAAGAAATCAAGTCATACGGTAACAGAAGAGCCTAAACAGAGACTCATGTCTATTGCTTTACAGTCCAACGCTTTTACCCCTTCTATTCAATCACCATGTTCAACATAACCCTCCTCCATCTCTGAAATTGTCCAAGCCGTTCCATGTAAGCTTCTTCATTTCTCCTTCTTATGTTACCATTTTTGCCTCTTAAAAGTGCCCTCTTATATAAAGTTCACCACAACCTTCCATCTCTTCCTACTCCCTATGGGACTTCATTGCCATATTGATCCAATTTTTCTCTCTACCCATGTGCCCCAGCTGAGAGTAGACCCCAAGGTATTTGAAACACTGACTGAAATAAAGCTACAGTATGGAAGTTGCAAACAGTTTTCTGGTTCTCGAGATTAAAGATTTTAATTCCTCTTTGATGCAGCTAATTCTACCCCCAAGGAAAATCACTTCAAGTAGGCTCTTCAATTATTCAAATATTAAGTCAGAAGTTAAACTGTGGTGCAAACATTAACTTAAACACCTATGTTTTACATGGACCATATGACTTTATATGTTACTGAAGAACTGTAATTTCAGACTTTCTTGGTTTTCTATGTGTAAATTTGCTTATCATAGTAGTTTTCTATTTCTTTCCTATTGGACAAATTATCACAAACTTAATCATAACACAACCCAACACAATGACAGTTCTGTAGTTTAGAAGTCGAACACAGGTCTCACTGGGCTAAAATCAAGGTACTGATAAGACCACCTTCCTTTCTTGCGTTCTAGGGGTGTATTTGTTTGTGTGTTTTTCCTTTTCCATCTTCTGGAGGTCACCCATATCCCCAGTTGCACCCCTTTCCTCCATCTGCAAACTCAACACATCACACCTCTCTGGCCATTCTTCTGTAGTCACACCTCCCTCTGACCCTCCTCTGTTTCCCTCTTCCACTTACAAGGATCTTCATTATTATACGGAGCCCAGTGGACAATCCAGGATAATAGTTCTATTTTCAGGTCAGCTGATGAGCAGCTTTAATTCTCTTTTGCCATGTCAGGTCATACACTTGCTTGCAGTTTAGGGATTAGAACATGGACATCTTGGGGACCATTATTCTGCGTACCAGTTATTGTGTTGGGAGAGGTACTGAAATGGAAAGGTGGATTTCAACTCTATATGGATGGAGACTTGTAAGGCACTGGCCCAAATTACTGTGTATACTTGTAAAAGTGAGATGCAGCATGAAGATGGCAGTAAAATGTTAGTATCTGTAAAAGAGAAGGGCCAGAGGGGAGAAGTGGAAATAACTGCTCTTCTGAAAGCCTCTGTAAGTCTCCAAGCACAAGGAGTGTTGATCTGGCCAAAGTTTGGAAATCTGCAAAACAAGTCTCTTCGTTTGGGCTTGGCCAGTCTCACAGGGCATCAGTACGGCTCTTTCAGGAAAATTCAAGGGCAGTAGATTTGGCCAGGTGAGTGCAATCAAGGGGGAAAAAAAGATGACTGAAACAGACAGATTACTTTTTGAGTATAAGTGATGCTCTTCTCTGGGGATCTGAGAAATAATTGAGGTCACTCTTCTCATGGATCTTAAGTATCTCAAGCCCATTGCTCAGACGATGGGAGCCACAGCTGAAACTTGGTCTGAAAAAGTAAATTCCACTTCCAAATCTCCTCAGAGACTTTAAAGTCTATATCTGTGTCTAGATATATATCTCACTGTTTTAATTCCTCTATAAATTTAAATTTCCTTCTATCATTAAACATGGTCAAAGCAACCAAAAAAAAAAATTCATTTGACTACTACTGCTTTTGTTTCTGTGTTTCAAGATAGAATTTTGAAGTATTTTTTTGTTGTTCTTGTACATTCTGCTATCCCTTCATTCATTTGAGCTTCAGTAGCTTGCTCCGTACATCCTCGTTTAGTGGAAATATTGTAGTGGTACGGAAAGCAAAAGTTATTGGAAAGACGTCTCCCTTCCTAGTTGTTGTTTCCCAAAACCAAGCCCACTGATGAAATTAAGGTATATTTCCTAGAAAAAGAGAGAAGAAATTTGACTTTAGAGGAGTCCATTTGAGAAACACATAAAAAAAAAGATCTGGACAAACACCATTCTGAAAACCAGGATAAGAGACAGATGTCTGTGGGTCTCATTAGGAGCTAAGGTCTGTACACTGCTTCAGATACATATCTCAAGAGGGGGCCAGATCTTAGGAAGGAGTTACTGCACATCATCCTTAGGAATTTTAGCCATGGGGCCTCAGCTTCAATAGATGCTCATGCTTTAGGTATGACCCAGAATCAGCAGAACCAACTGGGATTCCTGGATGTCTCTACAGTGATTTGTGTCACTGGTAACATAACAAGAAGGTATCTTCAGGACCTGGACACATTCCGGTACAGTCCACAGGGCCTTGCACTTCTCTGGAAAAAGGGGGCAGCAACAATGATGGGGATGGATTGCCTGGTCCCTTCCCAACCACCTCTTTCCAGCAAAAGGAAAGGGAATGCTCAAAAGTGGGCTAATTTTAAAAAGCAAGCGATGTGCTATTCCATGTTTGTTTATGAGCAAAGATTCTTACCTTGCTTTACTTCCCTTCTACCTTTTTCTCCATGATTTTATTGTTAGCGACAGGTTGTCTACAAACATGACCTCTGAATTATTATAATTATAGTACAGACCCTAACTCTGTACCCACCCCACTATAATATATTAGCTATATATAATATATTTAGTTATATATAATATATAATATATAATAATAATTTATATATATAAATATATAACTTCCCTGGGGGTATTATATATTATTTATATATTTATATATAATATTCATTTATATATGAATATGTAAATATTTATATATAAATTTGTATATAAAATTCACTGGGTGATATTATATATAATTTATATATTTATATATTTATAGATATTATAAAATATATAATATAATATTAATAATATATATAATATCACCCCAGTGAAGGATTCATGTCCATCTGAGGCACTGAGAGCCCAGACTGCAGCAAGGAAAGGTAAAATGAATGACTGAGAAAACCACTTCTGGAAAACCACACTTCTCTCTATAGCCATGGAGATGAGGAGTACCTTTGGCTCCTTTCACAAAAGTGTCGTAACAATAGGATTGGCTGATTTTTAGAAATAATAAGCAAGAAAAAGAAAGAAATATCTGGAGTATTTTTTGAATTGAATTACTTAGAAATAAGCCATCCAATGATTTTTATTTTGTCATAGGAAATGCTGAGTTCTGCTTACTAAGAAGAGAGACTTCCAGGTCATTGTATTGTGGGGTCAATCCTAGTTTTGATTGATAATCAATAAAAGCTTGTTATTTGCATATCAGAGGCTTTTAACGTTTTTATAGATGAATGTTAGTGAAGTATTTGGAGTGAAGTATTTGCTTACTACTATGTGCTAAGTACTCTTCTGAGTATTTTACATGTATTACATGTATTATCTTATTTAATTTGGCCAATCAAAGCAATAGCAAGAAACTACAAATTAAAAACATGGAGACTTTAAGCTCATCATTTTTATTTATGGATAACATTAAACTATTGCTATTACGCCAACCTTACTATTTTGTAAGCAGCTATATTATAAATTAGTAAATATTTCAATAACACCCCACATCAATGAAATTACTGTAAGTTTTATTGTATATATAGCTGTTAAATCCTGAATGTCCTTAGATTTTTATTCAAATATTTAGAAACCCTAAATAATATGAACAGAGGCATTCATAGATAATGTTCAAAATCCAAAAGAATAAGACTCATTTTTTTTTTCACTTTATTCTGGTACAAAATATTTAAATACAATACCCCTTTCTTTTCTGGTTAATTATTCTCAGTGACATTTTGAGATCAGAATCAGCATATAATTATTCTTTCTCTAAAACCCCTGAAATTAAAGTTGAGCTGACAAAAGAATATTTAAATCTAAGAACTTTTGAAAAATTACCTCTAAGTGAGTCAGCTAGAACTAACCTTATTAAGAATTTTAATTTAAAAAAAAATATTTGATTCTTCAAGGTGAATAAGAGGTCTGTGATACTAAAAAAACCTTATGGGATGGTACAGAGAAAATCTGTGACTAAAAAAATGAAAATAAGGTTTTCTGGAATGTTGAGAATTAAAGGAAACTAAGATCCAGCTCCACTGGCCTTCTTCCAGTTCCTGAAATTATTGCAAAGATTTTGGCTACTCCAGAGACTTCCCATAAGCCACTTCCTCTCCCTAGAATGCTTACTCTGCCCCAAACTCCCCTCAATTCTTTGCCTAATTTCTGCTTTTTCTTCCAGTCACTTCTTCAGGCACGCCTTCCAGACTTCTCAAGCTATCTTATGCTTCCCCAGTAGATGCTCTGGTATAAGCATCCACTTCCACAGCTTTTAATTATATTCTTAGTTATGCAAATTTCTGTTTGTCACCCTTATAAAATTGTAAGATCCATCGCAGGGAAGCAAGCATTATGTTGCCCTCGTTCCCCGCCGTAATTCCCAACCCTCACAATGTTGTCTGCAATATAGCGTTTGTGCCATAGATATTTAATAAAAAGATGAGAAAGATAATGGGAATTTTGAGAGAAAAAAATTAAAGAGATTATCATTAATAAAATCAATAATGCAAAACTTATTTTTATTCCCCATAATTCTGTATCAATAAATAATATCAAATTTCTTCATTCAATAAATATTTATGGAGCACCAGATCTATGCCAGGAAATCATGGTGAACCAGACACTTAGGGTATTTGTAAGTCAGTGGGAGAAACATACAGTAAGAAACAATTATGAACTACTGTGATGAGCATTACAGTAGGGTAAGGACAGAGCACCATGTAAGCCAACCAGAGAGGTATCAATTCCAATATCTATTGTTATGTTACAGATTATCCCAAAAGAGAGTGGCTAAAACAATTTGTTATTTTTATATCTCATAATTTCGTGGGTCAGCAATTTGAGCAGAACATAGACAGGATGACTTATCCTTATTCCATGATGCTTGAGACCTCAGCTATCAGAATGAGAATTGCTGAGGACTGGAACATCTGGAGGTTGGCCGCATACTTCTCTCTGTCTCTGTCTGTCTCTAGCTCTATCTCTTTCTCCACCCTCTGCAAATTGTTAGCTTGGGATTCCTCATAATACGGCAACTGTAGTAGGACATCTTATATGGAGGTTCAGGGCTGTAAGAGGTGATGTTTCAAGACACAAGGAGTAAACATTACCAGTCTCTTACAATCTGGGCCTTTGGTCAAAGTGGACCTGAATGAGATGCCCATGTCAAATTCCTCTCACATATCCTGAAAGGGAGCCGTGTCAAATATCTACAATCCACTGCAGCACTTAACTCAGGCTTGTGGCGGGGAGGGCAAGAGAGAGTGTGTGGAGGGCCTAATCTCTGTTGACACCTACAACAACTATGAGTTAAGCTGAATAAGTGGAGGGTAGAGCAGGGGAGCATTTCAAGCAGAAGTCAGTATATGAAGAGCCTTAGTGCAAGAATACTCACAGTTTGGCCAGAGCAAGGTAGAGCTGGGGGTAGGAAGGAAGGGACAGCATGGTGGTGATAAAACTGACTAGAAAAAGAGTGATGCACTTATAAAAGGTCAAACAGTTCTAATTTCAACATATCCATCTCAGCGACAGCAGTCAAGATGAAGGTAGCAAGTGGTACATACAGGAAAAAGGATGGATTTGGGTGTGCGAGTTCAGAAGGACAAAATGTGTAACCAGTCTCTAATACTCTCTAACTGCACCATCTTGGACAAGTTCCTTGAGCTCCCCGAGCCACACTTGCTACAACTCTAATAGGATGAATCATGTTTCTTCATCATGATATATCATATTAGCTATTTTTATAGCTAATATTTATTGAACGTGTGAGGTATTGGCTAAAGGCATATATCATCTTATTAACAACCCTGTACGGTAGGTAATTTCATCTCATTTTATAAGAAAACAAACAGGCATAAGTAGGAAAATTCTTTTCCTGAAGTTTCCAAAGTTTCAATGGACCATGAAGTCAGACAGTCTGGCCCCAGAGACACTGTCCTTCTTAACAAGTTCTTTATGTTTCTATGAAGATAAAATAAGATACCCATTCTAAAGGTCTACCTCAGAATCTAGCAACCAATCTAGAGATATTCAATACGTGATAACTTTATCATTTGAGTGTGATGCCTACTTCTTAATAGCTTGTCTTGAAGATTCTTAGAAGCATGTCTAATATTACACACCGATCTCTGTTAAAAGCAAAATTCATTACTATGCAAACTCCGAAAGTCATTCAACTGGCATTGAATTCCATCTCTGTACAAGTCTGTTCTGGCCTATGATGTCAGATGCATGGATAGAGCAGCTGGGATCTCTGCTCAGTCCACGGCAATATAACCTAGGCTCTGGGTTCCATCAGAGACAGATTCTGAGGCGAGAATTCAAACATAAATACTTTATTTAGGAGGCAATCCCAGGAAATAGCACAGGGAGTGGGAGGCAAAACAAGGAAGTAAAGAGAGCCCAAATGGTGCATTCTCTAGCCTCTGGGCAATAGAACTTTACTCCATAGGCAGAGAGACAAGAACTTCAGAGTTATCCCTACCAAGCGGCAGAGAAGCTGGGGTATCCATCCCTCAGCTTCCTGCCCAACATGGGCTGTCAGCTGCTTCTGGGGGCATTAATTCTCTAGCACTCAGCCCACCTTGCTCTTGAGCCAAAAGCACGTGGGCAGCCAAACAACCCTCAGACAAAAAGTCAGAGGTGTTCAGAGTTAACAACATTCTGTGTGTGGAGGCCAGACTGGGTCAAGGGCCGATGGAAGGGGCCCTGGCAGTATCTGCAATGATAGACACGTAAACACGAGAATCATATAAATTAGAATGTGACAAATGCTCCAATATTATAAGGACGAATGAATGTTACAAATTCTCCCTGTTGAAAATAAGGGGAAAGATTCCCCTTCCCTTCTTAGAGCATTTACTTTAGAAAACTTGTCATTGTATTTCCCCATCGTCACGTAATGTTTTTGAAAGCAAATTTCAAGTACTTGGATTTTTATTGTCTCCTCTGTCTCCCTACATATAATCCTGGACATGGAAAAATTTGACAGCACGTAATGTATAAATTGACCACTACCTGATTCCACATCTATGCTGTGAGCATGCATCACCACAGGCCATGGGACATAACGAGCCTACCTTTGAGACACTAGGAATCCTCAGATAGCAGAAAATCCTCAGTAGTCTCAGGTGAAGGGCAACGTACTGACAAACAAAGCTGTTTGGGCAACCCGTGCCCCGCGCTGTCAGAGACCTAAACAGAGCATTTATAAGGGAAAGATGAAAAGCTGTGACATTCATCATACCAAGAAAACTACGAAGGCTATTTTATAGACTAAAGATGTTTTGTGTCAACCAAAGAACAAAATCTCAAAAGGACAGTTAGATCAAGTAAGGAAAAACAGTAAGGATATAAATAGTAAGACAGAAATTATCTCAGCACTTGAAATCTCTTTCGAATCTTTCCTATTTTATTGGGAGATATTACCAGGGGAAACAAATGGTTTGTGTACTCTCTCTGGAGACAATTTTCTGGGGCAATCAGCATTGGAAGCAAATGATTTATCGTTCAGCAATATCTATTGCAGAAGGATTAAGCATTTCTGATTTTAAAGTAACAGGCAAAACGGGTCTATGCGTATGATTCATAAGCCATTTTAATAGAAAACCAAATAGCTAAATTATAGTCAATGATTTGTTCTCTGTCTTTGGGAAAAATCCATCATAGACTTCCGGTTTCAGTGACTTCATTTTTCACATTTGAGGCATTTCTCACCTAGCACTTTTCAAGGGCATCAAATTAATTCAACTTCCATTTGTTTGTGGTACAAATGTTTACTGGATTCTTGATAAGTGCCAAGCCTGACACTTGACTCTCAGGACTCAGTATTGAAAAGACAGGGACCTACTCTCAGTAAGCTAAATAATGAAACAGATAATTAAAGGTAAATAAGCCAGCACAGTACAATGTGGTAAGAACTTCACTATGGAATGATTACTGATCCAACTCGGCAAACATTTATTAAGCGCCTCTTTGTGCCAAGCAATCTGTTAGATGCTGATGAGGAGACAAAATAAACCAGCATTGTTGTAAGCAGGAGATCTTCTAGTGCCAATATGTACCGCTGTTCATTCATAATTCAAAGTATGTGCTATGGTGTGGACGGACACCTAGAGATTTACAGGTAACACCAGCTGCTCTTCAAACACAATGCAAATAAGGCCATTATCTTTGGGTAGTGTGCATATCATGAAGGATTGCTTTGCAATAATTATTATCAATGTCTTTTTAAGGATTTTAGAAGTTTTTTAGATCATGATGAATCACACATTCGATTTAGTTTCCTAACATGGTTGTAACTGGAAAGAACTGTTGCTGTTTATAGTTTATCGCTTTTTATTACTTTGAAGGATGCATGAAGTTTGTCCTTTCTTGTTTGTTTGTTTGTTTGTTTTTTAAAAAGAATTTCCACATTACGGTATTTCAGAATGGGAAATGGCAGATAGAGTTTGGCCCCACATAGCAGGCCCCTTTTGAGGGAGAAATCAACTTCTTTTTCAGTGCATTCTCCAAAGAATTCTTTAGATCATTTAGTTTGTCATACTCTTATCCCTTTTTACATTGTGGCATCTATTTTGGAATGTGCGGCTTAAGCAACTCCCCCTAAAAAAAAAAAAAAAGTTACTATTCTTCTTAATTAACTAGCAGAACACACAATCATGAACCCCTAAGTGTCTTTGTATATGGATTTTTTTTGTCATTATTAATGGCACGTTGAAAGGATTCACCCTCAGTATTTTGGTATCAATTTCAAACAAATTATGAATCGAGTGTTAATGGAGGTTGTAGACATAATAATCTCTCCTAATGCTCTAAGATCATGGTATAAGTTTTGAGAAAATCAAGTGAACAGTATAAACGTGTAATTATATATTCATCTTCAGTTAGAATAACTTACTTATCTGCTGTTAGGATGACAAAAAGATACTCATGAGTCCGTGGTTAGGAACTCTTAGACTAGTAGTTTGTATATGCAAAACAGGTAAAAAAAAAATTTGGCTAAAATTCAGACAGCCTACATACTGGTGGTCATGAGATAGAGCAGAGACTGGACTCCAGTCCCCTCAACCTTGACTGCAAAATCCAGCGTTCCTGCATGGCTGAAACTCTCTGCCCCTTGAGTAGCACATGCTGCAGGCAAGTGAAAGCAGGGTGTTTACCTAAAGGAGGGGCTCCACTACGAAGACTAGAGAAGACCCAACAGAATCAGTCTCTGTCAAGGTGGACCCCAGAGCTGCCCTTTCACGGACTTTCTTTCCAATTATAATACTAAAAATCACACTCAGGAGTGGAGGTTTAGCATGCTAATTAGATAAACTACATGCTAAAGCCTGACCTGTAAGTGCGCAGGCGCCAAGAAATCCCCGCCTCTGTATGCTTAAATGTCTTTCCTTTCCTGCTTTAGTCCCTTTAAAATTTTTCCCAGCCTTTGTTCAGGGAGCCAGCCTGAAGGACCCTTTCCTTTGTGTAGTCTCCCTTGTCCTCCAGCATGAGTCCCAGTAAAAGCCTTGCCTGGCACTCCCGTTTGTCGTCTGTCAATTTCTATTGCTTGGAGAGCCCGAGGACCCAAGTCACTAAGAGTCAGATGAGCTGCCGTGACTGTGAGTGATTCCCAATTCCTCAAAGATCCACTACGCTTCTGAGATCCAAAAATTAGCCAGTGTTTGATTCTTATGCAGGGTCAAATTTTAACAATGAGAGATACAACCATTTAAGAAAAAAACAATGTTTTAACTAAAGGAGAGAAGTCTAAGATTGAAGTAGACCAAGGTAAGAAGATACTGAATGGGCTGAAAACTTTGGTTCCAGCATCCGGCATGACGTGAATTAACTATTCCATTTAGTCTTCCTTAACTGATTCATGATCTAATTCTTATCTCTGATGTTAATTATGGCATTTAAAAAAAAATCAGATTTTTCACTTAAGCATTTTCTATCTTTCATACTTTTGATTAGGACAAAATCACCCAGCTTGAGAACTACTTTTCAAGAGTTCACAGGACAATATGGAAAATTGCAAAATATGTTAAATTTTTACTTAATGAGAAGATAAACACACTTGATTATCCCTGGAGAGTAAGCCTTATACCCACTAAAAGGTCCAAAAAAAGAAATGTGATGTATGAAGTTTCATGTTAAGCTTGTCCTTCTGAACGGGCATATTGAAATAAAATGAGAAATTTAGGACTTGACTTTTTTTCACTTTTGAAATTTCATCATCTGCTTCAGAGAGAGAAGATCAGAGAGATGGTCAGTATCTGGAACTAAATGAAGGCAGATATCACAGGGGAAAAGGGCGCTAATGGTAAATTATGGGAATTAAGAAAGATCAGGAAAAAGTGACTAAAATCTGCAGCTGAGACACTGGCAGAATGTGGAGGCTTGAGAGACGCTGGTAGAAGTATAGCCTGCTATTCCTGCCCCCCTCTGAACCCCAGGACACCCATGTTCTTGGCTGCGATGTAACCATAAAGCCTCAGGCACATTCAAGATGTGCTGTGTGAGGTATATTGGCCCATCGGGGCAGTGTAAATGGCAGTCAACTACAATAGAATCAGAAGCTCTGCTTGATAATAATTCTTTATGACATTTAGGAAATATCCTTTGCTTATGCCACCTACCATCCCTTTAGTTTTCTTCTTTTAAAACAGACTCCAAATTTCCTTTACACCTACGTTAATGCCATGCTAGAGGGTTTGGGAGATTTGCTTAGCAGACAGCTTTAATTAGCCATAGTAATTAGTCACGGGGTGGACACATGACAAAGCCAGAGACAGGGAAACATCACGGAGCTTCTGCCAGGAATCCTGAGGAGAAAGACTCCCTCTCTTTCCCCTGCCCTGAAACCTGGTTGAATGTAGACGGTAATTCCTACAACCAACTTGCCCTTCGTAGAAATTGAGAATAGAGAACACATATGGAAGGGCATTGCTGAGCTGAGAGACACAGAAAAATAACACGAGACACGGCCCTGGTTTGAGGTTGTAGCTTGATCAAGCTGCAGCTGAGATCAGACTTAGCCCAGGGCTTTTCAAGTATAAAAACAAAAAAACTCATTGTTTTTATTAGGTCAACTTTAATACTAACGCATGGACCTCTGCCTAAAATATAGCAAGGTTCTTCAACATAGTAGAAGAGATTTTGGGTTTAAATCCTAATTCTACCACTTCCAAAAGTATAACTCTTGGTAAATGAATTAAACTTTCGGCAATTCAGTGTTCTTATACAAATAATAAAATCCAAATGATCAATAAAAAGCCTATGGAGAGCTTCCACAGTATATGCCATGTAGTAGGCACGCAATAGATGATGGTTACTGTTTTTTGTTTTTTTGCTTATACCACAGAAATAATGAATCCTTCTGAAAGGTCCTTACTGGCATTTATGAAAAATGAAATATAAATTGTGAGGGAAAAATCAAAGATATAAATTTTTTTTTCTGATTTTATTAACTAAACTCAGATGTTCTAATGCCTACCAATTATATGACTTTGAGAACATCACCCCACCTTTGCCATGCCACTTTAGCTCTAAAGTGACTGGATGATGAATTCCAATTCCGCTCTCAGTTCCAAACCTTTGATCTGATAGTTCTTAAGTGTAATATTACAAATGAATACTATGTTAATCAACATGTTTCTTGTATAAAAATAGAAAAGCCATCATCCATTCTCTTTATCTGGCTAGTTACCCTGAAGTAGTGATTGAACAGATAACTTTTTTAAAAAATCCCATTTGAGATTAGAAACTCTTTAAATATAATTTCTGCCTGCATTCTTTCTTTCCATCTTGTTTTTCTTCCTGAATAATTTAGCCACTAGGAGGGGGCAAGCAAGGTATGTGTCAGTCAGGGGACAGTGGCAGTCATTTGGCATAAGATGATGGAGCCAGAACAAGATGAAGAGTGTGTCTACTCACTGGTGACTGGCCCTGGTAGGTTGTTAAGAGAACCCCAGCAGGGTGAGGACGGCATCCCCAAAAAGAGTAAGAGGGTGGTGACCATGGCCCTGGGGGGTTGGAAACATGCTGGGAGACTGAATCCACTAAGTTACAGATTGAAGGTTATGGAGAAATGGAAATGCTGCGGTTTGAAGCCAATGGTCAAGAAAGAATTCTTGAGACGTCTCTGGAGCAAAAGTTGTTTTTTTTTAAAGCACAGCAACAGGACCCATGGGCAGAAAGAGCTGCACTGGGATTGTGAGGGGTGACTGATTCTATACTTTCAAGTTGGGAGGGGAGAGCGTAAGAGGGAGAGCTCTTAGGGAGAGCGTAAGTCTCTAAGGAATTTTGGAAGCAAGGTTTGCAGGACCTTGAAGGAGCTAGCTATTGTTGGGAAAAGGTCATTTATTATTGTCTAGTGAAACCTGAGTCATGAGACCCTTCAGATGTCTATTGGTGGGCCATATGCTTGGAGGATGATTGCTAACATATAACTTCCGGGGGGGATGGGCATAGAGATAAAAGAAGTTTCTAAAGGAATTTTTATGTTGAAGTAGACTTACCGGATCATGGGAGATTGAGATAATGTTAAGCGAAGATTGTCTTTCCCTCTTAGCAAAGTGTCAACATTGAGGCAGCTGAGTTCCTAGAGGAAGGTCACTCTACCTGTTTCAAGGACTTGACGATGGGCCGTAGGCAGTAAGGAAATTTACTTTTTTCTTTTGCCTTTGTTTCCCCCTTCAGTGGGATCTCTGTTTTTCCAAAGAGAGTTTCAAATATAAAAAGGGAGTAAATTAGAATAACCATTTTGTTACAGAACTAGAATTGAAGCTATCAATTGAACTCATGGGTATATGTAGATATAGATAGATAAATAATATACAAATATTTATATACTTAAATGTGTCTATGTATTTACATACATACTTCCCCTCACTGTCCACTGAGAAGGTCTGGAGTACTGACACCCCAGTAGCAAAAGCACAGCTAATGTCTAGATCTTGGTTTCCACTGAAAAGAAGAGGGCTTCTTGGTGGAATGGCTAATTTTAAAGCTGGAGCAGAGAATAAAATATGAGCCTGGAAAGTCTTGAATCAGAAGAAGAAAGTGCTCAAATGATGGAGACATGCTAAAAGAACAAAAAAAGCCTAGCTTATAAAGATTATCTGGCCGTATTTAAGACAATTTGAATATCAAAATAAATATTGACTGTAACAAATTAAATGCTATTTAAAAAATAGGAATCCATGAAGCCATACCACTATAAATAAATGAATAAATGTATGCTGATAAGAGAAAACATTTTCTTTTGGCACAATTTCAACCAATAAATGTAGAGTGAATGATAGAATTAGAAAATCACAATTTGGCATAGTAATATTAATTTACCCAAGACATATCAGTGGATGCTAAAATGATTAAAGTTTATGAGCAAAGGGAATTTGCATAGTCTCAAAGTACCTCTCTACAAAATACGTATTAATCACAAAAGGGCACATGAGTAATTTTACATGGAGAAACATAGCAGATGCCACCTTAATCAAATGATCGAAGTTAACACCACCAGTAACCAGACAAATTAAAATTGTGTACCACCTAATAGTATACAGTGAAAAGAACACATTATTTCTTTGATATTATTGCCAAAAAATGTATAACTTACATCTAATCATGAGAAAACAGACAAAATCCCAATTGAGGAACATTGAAGGTAACTGGCTGTATTCTTCAAAAAATAATTAAGATGGAGAAGGCAAGAAAAACTAAGCCAACTGTTTTTTGATTAAAGGGCATTAAAAAAATTGCAACATGTTATATTATATACCTGAAACTAATGTAACATTGTGTGTCAATTTAAAAAAGAAAAAGAACTGCAACATGCAACCTTGGTTTAAACTCTTGGAAAAACTGGTGAAATTTAAACCGCTCCTGTAGATTCCATAGTGATCATGTATCAATGTTAATTTTGAAGATTGTGTGTTGATTATGTTGGAGAATGTCCTTGTTTACAGGAATTATACACCAAAGTATTTAGGGTAAGGAAAAATCATATTGTCAACTAATTCTTAAATGACTAAAAGAAAACTAAATTCTTTGTGCTCTTCTTGTAACTTTTATCTAAGTTTGAAATTATTTCTGAATTATTTTAATAAATAAAAATTAGAATTAAATATCACGAAAGCTAAAAGCTGGAGACAACTTAAATGTCCATAAAAAAATGAATGGATAAAGAAATTGTAGCATATCCATACAACATAATACTACTGTAAATAAATGGAATGAACTACTGATACCTGCAATAACATGGATGAATCTCACAAGCACTACGCCAAATGAAATAAGGCAGACACAAAAAAATAATTACTGTGTTATTACATATTACTGTGTGATAAGAAATACTAGAGCAAGAAAAACCAAACTATAATAACAGCAATCAAATCTGTAGTTCCTGGCTATGGAGGGTGGAAGATCAGGAGAGACTGGCAGCAAAGGGCCACAAGAGAACTTTTTGGAAGGACAGAAATGTGCTGTGCTCACTGGAATCATAGTTTCCAGATGTATACTGTTGTCAAAAGTCACAAATCTGGATTTTATTTTATTTTTTTTTATTTTTATTATTATGTTGTTAGTCACCATACAGTACATCATTAGTTTTTGATGTAGTGTTCCATGATTCATTGTTTGCATATAACACCCATTGCTCCATGCAGTCATGCCCTCCTTAATAGCCATCACCGGACTAACCTATCCCCCCACCCCCTCCCCTCTAAAACCCTCCGGTTTTTCCCGGAGTCCATAGTGTCTCATGGTTTGTCTCCCCCTCTGATTTTAAAGATTTTATTTATTTATTTATTTATTTATTTATTTATTTATTTGAGGGGAGAGAGAGGGAGCATGCCCACAAACGTGTGCAAGCAGAGGGAGGGGCAGAGGGGGAGGAAGTGGGAGAGAGAGAGAAGCTCAGGCAGACTGCTCGCTGAGTGCAGAGCCCAGTGCAGGGCTCAATCTCACAACCCTGAGATCCAGACCTGAGCTAAAACCAAGAGTCACACCATCAACCAATTGAGCCACCCAGGTGCCCCTGAACTTTATTATATGCAATTATATCTCATTAAAGTTGATTTTAAAATAAAATATTGCTGGTTATAATAAAGCAATAGCAACAGAGTAAAGAAAATACTAAGTAAAATATCAATAAAAAATTTTAAAAAGCCAGTTGCGACTGTTCTTTTTGGAATTATTTTTAATAAACAGCCACAAAATGGTAAATTTCCTGTTTACTGAAAATCAGCTAATAAGTATAATAAGCTTATAAGTATTTAAGTTACTTATGTCTCTTAATTTTAATGCTATGTTTTTAATAAAATTCTATAAAAAAAAATTTCTAAACCAAACCACTTCATTATGTAAATTTGTTTATTCATGGTGTTCTTTAGCTTAATAGTTTAACTTTATTTTAATTAAGCTTTGTTAAAACAATGTCCTTTAACACCAAACAATTCAGTTAGCAAATGCCTTGATTGGCTTGGCCAAGGAGCAGAACTCTGACTTCATCATCCAGATCTCCTATAAATTATTTGAAATGTTTTGTACCAAAAGCTTTATCATGACTCTAACGTACCTGAACACAACTTACCTAGTCTTTAAAACTAAAAGCATTTTTAATTGCTACAGGATGAACATCTTTTAAGAGCAATATATCAAACATTCAAGGAGACAGTGGTCCTTCCTTCTAAAACAAAACAGATGAACATATAGGAAGGAGAAAAAAGAAAAGAAAAGAGAGAGAGAGGGAAGCAAACCATAAGAGATTCTTAAGGACAGAGAACAAACTGAGGGTTGATGGAGGGAGGTGGGTGGGGGATGGGCTAGCTGGGGGTTGGGCTAGCCGGGGGATGAGGATTAAGAAGGGCACTTGTGAGGAGCACTGGGTGGTGTTACCTAAGTGATTAATGGCTTGAATTCTACTCCTGAAAACAACATTGCACTGCATGTTAACTAACTAGAACTTAAATAAAAACTTGAAAAGAAAAAAAAAGGAAATACATAGTGTCAGAAAAGAGAAAATGATTATGTGATGTAAGTCTTGCAGGAAAAGTATATAATAGCAAGGTGTACAACAGATGGGCCTTGTCGTCTATAATCTTTCAGCTCCTTGCAGAGCACTCAACAAAGGAGTACTGATAAGCTGTTAAGAACTGGTAGTTTCAGAGTCTACTCATCACCCATTCCTTTTAAATCCATTCTTTTCAGATTCAATATGCTGGAATAAAAGAGGAAAGACATCTAACATTTAAATATCAAAATTTATGCACCGTAATTTTGCTCCTCAATTCATAGGTGGATTTTTCAGTGCCCTAAGTGCCACCCCTAAATTATTTAAAGGAAACTAAGTAACCTAAATTCTTCTGCTGGCTGAATTATTTAAGGCATAAATGTTTCCTGTTGAATGCTTTTGTGGTCACATTTTGTGTCTTGGCCTAAGTGAATAAAATTAGCTTTAATGCTATAATACAAAAACAATGGTTAGAAATAATACATGAAGTGATTGTCATGGTTTTTTCCTAAGAAAATGATGAAGTCGATCTCAATAATAATACACATTTCTTATTTATTTATTTAGTTTTTAGTCAAGCCTTGTGCCAACAAGAAATTCCTCCCTTCTGTCTCCATCTTTCTCTCTCTCTTAAACTTATATGAAAGTCGATTGCAAATAAATGTTCCTGTACCAAATTTTTAACTCACTTCTAAATCTGCCATTGCTACTAGTTCAGGTTTCCTATTACCTATTACAATATTTTATATTAGCAATAATACACTTACCAGTGTGGCCAATTACCTTGTTGAAGAGAAATTGGCAATCTGTCATTTGATGTGAAATCCAGTGCATTCTCTCTGGGGTAGAGCTTTGATTATATTGCTAAGAGATAATATTGTGCTTTATTTGCCTCACAGGCTTAGGAAGAGACTACCTTGAAGCCTTACTAGAACCTCATTTTTGTCATTAAATTTAATTGTCTCTCAAATATTGCTGCTTTTAGCAAGTCCAAACCACACAGTTTGAGTTTCAGATTTTATTTCTCTTTTCATCTTCTTATCAGTTGGGAAGATGGGATTCAGGAGGAGGAAAGTCATTTAAAAGTTCAAAAACCACAGGACAGCAGGAAAAATAAAAATTTGGAAATGACCAAATGAATCAGAAAGGTGGTAGGCAATAATGGCATTATTTTGTTCATTAGATACTCTCCTGAATTAAATTGAGATATCCTCTAAATTGAATAGTATTTTCAATGTAATAAACATCCCTGTTGCTTTACGTGGCAAGTAACAGGAACCAAATCACCGTACAGTAAGGAAAAAGGAAAAAAAAATAGCTCAGACAGGCTGAGGAGATGGAATTTACTCTATGGACACAGGGACATTTCACAGAATCCAAGGGCAATAATTCTGTCTCCAGCAGAGATGGAATTGTAGGAATTGTAAAGATGTAAGGCTCTCATTATACCCCTTCAGCTTGCTTCTCTCTGGACTTAATTTCTCTCTCTTCGGAGATTGACTTCCCTGCCCACATGGCAGCAAAATTTGGCTAACCCCGAGTTAGCAAGTTCAGATCTGGTATGTGCAGGCTCACCAAAAATTCCCTGGAGGAAGAATCTTTTCAGCTTCCCTTGAGCCTGCTGCCTTCCCACGGTCAAATCAACTATGAACCAAGATTTCATTACGTGGCTTTGGGGACTAGGGTTGTCATAAATTTCCAGAGCAAAGGAGAGTTTATTGGTTCCTGAGCTGGGCAGATACTCAATATATGCTTACCACAAAAACTTGTAGCTCAACCATTTTAAAGCAAATTTTCCTTTTAGGTCATATCCTTTAATAACTGTCATCCCTAAAGTAATTTACCAAACACTAAGAAGTTAGACTTCCAGAATTCCACATTTTGCCTCTGCAAATGTAAGATATTTGTAAACTGTGTGTCCAATTTTCTCCCTCCAGTGCCGGGATTTTTCAGGTTTTTGTATCTGAACCACAATTTCCTGTCCTTGTGCAAAGTTGCCTTCAAAAACTGGGCTGGAGAGCTCGCTGTCAATTTATCATGACCACTATCCCTTCTGACATCTAACCCAGGACTACAGGTAAGGACTGTAAAAATAAGAACTATGTTCTGTATTTTCCACCATCCTCTACTTTGTGTGGTTCTGGGTTAGAGCTTGCCAATGAAAGGCATTTGCATGAGATTAGTAAGAAGTCGTTGTTTTTCAGAGATGGTTGAAGTCAGATGTGTGGACAATCAGGAGGCCCAGTCACCCTAGGGATGTAAAGACTGAAGACTGAGCCTGTTGATAGGAGCTTCCTGGGGATGGTTAAGGAGTATAGTGGCTACCAGGTGAGGACTACATCTATTTGATGTATCAGGCTGAGACCCTCTACGTTGGCTCCCTTGACTGCAGCTCCTCCAACACGTGTGTATCTCTTTAATTCATGGATCAAACCTTTATAGCAACGATACATGAGTGGCCTCTGTGTTCGTGATTGTGCCACGTCTAATAAAAAGATTATTGAATTCTGCTATCAGCTGTTTTTTTGTATGCTATGGAATGCACCGTCATCTGGAGTCTATGCTCTTAGAAGTTCTCAAATTAAATTCCAGACATTCAGTTACATCATTTTCATCTTAAATAATACTTCTGCTTATGTGATCTGGAGTCTGGTCACTTTCACTCAGTATAACCAAACTTTTCAAAAGCTTTCAAACTCAGAAGTCCCGTAAAACATCGTTATTTCTTTTTAGAAGGGTATAATATCACTACTTTTTAAATGTATTATTCCCCCCCCTAATATATCCAGAGGCCTGTGGAATGAAGTTTAGCAATGGTTATAAATTAGTCTTAAAAACCGACAGTCTGGTCATCATGAAAAAGCTGCCTTCAAAACTTCTATCTTTCGGGGCGCCTGGGTGGCTCAGTTGGTTAAGCGACTGCCTTCGGCTCAGGTCATGATCCTGGAGTCCCGGGATCCAGCCCCACACTGGGCTCCCTGCTCGGCGGGGAGTCTGCTTCTCCCTCTGACCCTCCCCCCATCATGTTCTCTCTCTCATTCTCTCTCTCTCTCAAATAAATAAATAAAATCTTTAAAATATATATATAAAAAATTTACAAAATTAAAAAAAAAAACTTCTCTTTCTCTTTCTGCACTGCTTTGGATGTGACTGCCAACCCGATTATGTGCTCTAAAAGCTTTCAGGGGCAAAAGTATCTATATTTTTGGAACCCCTTTAGAACCCTTTTGGAACCTTCATTGCCCACTACTAATGGGATACTTAACATATAACACATGACTCATCTTTCCACACTTCGCTAGTAAGTATTTGCTTTCATTAAAACTAGTTTTGGCTGCTGGGTTTGCCTTGGATATTGAATTTGTATTAAGTTCACATTAGAGCACTGGGAGAAATAGGCGTAGTATAAATAAATCAAATCAAATGAATAAAGCATTAGGTGGGTTGTGCAATGGGGCAGAAGTGTCTGTATGTTTGCAGGAAATTCAATACGAGATGAATGGTTTTGGAAAACGCATGCACAGCTAGGAAAGGGCTCCAAATGAGCAGGCCAAAGGCAATACTTCACTTCAGTGGCCCGTCCTGCTCAAATTTGCATGGTCTTTGAAACCCAGCTGTTGAAACCCTCTTTTTCACTTTGAAACCAAGGACGCTGGATTCTACTATGACTGTCACACATTAAAATAAACACATCTATTGGCGGTTTTTTATTCTCTTGGCTGGACTTTTTTGAAGTGATGAGCTAAAGCTTATAGTTAATTAGAATATATTGGTGAGGACAGATTCATAATTATCAAGGCCTGTCTTGATGAAAGTCTTTCAGCAGAATTTGACACCCCGCAGTTGGTTAAGTGATATTGTTATAGCCCTACTATAGTTTCACGTGAAAATTTGGTTTTCAAACCGCAGTGATTTCCTTAACTTGTTTTCTTGTTATAGAACAATATCTACATTAGAATGAAACAGATGTCCATGATAGGTATGCCAAGAAGTGAAGAGTAGTAGCATATACATACCTCACCAGCATCCACAACCTCCTTTCAGACCATAAAAAACAGTCACTGCGGGCACCTGGGTGGCTCAGTGGGTTAAGCGTCTGCCTTCGGCTCAGGTCATGATCCCAGCATCCTAGGATCGAGTCCCGCATCAGACTCCTTGCTCAGTGGCGAGCCTGCTTCTCCCTCTGCCTACCACTCCCCCTGCTTATGTGCTCTCTCGCTCTCTGACAAATAAAGAAATAAAATCTTAAAAGAAAAATGTCACTGCATTTCACCTAGATCTGCTATGTTGGCAAGGGTTTGAAAAATATCTGTAAGACTGGGCGCCTGGGTGGCTCAGTTGGTTAAGCGACTGCCTTCGGCTCTGGTCATGATCCTGGAGTCCGGGGATCGAGTCCCACATCGGGCTCCCTGCTCAGCGGGGAGTCTGCTTCTCCCTCTGACCCTCTTCCCTCTTGTGCTTTCTATCTCTCATTCTCTCTCTGAAATAAATAAATAAAATATTTAAAAAAAATATCTGTAAGACTGAAAAACAGGATGGGGTAATTGGGTGATGGGCACTGGGGAGGGCAGGTGATGTGATGAGCACTGGGTGTATTATGCAAATTACACATTATTGAACACTACATCTGAAACTAATGATGTACTTTAGGTTGGCTAACTGAATTTAAAAAAAAAAAGACTGAAAAACAAACACTGGCCATTTTATTTCAATCACATTTAATTTTAAATGTGTTCATCAACTTCACTGTTCACTATTTTGGAAAAAAGTTATGAATATAACTACATGTATTGATTCTCAATCAATGTTTCCTGTAACTTAGGCAGATATTACACCACAAATTCTAAGTCATCCTCACTTATCAAAAATTCAGACACTGACTTTTTAGATACTTTACTTTTCAAACTACTAGGGAATTGTTCAGGATATCATCAAGCGGCACATTTTTAGCAAATACTCTAGTTCATCACTTGGCTCTTCTTAAGACAACAGTTTGAGGAAGAAGAAAGCATGAAAAAAAAAATCAAAGTTTTCTATTCCCATGCTCTGAACTATGAGCAATGAAAAATGATGGCAGGTGGCTGTCATCTCAGAAAAAGTGAAATAAAACTGAGAATCCATTAGAGAAGAATTAGAGATTCATCCCCCTCAAACTATATTTAAGCTCTGAACATAAGAGGCAACAAGAATTTCAAAAGAAAGCCTATGTCTACATTAGATCTCAGAAGATGTTTTACTAAAAACTTACCATCAATTTCCTTGTCAAAATTATCTACTCAGGTGGGTTTTGTTCAGATCTCAGAATGTCAAATCCTCCATAGTGTGTTTGAGCTCATAACCTATAGTGTCACCCAGAGAAAAAAAATCTAGAAATACTAGTAGCCTTTGTGTTAGGACTTCCTAAGCAAGGAAGAATTGATAGAATTATTTGGAATAACATTGTACAAATGCAGTCTGAGAAAGTATATGGCAGGGATAAGGGATGTATTTACACATGTTGTGAATTTTTGATCATATTTGTTTCATTGGATCATTATTTTTGAAAATCACTGAATAATTTCGTTTAAAACCTCTTTCAAAGCTGTCAGATGGAATGTCAGCACTAATAGAATCTACCAAGTAATATCTAAGTTTTATGTCACTTTTCTTTAATAAGCACAGCTAGATATTAGAAGAAGTACAAAGTAATGGCATTCCAGTTTTCTTTTTATTTTAAGGTTTGTCTATTTTCTTTGAATAATGATGAATATCTTTCACAGCATCTCGTGGATTTCAGATTAAGAATCAAGATTCAATTAAGATTAAGAAGCAAACACTTCACACTTTGAATCAATGCACTATGAACCAGTGAGAAAAAATATTAACACACTTATACAACAATAAACTCCAAAGATAAGTCAGATATTCTATAATTCAACTTAACATTCATTATATGATTATGGAATGCCAATTCCGAACATTCTAGAAGGTATGAGCTCTACTGAGTAGCGCTGAAGTTTCCAGTACCTGAATAGAAAAATGGAAGGGATAGAATATTGGTGAATATGCTCTAGTATGAAGAAAGTAAGCCAGAGCATCAGAAACTGCAAAATACATAGGTTATAATTGTATTTCTGATGCTACTTAAAACATATATGGAAAGGTCATAGAAGTAGCTTGTTTTCTTTTGTTTTGTAAACAAAAGATCTCTAATTCCATCCTAATTATTTTTCAATAATCTTTCATGAGTATTCTAATGAGCTTCATCCATTTGTTCCCTTTTAGTATCTCTGTGGAATTTGGAATGCACATTGCATTTTTTCCATACACAACATCAGGGACCAGTTGGCAAATGAAAGGGAGAATTCGTTCTCTCTGAAGAACAAAAAAAGTTTAGATGTAGACTGATGCCATGTGTGGGAAGTTCTAAGTAATGCCTAAACAACTTTTCATTTATAATCTGAACTGTGATTGCCTTACCCCTAATTATTTTTTTAAGATTTTATTTACTTATTTGGGAGAGAGAGAGAGTGTGTGAGCGCAAGCAGGGGGAGTGGCAGAGGCAGAGGGAGAAGCAGGCTCCCCACTGAGCAAGGAGCCCAATGCAGGACTTGATCCCAGGACCCTGAGATCATGACCTGAGCCAAAGGCAGACTCTTAACTGACTGAGCCACCCAGGCATTCCACCTTACCTCTATTTAGAAAAGTAATTTTTTCAAACCATGAAATAAAATTTAGGAGTGAATCACCACTTCTACATATACACTCTTCAATTCATGTTGTTATAGCTGCCCTCCTGTCTATTAAATATTTATATTGTTTTCAGGAAGGTAGTATATACCAAATATTATTGGCAAGAATTTCATCTGCCCTATTATGAAGAAGAAAAAAAAAAACATGGAATTTAGCCAAGGGCTTTATGAAGATTAGACTATTACCAGTTGATCCAGGCTCTTCCTTAAATCCAGTGATTCCATGGGTAGAGCTTTAGGTGGTTAAAAGATTCCTCTAATACTTTGCATTCACTTGGTGATGGGTCTTCAGAAGCCTCATCACTACCACCCAGGGAGAATTTTGAAAAGAATTTAATCTCTGTATATTTCATAGAGCCTTTTCTGGCCACTAGATCTACTGAGGGGTAATTACATTTGGAATGAGAAAATGGATAAATGTGCCAACTCCTTGAGTGTGGTTTACCCTCCTCTTTCTGAGTCCTTGAGCACTGCTCAGAATAGAATGGGGAAGAATAAGGGGAGAAACCTGAAATTCCTCAATCTGACAACAAATGTAGTTATTTGCATAGCTGGGACACATGTCAGGTCACTGAACTTCATTTACTCTTCTTCCTCTACCTCCTTATAAGAAGATTTGAATGGGACTAAAAAGAAGCAAATGATTCATTTACAGATTTTGACCAGTTGCAGTCAGAATCAATTCCTTGGCTCTTCTGACTTGATACGTTTCTATACTTAACAGAGTTGGGTGGCAAGAGATGTAAAAGTGCATCAGCAATCAGATAGCCACTCAGCAATTATTAGTTAGGAATATAGTATAAGTTAAGCCTCATGCTTAGCATTGACAATATAAAGGTTAAAATATATTACTAATACCAACAAGAAGGTTGCCGCCTATTCAGAATATTCCATGAGCTTACCAATCAATCAATCATTTTCAGTGCCCAATTATATGAATATATATCTAGAAAATTCAAGTGAATCAATTTTAGTATTTTAAGAATCAGTAATGGAGTTCAAAAAAATGGCCAATACAAAATACCTTTAAAAACTACCACTTTTAGGGCACCTGGGTGGCTCAGTTGGTTAAGCGACTGCCTTCGGCTCAGGTCATGATCCTGGAGTCCCGGGATCGAGTCCCACATCGGGCTCCCTGCTCAGCGGGGAGTCTGCTTCTCTCTCGGACCCTCCCCCCCTCATGCTCTCTGTCTCTCATTCTCTCTCTCTCAAATAAATAAATAAAATCTTAAAAAACAAACTACCACTTTTAAAAAGAAAACTGCATATAAATCACTGAGAAATACAATTGGAAAACATAATCCTTCATCATAATAACTCTAACAAAAGAAAGACGGAGGATACATAAAACTAATTCTTCCATAATTGGGGCGCCTGGGTGGCTCAGTGGGTTAAGTGTCGACTCTTGATTTTGGCTCAGGTCATGATCTCAGGGTTGTGAGACCAAGCCCTGTGTGGGGCTCCACACTGGACATTAAGCCTGCTTAAGATTCTCTCCCTCACCCTCTGCCCCTTCCCCACCTCTCTCTCTCTTTCCCTCTCTTAAAAAAAAAAAAGTAATTCTAGCATAATTAAAAAAACAAAAAGCATAGAATAAATAACAATAATTCTAACAAAATATTTAAATTACCTACATGAATAAATAAAATGTTACTGAATTGCATATTTTAATAAATTTATTCAATAAATTTTACTGAATTTTTATACATAACTGTCATTATTCTAACATCTTGGGATAATGAAGTGAACAAAATCCGTGCCCTAATAACAACTAAATATATACTACAATGCCAGTTACCAATAAGTGCTATGAAGAAAAGCAAAGAGGGAAAAATACAGGAGTTGGGAAGGTAATAGTTTAAATAGGATAGTCAGGAAGGCTCTCTCTGGTTGAGGTGACATTTAAGCCAAACTCAAATAAAATGTTGACTAGATAGTTCTATGTTTCTTGATCTGAAAATTAAAAATTAGCTAGAAGAAATATATATACAGAAAGATACAGAGTGATGTTAGCAAGATGGCAGAACAGGAATTTCCATCCCTTGTCCCCTCACAGAAACATCAATTTGAACAACTATCCATGCAAAACATACCTTCACAAGAACTAAGGATTCCAGGTGAGGGATTACAGCACCTGGATGGAGCACAGAAATAAGAAAGACATATTGAAGAGTGTAGGAAGGACAGCTTCACATTACCTGCGTCACCTTTTCCCCAAACCCAGGCAGTGAAGCACCAAGGGAGATACCCTCCCTCTGGGTTGAGAGAAAAAGAGTGAAGAGAACACCGGACTTCTCATGGACCTCAACCTCCAGACCCTCCTTCAATGCCAGGCCAGCTCCACAACCCTAGGCTCCCAGTCCACCCCAGTGCCAGAAAACCTCTGTGGCCCAAAGCACCAGCAAACCAGGAGTATAGGTCCTCTCCTGTGGACCCAGAGTCTAGGACTACCCCTGTGCACCCAGCTCCAGGTCAGTCTTCACAGCCTCAGGGGCCAGGTCTATGGCCAAGGAATCAGGCAACACACCTGCCCTGGCAATAAGCCAGCCTCCTAAAGACCCAGGTATCCAGGCCTGCTTCCATGGACTTAGGTGCCAGGCCAGTCCCAGACTCAGGACAAGCTCATCCCCAGGGACCCAGGCACTACACATGCCCCGGATCAGGTTGGCCCTCATGGACCCAGGCTTAAGGCTTCACTCCATGGACACATCTCCAGGCCTACCCCCATGAAGCAAAGCTCCAGGCCGGACTCTGTGAACCCAGGCACCAGGCCTGCCTACCTGCTGACCCAGGCAATGTAATTTTATCAAAATTCCAATGCGTGTTTTTACAGAAATAGAAAACAACAATCCTGAAATTCACAAAAGGAACCAAGTAGCCAAAGCAGTCTTCAAGAAGGAAGAACAAAACTGAAAGTATCATAGTACCTGATCTCAAAATATACTACAAAGCTATAGCAAACAAAACAGCAGGAAACTGGCATAAGAGCAGACTTACAGAGCAGTGGAACAGAAGAGAAAGCCCAGAAATAAATCCACACATGTCTGGTCAATTAATCTTCAACAAAGATGCCCCGAGCACACGATGGGGAGAGGATAGTCTCTTCAACAAATGCTGTGGGGAAAATTAGATAGCCACATGCAGAAGAATGAAATTGGACCTTTCTCTCACTCTATATACAAAAAATCAACTCAGAATGAATCAAAGACTTAAATGTAAGACTTACAACTGTAAAACTATTAGGGAAAAATCTTCTTGACATTGGTCTGGGCAATGATTTTTTTTGCATATGACCCCGAAATCCAGGCAACAAAAGCAAAAATAGACAAGTGGGACATGATCAAACCAAAAATCTTCTGCACAACAAAGGAAACAATCAACAGAGCAAAGAGACAACCTCTGGAATGAGAGAAAATATTTGCAAACCATACATCTGATAGGTTAATATCCAAAAAATATAAACAACTCAAGTAATTCAATGCAAGAAAACAAATAACCTCATTAAAAAATGGACAAATGACCTGAGTAGACTTTTTTTTCCAAAAGGAGACATACAAATGGCCACCAGGTGCATGAAAAGGTACTCAATATCACTAAAATCAGGAAAAGACAAGTCAAAATCACAATATATCACTTCATTTTTATTAGAATGGCTATTATTAAAAAGACAGATAACAAGTGTTGACGAGGATGTGTAAAAAAGTGAACCCTTATGTGCTGTTGGTGAGAATGTAAGTTGGTATAGTCATTTTATGGAAAACAGTATGGAGGCTCCTCAAAAAATTAAAAATAGAATTACTATTTGATCCATCAATCCCACTTCTGGATATATACCCAAAGGAAATGAAATCAGGATCTAGAAGAGATACCCATTCTCTCATGTTTACCGCAGCATTATTCACAGTACCAAATATGGGAACAACCTATGTGTCCATCAATGGGTGAATGGTTAAAGAAATGGTACATGTATATACAATGAAGTGTTATTTAGCCTTTAAAAAGAAGGAAATCCTGTCATTCACAATGATATGGATGGACCTGGAAGACATTATGCTAAGTTAAGTAAGTCAGTCACAGAAAGACAAATACTGTTTCTGATCACTCACGTTTGAGACCTAAAAAAGTTGAACTCCCAGACACGGAGAGTAGAATGATGGCTCCCAGAACCTGGGGGTTTGGGGAAATGGGGAGATGTTGGGGAAAGGGCACAGAGTTTCAGTTATGCAGGATGAATGAATTCTGGAGATCTAATGTACAACATAGTGACTCTAGTTAATAACACTACATCGTGTACTTGAAATTTGCCAAGAGACTAGATCTTTAAATGTTTTTATCACACATACATGCACACACATGTGTACAAAGATAGCCAAATGAGGTATTTAAAACCAGTTAATTAGTTTGATTATGGTAATCATTTTACAATGCATACACATATCATAACATAACGTTGTACGATGTAAATATATACAATTTTTATTTGTAAATTATACTTGCATAAAGATGGAAATAAAAAAGAATGATCCAAATGCACACAGTTCATACAAATAAAGGTGAAAAGTTCTGAAGGAAATAGCATCAACATGTGCATTTGTGCTGGTTTTTCTCCTTTAGTTTTATCTTTATTTTATAAAAAAAAATGGTCATGTATAAATTTAATATTCAGAAGTTAGTAATTATATGCACTGAAAATCATTCCTGCAACTCAGATATGCAAAGAAAATGTGCTGGCATAAAAGCCTACTGTAACATTACTTTGATTTTACCAAGCAATTGCTCAAATAAGCGTCTTCCATATCAGC
Organism: Eumetopias jubatus; assembly: GCF_037043125.1. Lineage (NCBI taxonomy): Eukaryota > Metazoa > Chordata > Mammalia > Carnivora > Otariidae > Eumetopias > Eumetopias jubatus. The sequence goes on from NW_028274808.1 coordinate 167,038,342, forward strand.
AGGGAGTAAATATCTCTCACTTGAGAATTTTTTTAAGCCCTTGGATTTTCTAAAATTCTGGGGAGACCCTGGTTTCCTGAGCTAATATCTGGTCATTCCACTGGGGGCATGATTTTCACAGCCATAGGTCACTGCTGAAGATACATCCCGCACAGTCTCATGACTGGTGCTTGTCACTTCTTAGTGGGGGACACTTCCTAATCCAGATTCCTGTGCAGGATACAGTAAAGGAACCAGCTCTATTCTTTTTAGTTCACACTTTCATTTCCAGACCCTGTTCTCCAAAGCACAACAATAAACTTGCCTACTGTTTAAAAAGCTTTTCTCATCAGCTTCATGCTATGCTGAAACTATCTCCCCACAAGGACCCACACATCTTTGATTCTAGCTCAGGTTACTGCTAGGCCCCCAAATGAAATTATAGCTGCATTAGAGAAGGAATGAAACTGACTCAGAGACAGAGAAAATGACTGACAATGATTGATGAGTTTTTGATATGAATTTAAATATGGACTCAGTTATAAAATTAATTACCAACTCCACACTCTGCACAGTAGTAGGGAAAGGTGAGGGGAGAGAAAAGACAGAGGTTAATGGATACATAGAGAGATATATAGAGAGATAATGGAGAAAGTCATAACATATCGATAGCTGCAAAGATACCTGTTTCTACAACAGGTCATCACACTTGGTGTGTATTTCCAAATTTCTTGCTCATGTTATTCTGTGTTAAATTTGCCCTCTGTCAACACCTTGGTGGACTAGGTTCTTGTCCTAGTAGGATGACCCAAAACTTTCTCTGCAGGTTATCTTACCCTCTAGTTGCTCTACTTTCATTACAGGACTGTAATCCTCCATTAACCTTTATCACTGGGTTACTTCTAGTTACTAGAAGACATGTCCCAAGTTCCGGATATCCTCCTTCTTGAATACATGGTGTAGCCCTCATACTATTCTCCACTGATAAACAGGATCAATCAGTCAGCCAAACTGTAACTTATTTTTCTGTAGGTTTGGTGTCATCAGAAGCTAAAAATGGCCTCATTGAAGTCTCAACTTTCAGTTCAATAGACCATTGTTTGGGTCCAGATGCCAGCACACCTTCTCTGAATGCTAAGATATTAAGAGTGTAACATCATGGGGCTAGAGGTGAAAATATTTTGAGCTAAAGCTTAAGAGTAATATTTACAGGATCCATTCTTATTTCTACCTCTTAGTTCCCAGATTCATATATTCCTTTTTTATGTATTCTGATTATTAGAAACAAAACAACCCAGCACCATACACTGTCATTGGTTAAAAGTATATACCACACCCTAAATTCTTGAGTTATTATTTCCCACCACATCACTTCTTTTAATATATAATCACTTTATTTTTCCAAACCAATCTTTCATGGAATAAATAACTTGACTGAAAAAGTATTCATTGCCTCCAGGATGAATACAAAGTTTTGTGCTTTCAAAGCTTTTCACAACCAATTTCTAAACTATCTCTACTCTTACGTGGCAGGTACTGAAATAAATACTTTAATTCTCCCAACAACCCTATAGTTTAGGTATTAGTGATACTCTCATTTTGCAAATAAAATTGAGGCACACAAAGTGTTAAGAAAATTGCCTAAGTTCACACAGCTGGTAAATATCAGAACTGGGATTCAAAACCAGATAGAATCCAGAGCCTGTGCTCCTAACCACAGTGACACATTGTCTAGCATCATCATCTTTGGGTTGACTTGGAACATGTAATGAATGTTTGCCATCTGCCAGGCATAGTGTGGAGCATGGGCCATGACTTCCGTCTATAACGTGGCTAATAGAAATCCTAGCTATTGTCAAAGGCACGGCTTCAAGCTAGGTCCCCCAAGGAGGCTTCCACGTTCATATATTCTGCTCATTTGAGCTACTTAGAATAGTGTCCTTACCAGACATCTGAAAACCAATAATTTCGTGATAGAATTTGTGTCCTATTTATCCATGACATGTCTTATCTCCCCAGTCATGGTAAAGACAAAGCTACAGTATACTCATCTTTGTATCCCTCACAATGTCTGGTACATCTCTTGACCGAGAGTCACATGCTTAGTTTGGGATCCAGAAATTCAGGGAGTTTTCGCCAATACTTCCCAGTTCCTATTTCTGCAAACATGGAAGGAGAGTAAAGTGGGAAGAAGACAAGTTTGCTAGCTGTTCACTATTTATAACAACACAGGCTTCAGAGGAACTACTTGAAAAAAACAAAACAAAACATGAAGAGAACAGACAATTTTACCTTAGGGAAGAATGTTCTGAAAAACAGATATATTTCTCTTTCTTAAGAATGAAACCTGCTGTAATATTTCCGAGCCAGCACCCAAAAGTGTGACAGAAAATATATTGACAATTCTGTCTCTGGGTAAACTCTACAGCAGACAGCAAGCCCCTCAAAATAGACCTCTAAAGGTCAAAGCCAACATGTAAACTTCAGAGCAACGAAGTGGCATCTGCTTCTCCAGGAAACAACACCTTAGATGTTGTACTGGTTCTCCTCAGGGGGCCTTTTCAGGCTTCCTGATGGCTTTATTCAGCAAATGTGAAGCAATACACAATATATGCAATATGTGGACCAATCAGCAATGTGTAAAAAAAATTAAAAGATCACTATTTCCAGCAGTCTTAACATTTTTCTTTTATTGTAATAAATAAGCACTCTTTCCAGATTTTCACACCACCACTTTCCAGATTTTGCCCATGTTTTGCTTTCTATCACTTCAATTTCGGGTCCTGAGATAACATCAATTTTGGTATTCCTCAAGCAAGGTTGCAGAGAGAGAAGAATTAAGATCACAGAAAATAGAAAAAGTGAGCAGAGCGCAGAATGCTAACTGGGGCAGGTGCGGTGTGGAGAATCAATATGGATTTTCCAGATATTGATTAATATTAAGAGTAGTCTTCAGTTTTGCTGCGTATAGGTGATGCTTTCAGGACATCTTATATTCTTTTATGAGAGCTATATTCCCATTCAAAGTCACCTTGCCACCAAATTGTGCATTTTGAGTTTTTCAGTGTGTTCTGTGCTAAGTTTAACAGAAGAGTTCAGAAAGTTCAGAATGGGACCAGAACAAGATGTTTCCATCAGAATGAGTAATCCTTCTTTTCTTGGAGGAACTGCACTTTGAGACATGGATACCTCCCCAGAGTAAAAGAAAAGCTTAGTCTCATCAAGGAATTTCCAACAGGCCAGTGGTTCTCTGAAGATTGCTTCCAGTAAAGCGCAGGTCCCTTGCAGCTGCATGTTCTATGAGACTCTCTCTTTTTTAAAAGTGTTATTTTTTAAAATTTTAATATAAATTATACATAAGATGTACAACATGATTTGCTATACATATACATAGTGAAAGGATTAATACAGCCAGGCTAATTAACATATCATCTCCTCACATAGTTACCTCTGCCTGTGTGTGTCCAAGAAAGCACCTGAAATCTACTCTCTTAACAAATTTCTAGTATTCGGTGCATTAGTATTAACTATAGTCATCAGGATGTGCATGAGATCCCTAAGACTTACTGGTCCTACATAATGCAACTTTGTATCTTCTGACTAACATCTCTTTTCCCCACCACCCCCACCTTGCTAACCACCCTTTTACTCTCTGCTTCTATGCATTCCTTTTTTTTTTTTTTTTTAGATTCCACACATAAGAGAGATCATGCAGGGGACATTACGCTAAGTGAAATAAGCCAGACACGGAAAGAGACTGTCTCTCAGGGAGGCAGGTGTGGGAGTCTTCCAGGCTTGCGGAGAGCAACATGTCTTCCTGAGTAATTGGGTCTCTGGTCAAACACCGCAGGTCAAACACGGCCTGCCTTAGAAATGCTGGTAGCTAAGCGATAGCAGCTGCTGTTAAGCCTGAAGGGTGGTGAGGAAGGTAATGGTAAATAACCTTGAGCATATTATCATCAGCGCCCCTGGTTACTGTTAAGGTCACATCAGTTACCTAAAGCTTTTTTTTTTTTAAGATTTTATTTTCTATTTATTTGACAGAGAGAGATACAGAGAGCACACAAGCAGGGGGAGCAGCAGAGGGAGAGGGAGAAACAGGCTTCCCGCAGAGCAGGGAGCCCGATGCGGGGCTCGATCCCAGGACTCCGGGATCATGACCCAAGCCAAAGGCAGACACCCAACCCACTGAGCCACCCAGGCGCCCCAGTTAGCTAAAGCTTTTTTTAGGCCAGTTCCACTTCACCTACGCTCCAGGTTGGCAGATGCTCCCCATTCCCTCTGTAATAACATTCCTTCTGATGCCTTCTCCCTGCTGATGCTTGCAACCAGGAGAAACACTCTTCTACCAGCAGACAAATAGATCTCCCAGGAATCGGCTGTTTCTTCCCAAATCCGTTAGATTTCTAATTGTGTTAGTAATTATATATATAATTGTATAACTAAATCACATTAATTTTAACTAAGTGAAATAGTTTGTTATTACTCAATGTCGCGTGGACCAGTTAACTATGAGAGCAAAGAGAAAGATGTTTACGAAAACGAAGTTTAATGCCTTTAGAAATAACTGTATAAAATCAAGTACTAAAAAAATATATATTATCAAATTCTTGTGGGTGAGGAAACTACAAAAGATCAGGAGAAAAAATCCCCCCAATCTAAAAGGATATCACATTCAGACTACTTGCCCAAATAGTCTTCACATTTTCACTCCACTTTGAAGAACGCCAGACTGACTTCTTTATTGGGTGTGAGGCTTGTGCATGAAAGACCAAACCCTAATCAATATACCAATAATTTAGCCTTTTTAAAAAAGACCTTGGGATTACAAGAAGATTAAAAAACAAATATGCATTTATATTTATTAGGTAGGTGTTAATTTTTTTAAGATCTCCCCACCACCCTTTAATCTTGGTTAAAAATGTTTTCATGGACCATCCTAGCCCTGATGGTATCACTATGCATCCTTAGCCAAAACCAGCGTTGCCTGGCTTTTGAAATACATGGAGAATTGCAGGCAAGAATGTATGAAACTCTAACAGTGTAAGAGCATGGGGCAGACTTTTCATTCCTATTCTATTGCTTGTGTAGGTGTGTATCTTTGAGCAAGTTTGTTATTTGCTTCATTGATTTCCCACTTTATACCAGAAATAAAGCCAGCTCACATGGACACTTAATACCACAAATTAATACAAATATCAAGACTTCAGGAAAATTAATAACGTTCTGAATCAGTTTCTTCACAGTATGGTAAAGAATAAGACACCTAAAAACCCAAGCACGCTGAAGGTGCCCAATAAATGTTAGCTCATTTCCTTATCTGGTTAATAAAAAGATACACTGTTGATACATAAATTTATGGTAATTATGAGGTTGTTCTATGCTTCTGTGTAGTGCTTTGTGTTTTTAAAATAGATATACTTTCCTATATATTCTAATTAATTGCACAGAAAAACAATGTGGGATAAATATAGCAGGTATAATGATCTACCTACATTTTATAAAACTGAAATGGATAGACGTGAAACTTCTAAATCAAGTTCTTTCAGAAAGTTAACATAAGTTCATGTTTAAATAAGCCTATTTATGAGCCTATTACTCTCATTAACTTCTACAACCCTATGAGATGTCTGAGGTTTTTTTTTTAATTTCATTACTCTTCCATAATGTTCTTCTTTAGAGGCTCACAAATAATCAGCAGAAAACATAACACTTTAATTCCATGCCAATGCATGAAAAAAAGAATAAAAGAGAAACAAAAACAAATTCCTCCTGAATACAAATGAAAGAGAGCTTTTGTCTGAGATAGGGCCTAAAAATTAGAATTCCCTGTACTATTCTAATTCTCCCTCCTGGTTATACCCCAGACAAGGAGGATGTGGGGACTATGGTTGGATTTGCAGACACATAGCCAGTGCCAGACTAGTCAGGAAATTTCTGGATAAGCCCTACTGCTTCAAAGATTCTCAGAGACATGTTGGAGCTGTGATGAGAATTTGTTCATTGATTGGAGAAACTCTTCCCCCTTTCCTGACAGAAGAGAAATCTGCCCTCAACTAGCAATAATTTGCACCACTGTCTTATTCTGGTCTGGCCATATTTAATTTCCTCTTTTTTGCCCCTTCCTTCCCATGAGGCAACTATTCTATAGATTGATTTTGTCCTAATCTATAGCTTCATCTAAGTGGAATCACACAGGATATATTCTTCATTTCTGGCTTAGTTTATTCACATAATGTTTTTGAGATTCATCCATGTTATTGCTAAATCAATAGTTCGGTCCTTTTTTATTACTAGGTAGTGTGCCCCTGTATTAATATACCCATGATTTTCTTATTAATTCTCCTGTCAGCCAGCATCTTGCTTTTTGCCTATTATGAATATAGAGTCCCTGAAACTCATACACGATGTGGACATAGGTTTTTTTTTATTTCTCTTGAATAAATAACTAGGAGTAAAATTATTAAGCATACAATTACCTTTATTAGAAACCATCAAATGGTTTTTCTAACTGGTTGCACCAATTAACATTCTCATTAGCGATGTGTAAGAGATCCGGTTGTTATATATCTATGCCAACACTTTAGATCTTCAGTCTTTTAAAAGGTTAGCTATTCTTTTTTTTTTTAATATTGATTTTCTTTATTTATTTGAGAGAGAGAGAAAGTGAGCACAAGCACAAGCAGGGGGAGGGGCAGAGGGAGAGGGAGAAGCAGGCTCCCCGCTGAGCAGGGAGCGCAATGTGGAGCTTGATCCCAGGGCCCTGAGATCACAACCTGAGCAGAAGGCAGACACTTAACCGACTGAGCCACCCAGGCGCCCCTAAAAGTTTAGCTATTCTAAATATGATATAGTAATGTTGTATTGTGGTTTTAATTTGCATTCCCCCAATGACTAATATGTATATTTCCCCTTGTTTTCAGCCATCCGTTCGTCTTCTTTTGTGAAGTGCGCACTTCTTTATTAGATTGTCTTTAATAGTGATTTTTCAGGGTTCTTTATATATCCTAAATATAAGTCCTTGGACAGATATTTGTACTGTAAGTATTTTCTCCCATTGTAGCTCCCCTCTTCATTTCTTTTTAATGAGGAGATTTTAATTAAGTCCGATTTACCATTTTCTATAGTTGTCTTGTGACTTATTCAAAACATCTTTGCCTACCCCGAGACTTTGAAGATAGTCTCCTGCTTTAGTGTTAACATTTTGATCAGAGTTTGTCAGTCTTGACACTACTGACATTTCAGACTGGAGAATGCTTTAGTGAGGGGTGGGGTTATCCTGTGTTTTGTAGGCTATTTAACAGCATCCACGGCATCTAGCTACTAGATGCCGGTAGCAGGAGTGGTGGTAATGGTAGCCGTAGTAGCGTTCAAGGTCGTTTTTTTGCATATGGGAATCTAATGGTTGCAGCATTGTTTGTCAAAAAGACTTTCCATTCTGCATTGCCTTGACTTGGCATCTTTCTTGAAAATCAATTGACCTTATTGTGTGTGTCTATTTCTCCATTCTCTATTCCATTTCACTGGTCTGTTTGTTTATTTTACTCTACTTATTAAACATTTTCTTGAATACCCTAGATTGTTTGCATTTTTATATAAATTTAAAATTATTGGTCAAATTCTACAAAAAATTTTAGTTGAGGATTTTAGTTGAGATTGCACTGAAACTATAGATATCTTTAAGATGTCATCTTCCAATCCAAAACGTGGTATATTTCCTCATGTATTTGGGTTCTATAATTTCTCAGCAAAATTTATTGTAGTTTTAAATGTAGAAATCTTACACATATTTTGTAAAATGTATTCCATAGACTTAAAGATGGCTGACAGCATTATAAATTGTATTATTTTAATTTTATATTCTAACTGTTTGTTACTTGTGTATTGTATTTCTAATTTTTATGAAATGACTTTAACTCCAACAATTTTTAACTTCACTTTGAAGTTCAGTAATTTGTAGATTTCTTTGGGTTTTCTACATGCCAATCACATTGTTTACAAAGAATGAGCCTTATTTTTTCCCAATCTTTATGACTTTTTGTTTTCTGGTCTGTTTCACTGGATAGGACCTTCATCATAATATTGAATAGAAGTGATAAAAGTGGACATTTATGTACTCTTCTTGATCTTAGGGGAAAAGTATTTAATATTTTTACCATTAAGTATAATGTGAGCTATAGATTTTCATACTCAATGAGTTCCTTTCTATCTTTAGTTCAAGAACTGAGTTTTGCTCTAGCAAGCAACCAAAGATACCATGATACCATGGAAGCTTTGTTTTTGGTCTTCTAAAGGCAAGGTGTTTTGTTTTTTTTTTCCCTTTTCTTTACAATACAGCCCTTAATCTTAACTTGGTCTTAACTCTAAATATGGGGCTTTTCTGGGATTTCAGGGAAACATTGTGTTTACCACATGAACTCCAAACTCTGACTTTGCAAGATGAGCAGCTGTTGAAATTTCTGCTCAATTCTCTGGTCTCTCAGCTACTTCTTTCCTCTGGGTGATATTGTGATTTATAATAAATATATATTTGGTCTTTGTGCCCTTTTCTGGCACAGAGCTAAAACCCTTGGAATTTAGGACAGTTTCTGAGTTGGTGAACATGCGGCAATGCTGGGAGAGTGACATGTTGGGAGAGGGTGTAGAAGTCCCTTTCCCCACACCTCACCCTATGCGTCTCTTCCATCTGGCTATTCCTGAGTGATAGCCTTTTATAATAAACTGGTGATCTAGTAGGTAAGATGTTTCTCTGAGTTCTCTAATCAATCCCGGATTGGGGGTCTTTGGAACCTTGTATCTCTAGCTGGTTGATTAGAAGCACAGGTGACAACCTAGAGTTTTGAGAGACATCTGAAGTGGTGGTGATGGGAGGGCCGTCTTGTGGGACTGAGCCCTTAACCTATGGGATCTGACACCATCTCCCGGTAGACAGTGTCAGAATTGAGTTGAACTGTAGGACCCCCAGAAGGTGACAGAGAATTCCTTGGTGGTGTGGGGAAAACCCACACACACTGAAACTGGTTACTCTGCATAGGTCAGTTAGGAATCAGCCCAGGATTTAGGTGGAATTAATAAGCCGATTTGGTGGCTCCTCTTTGTTTGGTTCTCTCATTTCTTAGAATTTTCCATTTAGTTCCAGGCATCCTGCAACCGCAAATGTCAACATTTATTTCTTTAGTCAGATAAGTCTGCACTTTCATTGTGGGCTAAATTCTGTGCAAACTGGGAAGTGTTCTCAGAGAATAAGCAGGGTCAGTGTAGATTCATTTGTTTGTTTCCCTTCTTCCAGTGATTGAATCCCTTCCAGTTCCTTTCTGGTTGTAGTCGTTTTCCAATGCCTTTGAGAGTTGTTATTTTTCATTATTTTGTTCAAAATAAATGTGTTGTGAGTAGGATGCTTAGCCTGCTATAAACCGTTCCACTCTCACTGATTGTCGCTCCCCATATTGGATTTCTTACAGTTCCTCAAACACACAACTTTTCTGTGACCTCTGGGTCTCCACATCCGCTATTCCTTTACCTGGAGCACAATCACCCTTGCCCTGTGGCTACCTTGTTTCCAATTATCCTTCATGCAGGAGTAGAAACATCAGTTGCTCCACCAAAGTCTTTTCTTACTATTTCTAATGCACACAGGTTGGTCCCGTAGCACAGTGCACCATTTGTGGTATAAGACTCAACTTGCCTATACTTATTTAACACTTTCTTCCTTCTTAGAGTGTAAGCCGCTTGAGAACAGAAACCGTACCTTATACTAAGCCTCACTGAGAAGAAAGTACTCGGTAAAGATTATAGCTTTTTACAACGCCAAAGTGTAAAATGTTTTGATTACCTTTTCACAAATATTGAGCAAGTGATTTATTAAAGTCATTCATAAGGGAACCCATCAGGATACAGATGCATGTACAGGTAGGCATCAACCAATAATTATAACAAAATTTTTTTGTCCACTTTGCTAACATTGCCTGTGTGTTCAAACTATGTCCGGCTCAGAAGCACAATAGCACCTTTTTGGAGGGCATTCAGCATCAATAGCACAAAGCAAATATTTAAAAAACTAAGTCCAGATAAGTCTTCTGGTGGCTTTTATATATATCATCACCAAGAAATCCACCTGATAACATGAATGATTTATCATTCATGTCATGAGCTCCAAGACTGTTTTACAGCTTTAAAAAAATCTACTAAGTATAAATATGATCATATCCTTTTCCACTATCCAGAGCTCTCTTCCCCTCTGTAGCTGAGACACATAGAAACGTGTTATGCATCTCGGAAGTTGGATTAACTCATTCTAGACAAATGGGTGACACTGCAATAGGCACCATTAGACATACTCGGTCTTCTCTTCAGAAAACCAAACACATTTAACAAATCAGAGTTTGGATATCCTGGAATGCTCCTGGGTACTCCATTGATTTCAAGTAGGAACGAGGGTCTAGCACAGGGCATGGCACATCGTTGTGAAACAAACATTTATTTAATAAATCAATGAAAATGGCCACAGCAAAAATTCAAAACAAAGGCAATTACAATAAACAAAGTTTATTGATTAGTCCATAAACATGACCTTTAAAAAAAAAAAGTATAAACCATACAACTGACTCTGGTAAATAAAACAAGGTGCTCCCCGGGTGGGAGGTCCACCTAACCAGCACAGCTCTTACAGCGCTGAAGACCATTCTCGTTGCAGGCAGTACACTTCAAAGCTTTGAAAGAGTCTGTAAAGCAGTTTCGAAACACTGACATCTTGCTCCCATGGCAGACAGAGCACGGAAGAAAGCCAAAGCCTCCACAGGAGGGACACTCATGTGGATGCTGCACTCTCTGTAGAGGGACAAGAGAGGACAGAAAATGCGTTGGCATGAACAACTCAATCAGCCTTCCTGTCATTCTGTATTGTAGATGGTCGTAAAATAATATTGGCATAATATGGCCGTGGACTTGAAATCAACGACCATTTATGCACATTAGACCCAGGGGGAAAGTTCGCTGAAGTTTTCCTTATTATCCCATTGACGGCCATCAATCGCACAACCTTGGTTTGTGGAGGCTGGGACATTTTAGGTTAAAGGGTCCATATCCCAGGAAATCTATCATATGAAAACACATATTTACAAACCAAGCAATTCAGGAAATGGTTCTTCGCATTAGGGGAAAGTACGGTAGCTTTCCCTTTAGTATCTCTTAACAGTTTTATATCTTTGTTTATAGAAGAGTATCATTAATGGTGAGTCTGGAAAATCAGAAAACAAAAAGCTGAAGAGTGGAGAAGCCACTACCAACTGAAGATTTGTTGTTGTATTGCACATTTGAATAATGCTTTGTTTTTTTAAAAAGCACTTTCAAATGCCTTATTGCGTAGAATCTTTCCTTACCCCATCCTTTACACATACAGACACCTTCTACTGCAAAACAGATAATTCAGGCATCTTTGCCCTCATTAAGGAAATAGACATTGAAATCTTAAGACATTTATCTAAGTCCATAAAACTTCCCACAATGGCTATCCGCCGTTCTACCTCAAGTAAAGATAGAATACCCTCCTACTAGAATAAAAATAACTATGCGGTATGTTGAGGATAATATTTTGAAAATTATTCACACACATTTCTATTTGCTTCTTTGAGCACATATCCTTTGCTGGAGTCCACTAGTGGTATCCATCAGCTGTGGGGAAATTAGGACAGAGTCATTACAGAATGAATACAAGAAGAAAAGTGAAGTAAGACCAAGCTTCTGACTTGCAAAATAGGAGTCTGCAGCAATGTTTGAAAGCTTGGCTTTGTAAAGAGAATAATTGCTAAAATAAGATTGGGAAATATGAATCTATACACACCCACAGAAATACACTCAGACAAACATATTTTACATACACATATGTATGGCTGTTCTCTAGAGACTCACAACTGCACATACTAAAGCCTCCAAAGCACCCAAATGAAAAGGAACCTGATTAATTAGGTTTAACCCATCATTTCCCAGGACATACAGCTATGTTAACACTTTTCCCAGGAAACAACTATAATTCTCTCACAATTAGTACCTTAAGGAATGCACTTTGAGGAACAAACATTAAGGGCATGATTGCCTGAAAATCTGTATGTTCCCAGACTCCTTTTCAGATACACATTTTCTCTATATAGCAACGTTTGCTTGCAATTACAGTTTGACTTAGCTATTACAGCAAGATGGCAAAATACATGTAATATCTCATTTTTAGTGCCACTTTGATGGAAAGTAGTGACTGGCAAGCTGAATGAAACAAACAAGGAACTTTATAGAGACTACAGATTCAAAACTGTCCCAAAAAGTTAGATTGAGCATGTACAGCAATCTGGTTACTATGTAGGTGGGTTCTTGTCATTCCTTTGTGCAAGAATTGACCAACACATGGTAGTGTGAATTTATAATTTTACATAACACTAAAAAGTCTTTAGGGGCACCTGGGTGGCTCAGTCGTTAAGCGTCTGCCTTCGGCTCAGGTCATGATCCCGGGGTCCTGGGATCAAGCCCCGCCTGCTTGTGTTTCCTCTCTCGCTGTGTCTCTCTCTGTCAAATAAGTAAAATCTTAAAAAAAAAAAAAAAAGTCTTTAGAAAAGTCCCCTCTTTAGGAAATGAAGAAATTCCTTCATAGGAAAGGGAGCTACTTTTAGTAGCTCTCAAGATAGGAAATGAAGGTAGTTTAAAAGCAAATTATAGGAGAATTAGTAAATAATGGTGTTCTTATCAAATTCTAGAAAAATATGATAAAGATAGGCCCTTGACATTCACTAGAGCTATGCTAGAAGTTTATATTAAAAATATATAATGACTTGTACAGCAAGAGCCCTGACTTGTCAGAACAGATGTTGGGCTGGCCTAGGTCCTGGGGAAAGGAACTGCAGGACCCTTGAGTTCAGGACTTCACCCATTAGTGCCAGATTATAATTAGGTTTGGGTTCCAAGTGGAATAGGGTTATCAAATTTTGCAATTAAAAATATGAGATGCCCAGTTGATTTGAATTTCAGATAGACTATAAATAAATCTCTGTATAGGTTTGTCCCAAATATTGTCAAACTATGGAAACAGCCCAAGTGTCCCTTGATGCTTGAATGGATAAAGAAGATGTGGCAGATACATGCAATGGAATATTACTCAGCCATCCAAAAGAATGAAATCTTGCCATTTGCAAGGATGTGGATGGAGCTAGAGAGTATTACGCTAAGTGAAATAAGTCAGAGAAAGACAAAAATCATATGATTTCACTCATATGTGGAATTTAAGAAACAAAACAAATGATCATTGGGGGGAAAAAAGAGAGAGAGAGAGAGAGAGAGAGGCAAACCAAGAAAGAGACTCATAACTATACAGAACAAACATAGTTATCAGAGGGGAGGCGGGGGGTGATGGATTAAATACGTGGTGGGGATGAAGGAGTGCACTTGTTGTGATGAGCATCAGGTGTTGCACGTAAGTGTTGAATCACTATATTGTATGCCTGAAACTAATATTACACTGTATGCTAACTAACTGGAATTTAAATAAAAACAAAAAAAAGAGCAAATCCCATGGTCTTTCCTCTTTAATAGTAGTTTTTAACTTTATTTACATCCATGCTCGTCTCCAATAACATATTACATGGGATCCCCAAACCTAAAAGAGTTAATATAAGTGCCGTGACTGAAACAGAAGTGGGGGGAGGGTGAGTGGGTCTGGAGCTCCCACTGGTCTATTAGCCTCCAGGAATCTCATTCCTGTTAAGTCATCCAGCACAATCTAGTCCATTTGTTCTTCTAATAAAAATAAATAATTCAGTCATTTCTAGCTGTGTCCTCCAGAGAGTACTTTTGTTATAATGTTATACTTTCATCAGACTGTGGTTCCAACTTAAGAGAGTTTCAACAAAGAGAAAGAACTGGCTTGGATTCGATGTATTAGATACAGCTAAATAGACGGTTCTGCCCTCAGGACAGATGTTGAAACAGCTAGAAAAGTCCCCTAAGCAGGGACAATGTTCTAGGAAGGAGGAAGAAGGAATAACCGAAGTTAACAATAGTTATTATTCATAGCAACAAAACAGACTTTCTCTTTCAATGAAGAGATTTACTGCAGAAACATTGAATGTGAAGCAATTCGTTCTTCCATGCCCGTAGCCCAGCAAAGCAAGAAATTATGCAGACCTGGGTGAGAATAACACACAGAGGACTGAGTCTACAGAATGGCCATTCTTTGGAATGGGCGTTTGGGTAGAAGCATGTCTCTTTGGGGTGGAATTCAAGAAAAAAGGAGGGAGAACTCATCCTCTCCTTTTACGTATTTCTGTTCACATATACTTGGTGAGAGATTTTAAACAAATAGATACTCAGCAGGTGAGACACTTTCATGTATTCATCCATTCCACAAATACTGAGTGTCTACTTGCCAGACACTGTACAAGGCACTGGGGATAAAGCAGTGAGCCAGACACTTTCCTGCTCACTTCATAGTAGCTCTCAGCCCTACCCTTAGGTCTTTGCATAAGTCTACTCCATACTGCAATCATCTGAATTGAAGCACAGAACTCCAGAGTCTCTAACAAAGGACCAAGGGGACAAAGATAAAAGGGGAGAACTCATGAATGGCTATCACATAGATTTCCTTTGTAGCACAAACTCAAATTCAGAAATATAAAGAGATTTTCCCCTTATCTAATATAGAAACACCAAAGGGTTTCAGTGTCTTCCTCGAGATTAGGAAATGAATATATTTATTACTTTTAACCTCAGATTGCCCTTTCCTATTCTAGTAGAGCTTGAAAGACTCATGTATTCCAGCAAAGAGGAAGTGATTTATCTGAGTTCCTGTAACCATAAACCTCATCATCTAGATTGTCTATGGAGCAAATTTATCCACATAACAGACTGTCAAAGAGTGCACACTTGGCATATAATCATCTCTGGACAATTTACCTCTGTCTATGTATTTTGTTTTAAACTATAGTCAACAATTTAATTCAGCAAATGCTTGTTAAGTGCCTGCTAAACACCTCTGTCTGATCAAGCTGCTAATAGACACAATCTTTCCTGATAATCAGAGTTTCCAGCACCCTCAATTTGCAGACTTGAGAAAGAAGCCACTGAACAAAATGCAGACACAGAGGAAATTTGTAGCTTACTATCCTAAATGTGTAAGTCTAAATACACGAGTCCGATTCTTGAACCCAGGGTGATGGTTTGCCACAGATCTACTTAAAAAGATGTTCAGATTTCAGAAAGAGGCAGACAGGGTACATGGCCTGATTTCCCAGGTGAGTGGGTTCTGCTCTCCTGCTGTGGTCTATGAATACGCCATGGCCACCCCCAGCGGGAGGGGCAGGGGGGCGATCATCCAGAACTCTGCTTCTCCAGGGAGGGTTAGGACAGTTTCTGACAGCTTCAATGCCCCGTAAAAATACCCATAGCATCCTCCATGTGCAGCTGAAAATCTTACTTCTGTTCTTCATGAACAATAAATAAGTAGTCACCAGCCCTCAGGGGATAATCAGATTTTTACAAGAAAAAAGTACAGGGAATGGACACTATGTTGGCAATCTCATTAGAATGACAAGAATGTTTGTTCATATCTTTAAAAAAAATAGCGAGGCTAAAGCTTACTTGGA